>NC_089218.1:8447931-8810431 GCF_963930695.1 Labrus bergylta | reverse complement strand
GAATATCAATTCCAATGCCTGTGTTAGTGTTTCTATTAATCTTCTTAAGATATCTTTTTATGTTGCAATTTGGTTAAGAGTGAGGGCTTTTCTGTAAACCCGAGGAACATCAAAGAACGAGTCTGTGATATTTAATCACCAAATAACTCCTGAATGCCTTGAAGATCACAGATTCATGATTTATTGCCTTATAAGAGTATCTGAGGACAGATCGGTCTTTTAAGAGCCTTTTAAAATGTTTTCATATTGCTTCTCTCTTTATAAAACCCGCTGGAAGTGGCCAGTGTCGATGCATTCAGTGAATTCAAAGAGTTTTTCAGAGTTTCACAAGGTCAGCAGTGGAGTTTGGACACTTAAACGCACACTCATGCTCGAATCTATAAATCCAAGCATGTCGGCCTTGGTGCAGTAAAACCAGCAGTCTCTCTTTCTGTCTCTTAATCATGCCTTACAGAGTCGTCACACAGCTCAACACATTCGTCCTCCATCCCCTCTTTCTTGCCCATTTCTTACCTTCAGCTTCATTCAGCCTGTTCAGACCTTGGAAAGAGCCAGAATTGTATGCATCCAGAATGCCTGGAAAAGAAAAAAAACAGGCATAAGGTGCACTCGAGCCTTCTTTTCAGAAATTGTCCTGTATGCTTCTTGGGAGATAACCGCATGCACTCACTCAAACTTTTTTGCGGTGGGGTGTGAAAACTTGTCCTACAATGACCGCCATGCATTTTCTTTTTTATGATAGAATGAGTTTGGAGAGTTTCTGACAAGCCTGGAGGTCATTCAAGTTCTTCAGTCCGTGGAGGACGGCCACTTAAAAGTAGGTCTGTGTCTAGATTGTATTCTAGTTCTTGCTTTGCGGCCCAGTATGCATTAAAAACACCGCAATTTTTTTTGAGAATTATGTGCCTCAAAGCGTTTGGCAAAGCACAGCGCTGATGCATAAAGCAGTGCAACTTTTGTGTAGTGATTTTGGAGGCAAGAATGTAGAGGTTTGCCATGGCCAAAACCTTCCCATAACCAAAACCTGTTTTTCATGCAGGGGATTGAGAAATGTAAATGGTGTCTATGGAGAGTTAAGAGAAGGATGTTATTGAATATATTACTGGGTTTTTCAAAATCTCCCTCTCTTGTCTGGGAATATGTTGAATTGAAGTTTGTCGACCCAATATCAAGTGCGCTTAAAGAAATAAACTTGCAAACTGAATCAGCAGAGGAAGGAATCAGAGATACAATCAATTCAAATAAATGGCGGAAAAGACAGCAGTGAGGTCTAGAAACCTATAAAAAAATTGAATATTTTATTCTATTGTATTCCTTATCTTGGACACTACATGCTGTAGGTTTTTGATTCAACTGAATTCGATTCAAGGGCTTTTTTTTTGGCAAGAACGTTTCTGAAAAGATATTGCCAAAGCACCAAGGAACCGAAATGAGAAATATTTTGGCAATCTACAAAAAGAGGAAAAAGTAGAAATACCACAACATAAAAATAAGTATAAACCATCCAGATGCATTTGCATGTGTTAGAATTGTCAGTGGGGTTTTAAAATAGGGGTTTACCATCTTTGAGTTCCAGTTTTCCTTCATTGTTCACCTAAAAGTATCAAATTGATAAGTTATGATCTTTTTTGTTTCATGGGTCCTTTTTCCAACACTTTCTGCTCCCTGGTGTCCTATTTCCTTCCTTCCTCGCCATATATTTCCCCCTTCCTCTTGTCCACACGTGTCTATGTACAGCTCCATTTTTACAAGGACATATACAGCCAGGATGACATACTGCCAGCAATTTCCTGATGCCTCGTATCACAGAATTCTTGCTGTTGTTGGCCAAAGCGGTGGTACTCCAGCGGCTGTCAGATAAATATGGATTTAAGGTGGTATTTAATCTCAAAAACGGAGATTTTTGTCTATTCGTTATACTGATCTTGCCAGCTGCTTCTGAGAACACCTGCTGTCGGTAGAAGTGAACAAGATGTAGTGCAACAGGAAAAGAAAAACAGAGCGTAGAAGAGCTTGAAGGAGGAGTTTATCTATGTGTAGTACATGATATTTTCTTCACTTTAAGACTCTCGAGCTGTACTGCTGTCAACATGATGGATAATGTTTTAGGGCTAGGTCTCCCGGGAGTGATCTGTTGTCTGTACAATCAACTGTGGAGAGCCGAGACGGGAAGAGAAAGAGAGAATGAGAGAAACTGACAGAGGGCAGCAGACAGAGGGAGCAGAACCAGTCCTCATTACAGCCAAATCCTGCTGGGGGTTCACCAAACTGGGGCGATTTGAAGTCGAAAGTTTAAAGAATTCCACTGTCTCTGTCTCGCACTATCAGTAACAAGGAAAGACACACATACACCTCAAGTCAACGCACACACACACACGCACACATTCAGCGCCCTAGCTCTGGCCTATGGGAACTCATTATCTTCCCAGACGAGTGGCGCCACGAGTCGCCAGGTCGGTCTCCTGCCACCGTGTCACTTTGCGACATTTGGTTCCTGTTTATTGGTTGTGGAGATAGTTGGGTGGGAGGATGCAGGGAGACGAAGCAACTAGTGGCACTTGGGGTTTGAGTTTGGTCTTTGGGGCCTTACACGGTGCATCTTTGGAGATTTTGTTTAAACATTTGTAAAGTTGGTTTTTAAATGTCAATACCAGCAAGCAGAATCTGTGACTTAAAGTTTATAAGACGTCTAATTTAGTCATGGAAACCAAAGCCATTCCCGGCACTCACAAGGTGGTTATTTTCCCAAAAACTCGACCAGGTTTAGAAGTTAAAATACTGTTAAAATATCGCACGACGGTGTTCCAGGGCAAGAGTCGTATGAATGTGATTTACAATACTCACTTTTTAACAATTTCAAAAGCAATGGATGACAGAAATCTGAACCGGAAGTCAAACCATATTGGTAACTTATTCCCCACATTAAACGAAAGAGCCCATGATTATTCAACATTATGAAAGCATTTTGCCGTCTCTGAGTTCAAGATTATCAAATGGGCTTTAAGAAGCTTCTCCGTTTATCGGGAATTGAGGAGATACGGTTAATTCATTACAAGTCTCCAGACATATTGGTAAAAAACACACAAGTAGAAATCCAGATTTCCCTGCAAAACTGACTTGAGTAGGGCTTGTCTTACTTTTGTTAAATAGCGTTTATGGTGGCTAAATCTTTAGCCTGATGTCCTTGAAATGGACGAAAGAAACAGAATTTTTACCCAATTTGTCAGAAGAGCATGAAAACTTGATGGAAGGGGTAAAATATAAATACCAATTTGACACTTTGGGGTAAATTAAATATACAAAGATTTGGTCTCAAATGGAAATCCAATAGATATCATATGGACATATCTTTAAAGTAAAAACACAAATGCTATTTATGCCTTTTACAATGGAGATATATACAAGCTGACCTTTAAAAGACAAAAAGAAGAGCAATGTCAGCGGTTCACTTTCTCATCACATTGCTGGATTCATTTCTGTTTGCCTCTAAGAGCTTACTTTGGAGTGTATTTTCATCTCACAACAGTCTTAATTATTTCTAAAACTTAACCTTTGACCCAAAAGGTACACTTTGATTGGACGCCCACTTAATTTCCTTGAGAATGTAATATGTAAATGACAGGTAAACCTGCTATCTCAGGGGCAGCAGCGATGAGCGTTAATGCGATGACCCTGGATGGAGGTTAGCAGGTCATCCACTCACCGCCGCACAGATGATCTACGCACCGGCTCGCGGAAATAGGTCGATGGCATAAACTAAATCCAATAGGAATATTGCTTTTCATTGATTTTTTATCCACCTTGGGATAATGCACGTATTTCAGGGGCTGCATGTGTGTGTGTGTGTGTGTGTGCATAAACACATGATGGACAGTATGTGTTGACTAATGCCTTCATCATGGGCGCCAATAGAAACGTAACTCTTCCTGGACGTACAGGAGACATAATACAGTATAAGACTATAACTTAGAGCGACTGTGTTATTATTAGTGTGCTCGCACGCCCGACCGCTGCAGAGAGAGAGAGAGACAGAGGAGAGTTATTTGTTAAATGCCACCACGACTGTACCGGGGTCCTAATTGGATTTCCTCCCGCGCTCAAAATGTCCCTTCGACTTTTTATGGATATGACCTCTGAGTCGGTCACATACACACAATCTTATATACACACACACACCGACACGCTCTTTTTGTGGGTACACACACACACACACACACACATTTGGTAAATGACATTCACAAACACAAAACATGAGAAAATGTAAATCCAATTAACACTAAACGATTAGGCATTAGAAAGACGTCCTTGGTTAATTTCATCCTAAAAGCAAAGCAAAAAGGTGCAAACATGAAAGTGAAACAAAAAAAAACGATATTTTGGCGAATCTAGTATTTAAATTATATCGTATCCAAGTTGTTTTGTACAGTTCTTAGAGCCAAATTTGATCCAAGAAAGCAAAAAACAAGAGTTTTAGACTGTTTTTATTTTTGTATTGTGTGCATTTTCTTCTCTACCATCCTCAAATCTGACAAGAGATGGTCATTTGAGGTTTTTTTGAGTTATTGCATCGTCCATACAAGCACTTGGGGATGAAAAAGGACCATGAACATAACACCAATAAGATCCAATAATATGAGAGTTGTTTTGCAGTAAAGATTGTATTCCTATTTGACTTAACAACACCTACAGTGTGGTTGTTACGGTGTTAGGGGGTCAGGTATATTCTACAGCTGAAATGAATAAAGTCGATGCTTTGATAGAAAAACATCAACAGTAAGGCAACTTGTTTATCCACAGGAGAGATTGGGAGATTTTTCATCCTAAAGAAATGGGGAATTGCTGTATATTTCTGTGTGCTGTATGCTGCCTTAGTGGTAGAATCAAAAAAAAAAAGAACTTTGTGAACTTGTTGAGTAAACATTGAAAACTCTTGAATATTTTAGTCTCTAAATTTCATGCAGCCTTAGTTAGCAGCTTGTGCAAAGTGAAAAAAAAAAACAACCATATATTGTGAGATAGGATGCCCTGGCAGCCTTCTCCATTGTGTTTTTCTTGTGTTTAAAATGCATCATGACGTGTGGAGTGCTGTTTTCAGTGCGTGTGAAATGCCGTTTTAGTGTCCTCAAATTGTGCCCACAATATGTGCTTACAATCTGCCTGGGAAATGTGTTGTTTGTTCCTTTTGTTCTTGTGTTTTATCGCTGTATAGCACGAGAAACTGCGTGAAATCTGTGCCATGCACCTTGAACCTGAACTAGGGCGGAAACACAGAATGCAGTCTTTCTCACTCTTTTTCCACACACACACACACACACACACACACATCTACGGCATCCTCTCAAACAAACAAAATCCACACAAAAATAAAAAGAATATGATCATTATTCTCATCTGAAGGCTGTTCTGCTGACTTTCACTGTTTATTCACGCTCTTTTACTTGCTCTGCCTCATCATTCTGGAAAACAAACCTGTCCGCCTGTTTACAGATGGCAGAGCTCAGAATAATCCTCATCTACACCCACACACTCGCTCCATGCATACCTTCCCCCCCCCCCCCCCCCTTTCATATATTTTCTACTCCTACTTTAATAACCGCTCAGGCCTCAAAACTCCCACACATGTGAATCTATATATTTCCCATATGTCTCCTATGATACAAAGTGTGCAACGACATATACATCCAGATGCTGAAATCCTCAAACATGTACAGAACCACAGGTGTGATGGATTGGTTGGTTTCCGTAATTAGAGCTAATTAATGCTAACGAGGCTATCAACGAGGAATCATGTGTGTCGGCACTGTTTAATTACCGCGTGAATAAATAAAGCGCAGCGTTAACATGAAGTCAGCATATTGTTTACTGTTTGTATTTGGCCAACATAGATCCACAGCGAATGTGTTCATTTACATACATGATAAGAAAATTGCCCCGCACGGCAATTAGCATGTTAATGGCCGCATTCACTATGGAGGCCATTGAGGCGACAATCAAACCTCTCAAAGGCTGTAAAAAGAAGCTGTTTTTTATGCAGTGGAGGCAGGTTTAAAAAGGTTTAAAGCAGATTTATGGCCAGGAAATTCAACGAGGAGATATTAAATGCGACTAAATTGATCAAATCTCCACAGGGGTATTAATGGTGGCCATTTTCACCTCAAATTATTACTCCCTCTGTCTTTTTCCTTTCTCAATGTAAGCGAAAAAAGGCAGAATGTCACATTTGATATTCACAACAACCTCCTCGCCCAATCCCCCAGAGCTGGCCTGTGCCAGATGACGAGCAGGCTGCCAGGGGTCACCCGGCAACCCGGTCGCTCTCTAAACACCCGCCGGTCCTCTGCGGAAGTGACCTAATAACCGTGCCAGGCCCTCGCTGCGCCCCGCCGTCCCTGTCCTCAGCATCCACAGATCGTGATCTCGCCCCCTCTGCCTGCCTTCGAGGATTACAGCCCTACCCCCACCCAACCGTCAACCCATCGCTGTCTTCTTCTTCTCCCGCCTCAAGGAATCCGCACTTCTCAGATCCGCTCAACAGTTTTACGAGTCGGGGTTTTATGAGCTTCATCTACTTATTTCTTCTTCTTCTTCTTCTTCTTTTTTTCTCTCCCACTTCCTAACAGACGTTGCCGCAGACAGCTTTCTCAGCTCATTTCCATCAGATGCCCTACAGGGAATCGCCGAGCGTAAAGTTGTGTCTCTCCCTAGCCACCGCTCAACTTCTGCGCCCATAAAGCAAAATAAAAATGTGCTTTAGTGATTTGTCAACTTGTGTCCTCGAGGGAGATATAATATGGTGATGGGCTATCCTTGAAATCCAGTGTTTGGAGACGCTGTGTAAGCCATCTTTCAAAAGTGATCCTGAACAATTGGTGCGATTGTGTGTGTGCCCTGCTGACGAGTCAAAAGACAACACTCTCAGCATATTACAAGTTAACGGTATAGGAAAGACTTGGTCTGTAATGATGTGAAAATGATGTACAGCAGAATTAAAAATGTTTACAGTCATTTACAAAGAAATGTCTTCGGGGCAATATTTCATTTCTCTGTTTATAAAAACTGACAGGGTGTGATTTTTTTATATCACTCATCCAAATCGATTCAAAAATCCTGTCACCATTCCTATCAGAAGTGCTCGTGTGCTTTCAGCGGCCCCTCCACTTTGTCCTTCTCATTCTAAATCAAACCCCCGTTTTTGCTCCACTTCATATCTTTTGTCATTCAAACATGACTCCCCCCTCAATCCTTTATTGTTCTTCTCGTCCTTCCATCGCTCCAACTCGACACGCCACCAGATGAAAGACAGCTTCTCGTGACCTCCTGTTATCTGCCATCCATCCGTTCTTTCCTCGGGCCCCGCCCTCGCATTCACACCCGGCCCATTACCGTCAGACACACCGCCACGTGCTAGCAACCCCCCCCCCCCACCTCCCCTGCCCCCTTTTACCGCTCTAACGGGTGGCAACAATAGAGACAGGAGAGCCAAAATGGCAGCCGCCCGCCCCTGTCTGGAGCGTCCCCCGGGGGCCCGGCCACATATCGGCCCAGCCAATCTTAATGCACGTCTTCCGCAACAAATTGGCCAGTTTACTTAAGAGTCTGCTGTGGCCCATGAATATTTGATGTGGTCAGGGCTGCCGAGTGGTGAGATACAATGACAGGGTCTTATCTTATTTAGCCAGACAGAGGGGGTCGGTTCCTGGCCCGACCCAGAATACTCCAAGGCCCTCCTGAGATCTGGAAGAGCCGGTTCCAGGAGAAGTATGAAAACATGTTTTTTTTTTTCCAATTTGTCCACACCTTTGAAGTAGAAGAGGTCCAGGTCTTGAAATGGCACCGAATCGCTGCTGTTGGATGAAAACCAAATCGAGGGCTGAATGCTTCTCCTCTTCGCCCCCGTGATTGACATTTGGGAAATAACACAATGGGCTTTTAACAGGTTTAATGGACCCAGGAGGGGTATAACACACCCCACAGTGCACTCACTCAGCTCGCTAAATGAAAATGTAAATTTGAATCAAAATAACAAAAAAAAAAAAAAAGAGAAAAACGCGACGAGCATACCAAGAGACAGCAAAGACCTGGGCTCCTCTTACATCTTCTGCCTCTTCCTCTTGAAGGCCCCGAGATCTGATCGTCACTGTTGCGAAACGAGACGACATTGTTCAAGTGGAAATGCGAGTCGAAATATGCTATTTCCTAACACACAGCGAGGGCACGGAGAGGAAACAAAATAAGGATAGTTTCCCAATTATCCCTCCACCCCCCCCACCCCCCCCCCCCCCCTTCCCCACTCTCTTTCTCAGTATGTGTGCCTTCTCTCTGTCCCTCTGGGCCCGAGGTAGCCGTGTGATTTAAAAAAGGCCTCTCATATTGCCTTGGCCGTGATGGCTAGTAATACTGTAGCCTCCAAATCAATGGAGCCTGTCCTAGATTTCGCTGCGGTCTCAACTCTCTCTCTATAAAGGGATCTGGAGGGCACTCTATATTTTTATTACCTGCAGAGAGAAACGGAGAGGTTGAGACCTGGATCTTATTTCACGCGTGCACACAGTCATGTATGTACGCACAGAAGCACACAAGTAGGCCTGCGTGCATGGACACACAGACAGGCACTGCACCAGCGCACACACCGACTGTCCACCTACTGCACCTGAAAGCCCCTGGTGGCAGGGAAAAGGGGACCCCAGCAGAGCCTGTCTCTCTTCATTAGCAGCAGAACACACACACACACACACACACACACACACACACACAGGGGGACATGATGCAAATGCCACAGTGGGTTACGCTGACGACTCTGCTGACTGCGCATATTGGGAGGCTGCAGCGAGGAAAAGGTTGCATCCAGTTTCTGAGCGAGAGAGAGAGAGAGAGAGAGAGAGAGTGGAGGACGAAAGCAGAGAAGAGAAGGGTTGCATGTCGAGTGCTAGCACCAATGAAGCGTCCCGAAAAAACTTAGCAAACATCCAGTCATCCGTTTTCACGTCTTAAGCGGCGATTTAAAACCGGAAAACTCAACCAAAGTAGATCTTCTCTTTCATCTGAGCGAGAAAGGAGAGTTCAATGTCAATTAGAAGCCGAATTAGAGGGTGCAAAGTCATTGGAAGGGCACATGAGCACACACCAGCTAGCTAGCTAATTCCTCTAAACATACTGTAGCTAAACGAGCGAGAGCTTTATCATGAGAGCGAACAGTTTTCAAAGTATCCTTTTGAGAATAGAGAACATGTTAGTAAAAGACCAAATGGACAAATTCCCATTTTTAAAGTTTGAATGAACAGAAAGCGGACGTGCCGATATGTACGTTGCTGTGATTAATAGGTTGCTGTAATTGCTCCTCTTATCCGTACCAGCCATGAAGGGATCGCTCCCTAATGTGATTCCAATGTGAGAGTAGCGGACCAAATCCATAGACTATCTCTTATTGATCTAGTCTTATTGTTGCTATTCCTCCAGGTAAAGTTATTTTAGGCAACAAAAAGGGGGTTTATCGTAAAGGAGCGGATTTGTGGTTGGGAAATGCCATTGATAAGATGAACTTTGAGTGAATTTACTGTAATTATTAACATGTCTCCTCCATTGGAAACCTACTTTTAGTGGGATCTACTCACTGCTAATGATTAGACCAAGCTTATTCCAAAAGATGTGAATTAATGGGAATTGATGAGGCCGCAATGTGATGGACTTGAACTGCTGATTCAGCTGCACTTGACTGAACTTGTTTTTGCACCGAAATGGGGATTAATGAGTAAGAAACTCTTATTTTCCACTAGACATACATAACTACTGGAATCTGCTAATGATTCTCCAACCAGTAAGTTATTCCACATATGGTGTGACTCGATGATGTTTCGATGGAAGTAACTTGCACTGATGATTAGCTTCAGCTTCACTTGAATAAACTTGTCTTTTAGAGAAAAGGGGACTGTGTATTTTAGACTACATCTGTTCTTCAGAGAAATATTATAAACGGGATGTCCTAACAACTGATGATTACCCCAAATAATAACGTATCCCACATAAATACAATATGACATGATGAAATGATTTGATGTGACTGACTGCTGACATGTTGAACTCAAGTGAACCTGTTTTATGGACAAAGTGGAGACTGGATTTTCTATTATGCCTCTTCAATTCGTGACAGAAATTGGATATTCTATATTTGTATGAACATACAGGTAATGTTTTGAGATTTACTTGGAATTTCTTGTAGTACTTAAAACTTACTAGCTGAACTCATAAATCCCATTTCACACACAATAGCATAGGATGCAAAACCAGCGCCAACTGGTCCATGAACGCTCCTCACCCCCACCTTCATCAGCAGGGTAAAGGCGAACATTGCTCCTCTCCCCCCATGAGCCCCTGCGCCCCATCAACACACCCGCCTGCCAGCCAGCGATCCATCCAGCCAACCTTCGTCAGCAGCTAATTAAATCTACTGCTATTCATTTGGCCCTAATGTGCTTTTAATTAGATTACAGGGCCGGTCATGGGGAGGGTTCAGGAAGGGGTGAGGAGGACGACAGAGAGCAGGGCATGAGGTGAGGGGACGAGGGAGGAGAGGCTGTTTGACAAGAGCGTGAGTGAGGTAACCTTATTATTCTGTCCGAGCAGGGGGTTTGGGGGAGGGGGGGGGGGGGGGGGGAGATGGAGGAAGGAGATGGAAGGATGTTTGCAAATGATGCGTTGAGTGTTTGTTTTTGCAGTCAGCAGGATTTAGGTTACAAGAAAAACTGCACATCTGGATCCAGCAGGAGCTGGGTGGGTGGGGGGGGGGGGGGGTTGTCGGGGAAAAGAGACGAGACTTTGATGTGGTGATAAGAAAGATACAGTGTGTAACAGCACCCAGAAAGACAGCACCCAGTGATAGCCAGAGAGGGAAGAAAAGATCTGAAGAGCGGGACGAGTGACGAGAATACGAATGGTGGAGAGAGGAACTGAGGTTTTTTTTTTTTTTTTTTCTCACTATGGCGCTGAGAAATGTGTGAGATGTTTATTGTCAGAAGTAGAAGTCCTAAGGGTTTGGGAGATGCAGCAACGCAGGAGCTGAAGTGTGGAGCTTTTAATAGTCTCGCGTTTGAACTCTAAAGCAGGAGCAAGAAAGAGAAAGATGCTGTTTCACCAAGACTTGCCTAACTTTTTTAGAATAAAAGAGCCAGGATTTGACTGCTCGCTTGGTATTCCAGTCACTCTGTCCAACTAGATGAAAAAGGGGGGATTTTCAAAGAACGAGGTCAATGTTTAATTTTTTTTGTTGAATTGATAAATAAATTACAGTCGGATCGATGGAGTTTTAATCTGCAGCTGGTCTTGACGGGCAGCCAAGTCTCGCTCCCCCTCCCGCCCACCGATTGCAGCCAGCTCTGGCCGACTGATTATGAATGAAACTTGTGTTCAGCAGGCTGACCCCTTCATGTCTGGTGTCCAACCCACATGGAGCATGACCTTGAGCGCATTAGAGCTGTAGCATAAGGACCACATCCAATCCAATCTTTTTCTAATTCTATACATCCTTAAAGCTGCTCAAATCAATATTTGTTCTCAACAATGGGTCAGGAGATCATAAACAGCTCTAGAAAACAAACAAGAAACAACTGCAAGAATATGATTTGTTTGATCACCAAATCACTACTTCATAGAATGTGCTTGTGTAGAAATTTCAAAAGATAACTCCAAATGGCTTCCATGCATGTACGGAAGCAAAGTTAAGTTGGTTAAAGCTACTAAAACTATATTTTTATCCATGAAAAAATAGCTTTGATTGTAGTACAAAATGGAAAAGATACAAATCTAAACTTTTAAAGACTGGTAAAATGAACCTCAGGCTCTACGAGTGTCCTTTACTTGATGTGGTTGGAGCCTGGGTTGAACATCTATCTTAAAATAACAGGTAACTACTTAAAAGACTGAAACATATTACCAAAGTTAAAGCACCGTTTGAAATCCAGCAAATCTGGTGAAAAATTAGAGTGGTCTCTTCATTTTTTTCTGTGGAAATGTTCTCTTAAAGTGGTACACACGGTTCCTCTCATGTCTTTCAGTGTCTTTCAGCTTTGTTTTGGTTTACAAGAATTAGTTTTACTTACATTTAATTAAACTCAACTGGATGTGTAAGTCGTGGTTGTTTGCCAAAAAGCTTTAAAAAGAAATCTTGAATTTTTTTAATAATATGTAAATATATTGGGTTCATCCCCCTAGAGGCCCAAAAAAGTAATTGCAGTTACAAATATATATTTTCATAATGTGATTTTTTTGTGAAAACTAGGCACTTGGAAAAATGTGCTTATTACACTCTTTAGTGTTACAAATGTATTTAAACCAGACTGAGGAAGTGGCTGCATATAAATGCACTCTAAGTGCTCAGAAATGGCCTAATTGGTTTACAGTGAAACTAATGTCTCACTTTATCAATGCAGTAAAGATTTATAGATTTTTTTAAAGAAGATACCAGTATCATTTATTTTTCCCACCCCCAGTAAACATGCTCTTAGCCCACCGGTGTGTTTTGTCTCAAATGATTGTGTTACTCTGCAGGTTTGTGCTACCTCCCAGGGCTCACCGCATCCCATTGTTTCCAAAAATCCATTAATGGGCAACGCGTTTGTGTTTTCTATTACCGTCGACTGTAACATACTTCTTCTTCTGGCTGCAATGAAGTGTCAAAACAGAAAGTTAAAGCAGAGTGGCAGTCACATTCAGCTGGAGACGTGCATTGATTTCCTTACTTTCACTTTCACTTGGAGAGGAACTGAGCTGCTTTCAATACAGATGCAATGATTTTGACTTTATGGAGCCACCAAGCCATTTTTTGGTCAAATTAAAAGTGTTATCATCCATCAAGTGATGAATTTTGTTTGCCAGCGCAGCAATAAACTGCTTTAATGCACTTCGGGAAACAATGGGACGCTGTAACCTTTGGATGGGAGGCCAACATGCAGCAGAGCAAACATTGGTAAAAGTGCACTTTTCAAAGGTTCAAAGTGGAACCATTTTCACTATCAGGCTCACTTTACTAGTAATTGGGAGTTTGACTCAGCCTGTGCTACATTTTCTGCGACACCAATCAGTACAAAGCATTTAAATGGAAATCTGATGGGTTGTTTGCTAATGCGGCAAAGCCATTGTCAATTAAATATGATATGACTGAATTTTAAATGTTAACTCTTGGAAAATAATAATGAAGGGTGTTCTTATAACATTAACTGTGACTTCTGCTTACCAACCCATGCATATTTAAGGCTGTTGTCAAGTGCTTAAGAACGATACTTTCAGGAGATCAAACAAAAAGCCCACCAATTAAGGGCGTGACGGCTGAAAGCTGCTCAAATTAGGATCTGATAAAAAAGATTTTCATTACAGGGAAAGGGAAATTCAGATCATAAGAGTCTTGTGACTGCGACTAAGTCATGATATCGCCACGTTTTGAGCATGAATTTAAAAATAGACCTGAAGGATACCTCAAGTAAGACTTGACAGCACGGGCTTAAACGTAGCCATGTTAATCTCACGGCAGTACCGTTGGGACCTTGGTGGCCCTTTTAAGCCTGCTGACACAAACAAGGTGACACTTTGGTCGCCTTGGTTTAAGACCCGGCCTCTAACGTACATCCCAACCAGATGATGTCAAAATCAATACGGCAATGTCATCAGGCCCGCTCCAGGAGTAATGACGGTGCCTCAACCTACTCTGAAGGCATGCACATGCACACACTTAAAACGCCTCCCCCCCCCCACTTCTTCATCATATCATCAAGCCCATCAGGAGGCCTAATGGGGAAGCGATCAATACAACGCAGGGGTCGAGGTGAGCCAGTATACCGGCAGGCTCGTGACACTCGTACTAATGGCGCTACCAACCGTCACTACTCCACCAATCACTGTCAAACTAACTGTCTCGCATGAGCCGCCCATTGTCCTTATCATCGCCGTGTCTTAAGCCACTCAACCCTCGCTACGGGTGACCAGTGTGTCGGATGATAACGGGGCGAAGGGTCAATCCCTCTTGATACTAGAACGACTGTAGTTGAGTGCGCAGAACAACGCTCCTCGTCGAAACCGAACGAGAGCATCCGCGGACAACAGCTTCCTGGATTCAGTCGCTTCCTTTTGGCGAGAGCACGCCCAGTTGGCTTGGGGCGCCGGTTGATGTTTAGCCTGTCCCCCCCCCCTCGCCCTAACCCCTCATTACAGCCAGTTTATCATGCCAGGAAGAGAGTGGCAAAAACAAATTAGTCCACGGGAGGGGAAAATAGCCGGGGATATCGATTCCGCCTTTTCATGCCAGAGTGGAGCACAGAAAATATTGGGCTATAAAAGGGAAACAAGGATATAAAGCCATTACAGTGCGCACTTAATTGATCCCACTTCCCATAACAAATTAATTGAGCGGAAAATGGCAGATGGCTTTGATGAATGTCATAAAAAAGGCTTGTCAGCAAGCCCGGTATGTGCGACCCCCTTTGCTCACTCGCTGTACGGCACGAAGGAGCCTCTCAGGAAGGGAGTGCACAGCGCGTTTCTTTGGGTATTTACATCCCAGTGATCCTGATGTTAATCATGTTGACTTATTGACATCGTTGCTAATTGTCTACTGCGTCTAGGCCGCTGTTTTTTTTTTTCTCCTCTTCTTTCCTCATTGTCTTGTTCCCTTTGCTCTGCGTTCTTTAACTGCAGTTGCTGTTACAGGTGCATGTTTGTTTGCCCACGTGGGAGTGTGTGTGAGTGTGAGTGTGTGTGCGACAGTGCATGTTTATACTGACAGGCTGCTTCCCCAGTAGCAGAACAAATGCTAATTTAATCAATTGGCTATAAATCCTACTGGCCGCTGACTCATGTGTCTTCTGCCCTGGGGACTCCAACAAAAACCCTGCCAGTGCAGTTTGTTCAGCACACACACTCTCTATCACGCACACAGACACACACACACACAGAAGCATCCATCTTCCATGCTCATCTTTTCCTGTCCTCCATCATGGCAAAATCTGAATTATTTTTGAGTACAAACGCGCCTTTAGATGCCGACGTACTGAGATAATTGTTATTTTTTTCCCTCAGCTAAAATTCTCTGCTATGTAGACAGCTGAGAGGCTGTGATTGATCCACGTAAACTCACACACACACGCACACACGCACGCACGCACGCACGCACGCACGCACGCACGCACGCACGCACACACACACACACACACACACACACTCAGGCATCCATCCCACAGTTAATTTCCCTGCTACCCATCTTAACCACAGAATAATTTATTGAGAGCATATTCCTCCTCACTTTTGCCCCCCTCACCCATCCCACACACACACACACACACACACACACACACACACACACACACACACACACACACACACACACACACACACACACACGATGCTGACACACCTGCAGTTTCATGACATCCAAATCTGCTAAAGCTGCTGAGACAGCGTCTTCAGAGAAGGGGGGCGGGGGGCTGCTGCTAGACTGGTTTGGGGGGCATCGGGGGGGGGGGGGGGCGCGATAGAGTGACAGAGAGACAGAAAAACAGGGATGCAGAGAGCGGCAGAGTGACAGAGAGAAAAAAATGCAAAGAAGAGCAACAGAGCGATAAAGAAAAGTCAGAAAAAACGACAAAAAAAGGTGACAAGAAGGAGGAAGGAGAGAGGAGCTGCTGTCGGCTGGCAGCATGGCTGCTCGGTACCCAAAGGCTCTGCTCAGAATTCTGCGGGGCCTCTGTGGCCCCCGTGTTCCCCATCAATCTCAGCCTGCTCTGGCAGCCGCCAGCGGCTGCATCTTAATCTGCTGGGGCCGGACGTGAGGACGGACAGGTCGCCTGGGCCACGCAGTAAATAACCCTTCTCCTGACTGTCCCCTTCTATTCCCCTATGCATACACAGGCATGGAAACACACACACATATATCCTGCCTGCTCTTTCTCTGCACAAATATGTCTGCAGCGTCTGTGAGTGCAAGTCCTGAGCATTAAAAATCCAGGCTACATGATTAGAAAGTCAAGTTTTCTCCTGTCAGGAGGGCAAAGAGTTTCAAAGTGGATCTTTATCTTCTTCTTTCATGTTATTAACACAGCAGAAAAGTGAGGAATCAAGTCTGAAGGTCGTCTTCTTGACGCTGTCTCGGAGCACTCTGGTCTCAGGCTAGTCTTGGTCTTGACCCGGTCTTGATCCCTAAATGTCTTGGTCCTGACGCGGTGTCGGAGCACTCTGGTCTCTGGCCTGTCTTGGTCTCAGTAAGTGAGTGGTCTACTACATACAGTGATGAAGACCTCGACACTGTGATGCACATCTTCCCCCACATGGCCTGTCTCTCTTCAGCTGTGATATCAAAGAAATGCAAAAGACCAAGACAATCATAAAATTATAATTCTCTTAATTGAATGGAACCTAATCATGCTGATATCCTGTTGAATGTAACTATTTTGAACTAGAAATATTCATGTCACTTTTTTAAAAGTTTGAAAACAAATCAGACCTCAGTGGGTGAAAAAAAAAAAGAAATATTCAGTTTTCAATATTTTTTGGTAAACTGACGTTATTGCGGCAGGAGAGAATTTGTCAAATACCCTCGCACTCGTTGTCTAGAATAAATATTTCAAATTGACATGATATTTGCGACATGCGCTGCCTCATGGGTATCTTTCCCTCGTTTTCAAGGAATGGAAGGGGGGGGGTCGGTTTGTAGAGGCACCTCTCATATCTATCACTTTTTTTTTATGTGTGTGTGCTTGCACCTCCACCTCACACACACACACACACACACACACACACACACACACACACACACACACTGACAGGAGCCCACACAAAGCCGGCATCATCCTTACAAGCGGCGGCGGTGACAGCTGCAGAGATCTGACACAAAAAGATGCGCTATCTGAGAAAACACGGAGGAGGCGAGGTGAGAGAGACTCTGCGGATTAGAGGGAGGCTATCTCTCTCGTCCAGGGCCCGCTCTGAAATCCAGGAGGCAGCCGGCTCGAGTCAGAGGCTAGAAGGCCGCTCCGCCTACAAGCGAATGACAATCCTGAGTAAGGAACAGTTCGATTTATGACCCGGCGCGGCCCTGCTTTGCAAACCCCCTCTGCTCTTATTCTCCGTTGGTAAGACCTTGATGGGTCAAAGGCCGCCGTATCCTCCCTGCCTGGTGAGCAAGCTTGCTCTGATGGCTCCAGGGCAGAGCACATTGTGCTCCCAATGGGACGCCGGTAGCCATGGCAACCTTTGAACTGGTCCAGCAGGAGGAGGTGAGGGATGAGAGCAGGGATTGTAAGGTAACACTGCTCTGTCTGCGTGATTGACAGCTTCCCAGAGCCTTCATACATTTCTCTCTCTTCCACACACTTCTATCAAGCGACATGTAAAAACGCACAGAAATATACAATCACACACGCCCAAGACAAGCCCCGGACACATCCTCACACTGCACGCACACACTCGTCTCCTCTGTTTGACAGATGACCTTACGCTCTGTGTCACTGAGCCGCAGCGTCTGCCTCTGCTGGGAGTCATGGTGTCCAGAATGACATGTTATGACGGGAAGAAGTGCCAAGTCCACACATTCACATTCACACTCACACTCACACACACCCGCACACACACACAGTCTGGCTCTATCATGTGTGCCTTTACGCCTACCCTGTGAGAGAAGGCAACAACAGGAGGTATTAAATGTCCATTTTATGTTGAAGAGTGAAAAAGGTGTAAAACAAGAGCAATGCTTCGCTGTGCTTACAGTGTGTGGAGGTTTTTTATGTCTATATCTTGAGTCTGACTGATGTTGATGTATGTGTCCTTGTCTGGATCAAGACTATTTCTGATGGTTTCATCTAGTTTTTTTGGTTTTTGTCCAACCCAAGGGCAGCAGGTCTTGTTGAGAGCCAAAATGAACGGAATCCATGAAGGCATCGCCCGCAACAGAACTTGAGAGAGCACATTAGCTATAACCCAAAGACAGTTCCCTTCAACTGCATCAAAACTGTGCAAAGCCATGCACACGATATGCAAAGGCCTCAAATGTGCACATATATAACCAGTGTTCAGAATTCCACTGGCTACAAGAAACGCCTGTTGTCGGCAGAGTCGAGTGCAACAGGGGCCGGCACCTCCTTTCAACTCAGGCTCTCATTGGCTATTATAGACTGGGATCAGTGTATTGAGGGTCTTAATTGGCCAAATGAGGTGTCAATCGAGTGGTCAGAGTGCGGCCGTCGTTTCGGTGTGACACAGTCGAACTTAATCATTCATAAAAATGATTTATGACAGAAAATACAGCGGGGGGAATCTGCAACAGATGTGGCAAATTTGAAGCAATCTGTGGATCTTAATGGCTGTAACGTGTTTGGATTTAAAAAAAAAAAAACAACGATCAGTTGACGATACAAAATCTGACCAATCAGATTTGACTTTGTATATGAGATTATATGAAATGGGTCTGTGATATTGTCTCAAATCTACATGATTGAACGCAAACATTTTCCAACCCCCTACTTACCCGACTTTGGAGCTCACGGGAAAGAGCGCGCGTTAACACGACTTTTCTAGTGTGAATCTGCCACGTTAAGTGTAGCATTAACATACAGGCGACATACTGTCAAAGCATCGGCCATTATCGTGGATCGTGTTGTAAACATTACACCGTGACATCCTCAGCTTCTTTTTCTACGTCTCGTCCTGCCTCCTGGAATTTGGGATATTGAGTTCATGTCACAGATCAAAGACGAGGGATTTCTGTTGGAGGAGGAATGAACTCCTCTCGTGTACTTTTGTGCACATATGTGCATGTGAATATTGTATGAAGGCAGACTTTTTTTTTTTTTTTCAAATCTAACCTTTAAGAAAGAAAGCGAGGATGGCCAGATGGAAGAAGCAGGGGGGGGGGGGGGGGGGAAGTGGGCGGAAGAAAAAAAAACCTTGCAGGAGGAAAAGATAAAGAGGGGAGGGAGGAGCTGACACCTTGACGGATTGATTGAGATCGCCCAATACACGGTCGGTGTTGCCTACAGCCTAGATTAGCAGGAGGTCTGGGTCAGCACAATCTCTGTGTGTTAGATAACTCTCCCCCCCCCCCCCCCCCCCCCACCCCCCAGCTACCAACCCTACACCTTGCCTTGCAGCTGCAGCTTGATACTGCACCTCAGCGACACAATATTTTACTGCATATCTCTCAAACTCCACATCCGAGAAGCTTTTGTGTGTGTGTGTGTGTGTGTGTGTGTGTGTGTGTAGCTCATGACTGTGGGGCCCGGTATCCATGGCAACCCCAGCCAGGTGCACTGGTTTCATATGCGATTCAGGTAATTCAACTCCACGATGAAAAGCATGCATATAAGGTCAGCCAGTATTCAAATGAAGAGCATGTTTCATATTCAGGCTCTCTCTGGACGCTGCCCTGACGCCCCACATGAGCCCACATCTCCCACAATGCCTTGCTTGAGTGGCAGGTATGATATTTCCCACTTGGTTTTGATTAAGGACTGCATTTACATTTCTTTTTTTTTTAACTTCATGGTTAAAAAAAAAACATACACAGAAAGAGGAAAAGTGAGAAAATAAAGAGAAAGAAATGGGGGGGGGGGGGAAATGGGACTTGTCATAGGGCTTGCTGTCGATGGGGTTTTGGAGGCTTGGGTTAAGCCAGGGGGGGCTTTGACAGCTGGGTTTAAGGAGAAAGGAAAGGGGCTATGGATTGGAGTCAGGCCTCTACTTCATATTCTGAAGATTAAACTCCTTTCCTTCCTCCTCCTTCTCTTCCTCCTACACCGTTTTGGACGTCTGTAGCATCTTTTTTTTGTTGTTGCTCTCGCTGTTTGTGGGTGTTTCAGCCGTGATTTACAGCCAGGGTCGTTGCTGCAGAGTTTTTTGTTTTTTTTTTAAAACCTTGCAATCAGATATTCAGCGCCAGAACTCCCCAGCATGAGCAGAGCGAATCAGAAATGTGCTTTAATCACCGGGCACACTCACTGTGGATCTGCACGCAGAGAAATGAGAAGGTGATGTGATAAAGGAGTGAATAATGCAAGGGTGGTTGGACTTAATATGCTTTTAGCAGCACTTGTTAATTATTTAAGCGTTCAGAAAAGGAGCTCAATTAATGCTTATAAAAAAAAACTTTCAATTAGACTTAACTGGCAACAGTGTTGTGGGTCCATGTGTCCATGACAGCTCATTTAAAAAAAAAAGCTGCAGGATTCAGTTACAGAAACGAGCTAAAGAAGCCAAATGTGTACACATTTCAGCGCTGCTAATCCACGGAATATTAACTGGCAACACTTTTAATGAGTGTGTGGGAATAAAAAAAAAAGATTGTCCAAACACAAATGCCAAAAAAATATAGTGCTTTCAGCTCCCAAATCGTGAATATACGCTTGTCTTAAAGGCATTCAACTGAGCATCTTCTGTTCATTCTTTTTTTTGCAAAACACAGTGAGCTCTTTGCACTGTTTCACTGTGCTACATCTTTCCATGTTTAGAATATACTATGCATATGCAGCTATCTCTCACGTCATTTAAAAAGACGATGCAACAAAAAAAAAAACCATCATGCTGTTCTGTCGCTCCAAATCTGTCTTTGCTGTGAGCTCGCTTGTTAAAGACCTGCCTTTACATTTATCTTAACTAATCATGCGTTATGTGTTTCTTCATGTTCAAAACATTAAGAAAGCTACACAATCTGCACGAGAAGCATCAATTTAACTTTCCGCATGTGCACAGCTTGCATAGCTAAGTGCACACTTGGGTGGCACTAATGCATCGTCTTCTTTAAATGTAGGGATGCAGGGTAATTATAGTCTGCTAAAGCGTCCTATCTGGTGGTTTTTTTTTTTTTTTAAGGGAAATCAATGTCCAATCAAGTCTCTGATTTGGACTCCAGAACAAGTTTGAGGGTTGCTCTTTGTGACACGTGTATATTTTTATTCTCTTTTGCAGGAGAGTCTTAAGGACGTATAAAATGTTTTAATAGAGGACATGAGATGGTTTTAATCTGCAGTGAATATGTTTGCCCCCCCCCCCCTCCCCCATGCTGTCGTCAATCACTTGCTAGGTGAAGATGGGTATGTTTGACATCTGTGCGTCCGAGCGCGTGTGTGTGTGTATAAAGAGACCTCCGGAATGACCTCGCACATAGAGATGATGGTCATAAATTGGTCTGAAGTCTCATTTTCCCCCCGCAGGATTTTGACCAGCTGCCACAGCTTAGAAGCCATTTCGCTCCTGCAGCATCGGCCCCCTTCGCACGCCGACTGACAGAGTTAATGAGCACTTTTTTTTATGGCCGCATTCGACGACCAAGGAGAAGCAAATGTAATGTGAATCACGAGGGCTGTAAATAGCACATAATAAGTAATACAAGGCTGCAGGAGACCACTGGTTTCTCATTAAAGTCACAATATGGTTTGGCTGTATAAAGCTAGTATCACAGTTAATCTAATTCACAGTTAACAGATCATAGAAGGCCGGGATAAAAGAAACACGTGCCTTGACATTTCATAATGGGCAGGTGTCAGTGCAGGCTGTCGGGGATGGAAGAAGTAAAGTAGGGTTTTGCTGCCACCTTGTGTATCAATACAGTATTACAGCACAACAATATCGAAAATATCAAAACTTACCGGCTTGATTTTTCTGATGTTTCATAAACTGATAAGTGCTCGTAAAATTTAAATTCTTCAAATACATTTTTGAAACAATTGAAATGTGTGCGAAAAGGCTGTTTAATATTCATTTTAAAAGTTTCATTATCAAAGCAAATATCCGATTTCAAATAACATTCATCGACTAGTCTTTCAGGATATAATGGGTAAAGCTTCTTGAAAAATATTATTAAGTGAAAGATGCTTATATAAAAAGAACAATTGATTTATAAGATTGTATTTTTCCTGCAAACTCACTACTAGAAGTCCGGCAGTAATTAAATATATAATTGTTTCCATATTGGTGCAGGAAAGACGATATATTTAGAAAGGGGGGCATTATTTTATTTTAATTTAAATTGTAACCCTGTATGTGAAACGTGATAATCTGAAGGTTAGTTTTACTAAATTGAAAACAGCGGATTGTTTGTTGTATTTGTGGAGAATTTATACTTATTATTGTGGTAATAAAAATGCACCACAAATCTACATCCTTCTAAGAGGCATATACATTCAATCAATGACAGACAGATTCAAAGGCTGCTCTGCAACCAAATGAGATCAAGTGATCGCTAAGAATTCAAGATTTAAGCCCATTATTTACATTTCTATGGCTTTATGATTATGCAACCCTGCGCATGCTCAGTTAACTCGGATATCTCCGTGGAGTCCCCCTTGCGCCCTCGGCAGCCTTCGTGACATTCCGTCCCTCTTCGTGTCCAATCGGGTCCCGTCGACAGAGCTGATTTTTTCGCTGTCGTCGTCTCCCTCGTCCTCCTCTCCGTGTTGTTGTTCTCGGTGACGCGACGGAGGTGTAGCCTGACGCGGTCTCTTACGTGTCGGTCTGAATAAAAGTGGAGCTCCGTAGACCCGGGAGTGACGAAGCGAGTCTGTGTTGGTAAGAGGATACGCATCCGATGTTTGCTAAACAGATAGATGGCTGCCCAGAGAAGTTATTTGCGCCTAATATCCGCACAAAGCCAACAAAGAGATCATGGCGGCGGTGTTGCAGAGGCTCACAAAATGAGTCAGTCTCTGCAAGGCTCGCAACACTACTGAGACATAGGTATAAATATGGGAGTGGGCTTGATGTTTATTTTTGTTTTAATAAACGGTGTAGAGAAAATGTACCGAAGCAGTTACTCATGTAAGGCTAATAAATGTCAAGATTGTGCTCTGCAAAAAAAAAAAAAAAGTCAGGAAATAACTGGTTAGTGAAAGTGAGGTGCCCGAGTTGCAGAAGAAAAAAAAAAACAGGCAATACAATGCATGCAGACATTTCCCTCCATACAGCTCCACAGCTAGCCACCTCATGCTAATATCGTTAGCTCAGTATTTTTAATAACAAATGCAAAAAATAATAATAATATCCGACATGTGGTGTTGAAAACTGTTTTTTTTTTGTATAATATAGGCTGTATAAATGCTACATTTATTTTTGCTAACTGTGCTAACATGCTGTGCACGCCTATTAGCTTGTTAGCATGCTAACTGGCGCCCACACTGCAAGCAGCTAGCTCCATGCTAACTTGAGTTGGATTTAGCCTCCGGTGTTTCAGGGACTAGAGTGAGCAAAGTTTTATTGCAGCAGCACTTCTTTATTTAAAAAACAAAAACAAAAACAACAGCACGCCTACGTCAGGTCGTAACGTGTTTAACACAATATCCTCGTCACAACGAGGTGTTATTTTAGCTACCTTGCTCTGATGTTACAGCAAGAAAACTTTGTTTAATCAATGAAATGCGTGCTAGCATGTTTAGCTAAGCCACACCCTCCTTAGGAATATCAACAAGACACTGCCTGAAGAGTGACTGCTGTGTTTCTCACTCGCTTTATGGGCTGTAAGCATGATGAATCAAATCCATATAAGAAGTTTCTCACATTTTCAGATTTTAAATGACCATGGAGGCTGCTGCAGACTCACAGCAAGGTGGTGATACTGTTGTCTCTGAGCCCGAGACCCAGCAGATCACCTTGACCCAGGTAAATATCTCCAGCGTCGGTTTAAATCTCTGCTGTCTGTTACTTTTTGTGTGTGACATTTGATGACTGGTTGTTATGGTTTGCAGGCGTCCATAGCAGCAGGACAGGTGACGTCCAGTAGTCCCACAGTCACTCTAGTTCAGTTACCCAACGGTCAGACAGTCCAGGTGCATGGTGTGATCCAAGCTGCACAGCCCTCAGTCATCCAGTCCCCACAAGTCCAGACTGTACAGGTGAGAAGGATGTCATCATTACAAAATTGAACGAATTCTATTGTTTTTGCATGGTAGATTGTTTTCACCTTCATTGCTGAAATATTTGGGATCAAAACAAATCCCTAGAAATGCCGTGAACACATCTGTACTCACTTTGTCTTATTAACGAGTTTCATTTTTGGCAATAAAGTTTGACTCGTTTCAGATTTCCACTGTTGCCGAGAGTGAGGATTCTCAGGAATCCGTAGATAGCGTGACAGATTCTCAGAAGAGGAGAGAGATTCTGTCCAGGCGACCTTCTTATAGGTTGGTGCAGCATCTAATCACAAATGTATATCGACATTTTAAAAAAAATATATATTTGCACGACTATAATAACCTGTAAATGATTGTTGTTGTGTAAGTGTAAAAGTTTAAAAAAATGTTTCTCTGTGATCGTTTTCCCCCTCTGCAGAAAGATTTTAAACGACTTATCGTCAGACGTTCCAGCGGTGCCTCGAATTGAGGAAGAGAAGTCGGAGGACGACTCAGCTCCTGCCATCACCACAGTCACCATGCCCACTCCCATCTATCAGACCAGCAGCGGACAGTACAGTGAGTACAGCAACATTTCTTCATCGATTTGCATGCATTAAGCTTTTTTTTGGATCGGTTACATTCTGGGATAAGGCCGAGTTTGTTTGTGCACAAATAAAGTCTCACACAATCCCTCTGCAGTTGCCATTACTCAGGGAGGAGCCATTCAGCTGGCCAATAACGGCACAGATGGAGTGCAAGGCCTGCAGACTCTGACCATGGCCAACGCTGCTGGAGCCCAGTCTGGTGCAACGATCCTGCAGTACGCCCAGACCAGTGATGGGCAGCAGATCCTCGTCCCAAGCAACCAAGTTGTTGTACAAGGTGGAGAATAAAACTACAAAAAAAAAGAATATCCAGCTTTAGCCTACAAAAGGTGAACTATATTAGAATAATCAAATGGTTGTTCTTGTCCTTCAGCTGCCTCTGGTGACGTCCAGACCTATCAGATCCGCACAGCCCCCACCAGCACCATCACTTCCGGGGTAGTCATGGCGACCTCGCCTGCACTGGGCTCAGGAGGAGGCACGGAGGAAGTCACACGCAAAAGGGAGGTCCGACTTATGAAAAACAGGTATGTCTATGAAGAACCTAACAAATGATTTTACCTTCTTACTTTCAAGTGTCAATCCAAAAAAAAAACAATGCATTTGTATTTTGAGATTAATGAGATATTCAGTGTTCTTTAAGGGGAGGGGAGCCCACCTGCTTAGTTGAACTAACTAGGTCATTTAAACAGGTCACACACATGTTTAGGCATACACACAGACCTCCTCACCCACATGGTCTCTCTGTCACACAGGGAGGCGGCCCGGGAGTGTCGCAGGAAGAAGAAGGAGTACGTCAAGTGTCTGGAGAACCGCGTCGCCGTGCTGGAGAACCAGAACAAAACCCTCATCGAGGAACTTAAAGCCCTCAAAGACTTGTACTGCCACAAATCCGAGTAGAAAAAAAAAAAAAAAAAACCCCCGTCACCAAACGCCTGCCAGGTGCACCAACTGTCCCCCTGTGTACAGAGACTCAGCACAGAGCCACGCACCTGGACGCCACGCCCACTTTTCTACTCCCCTTTTTTTTGCTTTCTTTTTAAAAACTGCTAAAATATCTGTATAAAAGACTCACCAGGAATAGAAACACACACACACCCGTTTCAAAAAAATCCCCCCCCCCTCCCCATCAGTTTCCAATGAACGGGTGGAGCGGGGGGAAAAGAGTGGACGTGGAGGAAACTACAACTACACAGGGTCCTTGTGGTGAAGTGACAGATCAGAGGGGACATTCCAGTCACTGGTGCCTGGGCTAACTGGGCGACATCACCAGCAACGGGGCAACTTCTGGAGCAACCTCAGCGATGGAACTTTTTACAGTTGCAAACGGCCCCGAGACCCCTTGGATCATTTTTTTTGGAGACTTGACCCTTTGTGTGCAGCGTTTGTAACCGTAACGGCGCTCCTGCATTAACATCTGTTACTTACTAACGCTTTGAATTCTAGACGGGCCGTGTCATGGACTTTTATCTTTTAGCGATGTTTTCTTTACGTGTTGGAATATCTGTTTTGCATAATGCCATTGATTTTTGTTTTTGTTACTTTAATTGACTGCCTTGTTAAGAAAAAGAGCTACATGTTATGTTTGGGTTTGTTAAATGGGTCTCATGTTAAAGGTAGCGTTATGACTACACTTTGAAAAAAGACATTTATGGTTACAGAACTCTTTCATGTGTTTTATGGCTCTCTTATGCATGTTTCCATTTACACACACACACGTACGGCTCCTTGTTTGTGGTTTCTACAAATCCTTACGTTTGCTTGTTCAGAGCATTATTGGGCGGCTGTAGTTTCTGGTAAAAAAAAAAAAAGGTTCTTAGCGGCCTCAAGGGAAAGTGGTCGTTGCAAAATTTGGAATTCCAACTGGCTCAGGTCATGTACCATATTTTTCTACAAGGCATTGTTTTTTGTTTTTTTTTAAATACAAATTTTAACTTCATTTTATTTCTTTGCAGATTTTGAGTACAAACTAAAAACAAAGAGCCTCACTGTGTTCGCAATGTTGTACTGCTTTTTTTTTTAAACAAATTTTGGAGACATATTTCCCACCACTGGAGACACCTGTCGCCTCCTTTATGTGTGCATTATACTGTTAGAATCTGTACCACCCTGTTTTTTTTTTTGTTTTTTTTAAAATTTGCATTGATTTTGTACAAGCAGGAGACACGGACATGTTTCCTGCTATCTTTCTAATGCAAATGGATTAACCCAGGATCCCAGCGGTTAAGGCATCAGCTAAACCTGTCTCCAAACTCTGTTTACAGGACTACAAAGTTTCATGCGCACTTTCCTTGCACATACAATCCTTAACATTTCATACCATCACACACAGGATAATCTCAATCGACCACCACCGACCCATGAGTGTGTTTTTCGGGCTCAGTTACGGTCGCAGCATCTCATAATGCGTTAGACGTTATAAGTTTTTCATATGTACACAATAATGACTCCATTTGAACCAATCACAAACATCCCACTAAAAAAAAAAAAGGAAGGACGCAAATACGATTGATTCATAAAGACTTCACAGTGAACCAAGTGGATATTCTCATGATCATGGAATGCCATACTGTATTATTTTAGGTATTATGTATTGTCATGACATAGTATGCTTCTTTTTTTTATGTTGCTTTCCATTAATTTTGTATTCACACTTTCTAAATGTCTGCACCAACTTGTATAAAACAGTGCATTATGTTAGAGCTATTCAAATACAACATTTTTGGCAGCTGTTAATAAATGTGTTTCTGGTAATCTTTGAGGAGTTTTCAGACATTTATTTTGATTGCACAGTCACTTACTACAAAATGAAGGTAGACAACGGTTGCGTCTGTGTGTGTGTTCACAGATCCCTCCTTGTTGTCAGTTTCCAGGCTTTATACACATGGATGTCCCTTTGCCTGTCAAAGTAGACTTCTTCCACTGCGAACTGCTGCTTCAGCATGCTCAGGAAGTTCGTGTCGCGCTTGTATCGGATCTTGCAGGCGAGGAAAACCACCGCAGTGTCCGAGCACAAGTGCGCCAGAGTGTGCAGCAGCGGCACAAAGGTGTCCTCCAGGTAAATGATGTCTGCTCCCAGGACGAGATCGAACCCCCCAGCTGGGTAGCGCTCAAGGCCCTCGCCCCACGACAGCTCTGACACGAACACTGACTCCTGGGATTCTGGGGGCAGGTTGGCCTTCACGTTTGCTGACAGAAAATCCAGAGCAGGTTCTCTGTCAGTGATGGTCACTTTGGCACCTGGATTTTTTTTTTTTTTACATTTACATGTTTAATATTTTTGCATGTACAACTGGCATTTTATTTGTTTGATTAGGTGGAATTTAGAGAAGTTAGGATAACTTTTACCCATCAAGGCTGCTACAATGCCCACCAGTCCAGTCCCGGCTCCCAGCTCAATCACCTCCTTCCCCTTTAACTCCACCTTCCCCAGCTCCAGGTACATACACATGACAACCGCCTGCAAAAACGCGTAATATGCATTTAGCTACGTAGGTAGTAATGACAGCAGAGTCCAAGTAGCATTGCTCATGGTGTATCGTCACTTACCGCATCCCACACAACTGCTGCCACCCCGAGGTTTTTCCAGTCTTGGGCAAGACTCAGGTCGTGGTTTGCGAACCGAAAATGCGCGGATGAATTGTTCAATTTGGAAAGCGCTGGCAAGGGATTTTCCACATAAGGAACCAAAGCCATGCTGGAAAATAAAAGAAGGAACTACACCGCAGTCATTTTTCACGTGAGCGCATGCGCAGAGTGGTTCTTCCTTGTGGGGTTTTAAAAAGCAGCTAGTCGACTCAGTACTGCCACCCTTCACCCTCCAGCGGCGATTTTTTTTTTCTTTAAATTCGTTTTTTTAGTCGATGTTATCTCCCAATTATCAAACCTCGTTACTCAGCAATAAGCTATTAGCTAGCTTGGTTATTTTTTTTATGAACACTGTAGCGTTAGGTGCAGTGACCCATCCATGAGCAATTTAAGCCAATCATGTCAGAGCATTGCTAAAAGTGGCCAATGGAATCGCCTGAATTCACTGTGGGCGGTCCTAGTGGTCGTTTTTCCTGACCGGGTGTGTTTTCTTCATAATGGAGGGGGCGCGGCACCAGGTTCGTAAAGGTAACAACAAATATCAGCAATGTGCTTCCGTTTCATTTGCCTCTCAATGCTCAAAATAAAAGCCGGGAACTCCTGGACCCATAGGATGTAAATATTTTATATTTATACAGTCCGGACCAGCTGTTAAAAATAGCTTTAACACGACAACATCAATACTGACATTTTAAACATATCTATTGTTTGATTTGTGAGTTAAATATGCAAAATATGACTCCCTATTTCCTTTTCGTCTGACTTGCTTTCAAACGTTGTTGCAGTTATATTTCTTTATCGATTTTAAGGCCCAGCTTTGGACTCTTTTTAAAAAATTATTATTATTATTTTTTATTTATTTATTGCTCACAAAAAAAAAACATAAACATAATAGATCAATGGAAAAACAGACAGTGCATAATGATTAGTTAATTAACAAACCATACATTTGGAAATAAATGAGCTGGAGGAGCCAAATAAACCCAGAGGGGCTTGTCGAGTGGCCCTCCTAAAGACTACTCACTTCAAACGTATAACAATATAGATGTAAACAAAAGTATACTTTTGTCACATGCCCAAGTTAATGTCTTCTCTTAGCTTACATTATTATCAACCATTTATTTATCTACCTCCCTCTTGAATGCAGTTGTTGTTGTTGTTGCAATCGTGCCATCTTTAAACGCTAGATGCAAAACACATTTTCGGTGTTGACTTAACTATGATAGAGGACTTTTACTTTGAAAGGACAAAGTCGGAAGCTGCCCCTGCACTTGATTCTATGATCATTTGACATCCAAGACGTGTCCTGTAAATGCGACGAGATGAAAGCTAACGCCTGCTGCCTTTCATAAATTCCATTACTCTCCTCTTTTCCACTTTGTTAGCTATCTCTAAAGTTGTTTCCTGACAGCAGTATTTGACGTTTACGCGGCATTGAAGGCGTGTATTGTGACAGGGGCTTCAGCTGCAGTGAAAATGGATTGATCCATGCTGCCAAGGAAGCCAGGAATGGATTGAGCTGCGGAAGCTAGCGCTAGCCGGCTAGCCATGGATGGAGACAGAGGAGCTTGTGACTTTGTGTTGTTAGCGTCTGTTTGGTAAAATGAGCTGATATTAGTTATTGTCGTCCAAAACTGTCCAGTCTACGCATGCAAGTCGTACTAAAAAGCGCCAATGCCATACTGCGCACACGCCCCGAAAATGCCATTTGTCCTGCACATACCGCAGATACCCAGTTGGATGTCATTACATGCATCCACTTCTAATCTGAATTTGCACGATTTTTCACCTTGCAGGAAAACGCACAGGCTAGACTTCTCGTTCACTCTTAAACCAAAATTAGATAATTTTTAAGATAACTTGGAGCTAATGTCAGAATCACGTTGGTTTGACTCTGTATTATCAGCCACTTAAAGATCTAGACTTAAACTTTCAAAGTTGCAGGCACCCTGCAGCCCAGTGAGACTAGAAGTTGACCCTTCCTTAGTTGTATGGGAAACAGCCCTTGCTGTAGCAGGACTGTCATAGGTCAACCATGGGAGGGTCGGTGTCTTGCTGTATGTCCCCTGGGGAGAGCCCCAAGATCCACAGGAGAGAGGTGGAGCTGGAGGAGTGTCCCATCACCACCTGCGAGGACGTGAGCGAAGACACTGGGACGTACCTGCAGCACATCAGTGACCGGGAGCTCCCAGATGGTGCGTGTGCATCCCCTGCAGTTCTTCTCCATGCCCTCACCCTTGAACCTTGAATGAAATTATGGAGGCTCTTGTTTGTACTCCAGTGAAGTGCAGTGTTTTTTTTTTTTTAAGAAATGCTCTTGTTTCATTCTTGAATATCGACAGAATTAGCCCAAGAGGCCAACCCGTCAGACCATCCCAGAGCTAGCACCCTCTTCCTCAACAAGTCGCAGACGGACGGTAAAGGATGTTCCCGTTGTGATCCCGCTTGTTTCTTCTATTTAAAATGTAAAAGATCAGTGTGTTTGCATTTTGATGTACATTGACTTTTCTTTTTTCTTTTTTCAGTGCGCGAGAAGAGGAAAAGCAACTACATGAATCATGTAAGGGAAAGGTCACCGATGCTTAAGTTTTAGCAGAACAGTTTTTAAGTGTACACGCCAGGGTTCGTGGTGAAACTAATGGGTGACGTAAATGTGTTTCTTTCCATTGCAATGATCTTAAAAGTGTCCCCTCTTCCTCCCATATTATCATCTTTTCTGTAGCACATGTCCCCGGGCCTGCTGACAAAAAAGTACAGCTCCTGCTCAACGATATTCATCGATGACAGCACGGTCAGCCAGCCCAACCTCAAAAGCACAATTAAATGGTAGGTGACTTTACCTCCCGTCCTCTGGATATCTTCATAAGAACAGAAGTATTTTAGCTCCTTTCATTACTTCCCCTTCCTTTTGTCCTTCACTCCTTAAGAATACGTCTTTTACACTGAAGCCATTTCCATTTAAATTCCACTTATCTGCTGCCAATACGCGCGAGTCTTTTGCCGAGCTTGGTCCCATGATAACAGTCATTTTGTGAGCTGCATATAAATGGTCAAGGTATCTGACAATACCAGCTGCAACAGATGTGATCTACATCCTGTGGTTCAATGTTGCCGTGTGTCTGTTTTCTCTCTGTTGCAGCGTCGCGTTGGCCATATACTATCACATCAAAAACAGGTAGGAGAAGTTTGATTCATTGGTATGAAGTTCATCCCTCATGGTGTTGTTTCACTGTTTCCTAGAGTCAAGTATATTGGCAGGAAAATTAAGGATAAACCTTTTATTTTAGATAGATAGATCACAAATGGATTCATAGCATGTTCGTTTGTTTCAAACCTTAACTCGCATCACAGCATCTTTTTTGCTGGCTGCAAGTCAATGGGTAGTCTTTTTTTGAAATTGGTTGGTCAATAATTGAGGAAATAATGTGATGGTCAGTGGACAAGAGGTAACCAACTCACGGAGAGATAGACTTTCAGTCGGTGTCCTGCAGACAGGCAGTAAGGTAGGTCGGTTTTTATTATAGGTGGATAGGTAGATCATTTATCATAGAGAGAAAGGACCTTTTATCTGCTAAAGATTGACCTTTGAATATAGATATATAGATAGATTGACCTTTGAATATAGATAGATTGACCTTTGATTGATAGATATATAGATAGATAGACCTTTGATTGATAGATAGATAGATGGACCTTTTGTTGTTGGTCAGCAATTTATGTCACTTACACATTTCCAACTTCGCACATAAGTGATATCATTTTTGTGTGATGTTCACATGTTCAAAGTTCACACATATTGCACATTCAGCATTTGCTCGTTTGCTCTTGCAGAGATTCAAACCGCACGCTGGATATATTTGATGAGAAGAAACACCCTCTAACGGTGAGTTGAGTTTGGTTTTTTTTTTTGGTTCACTGCTGCCTCTGTGCTGATTGACCAACGATGATCGCCCTTTTGATGATGACCCTCTGTTTTTTTGACAGCGAGACAAAGTTCCAGATGACTACTCCGTGGTTGACCCCGAACACAAACTCATCTATCGCTTTATCAGAACGCTCTTCAGCTCGGCACAGCTCACCGCAGAGTGCGCCATCGTCACTTTGGTAATATGGAAGCAGAAGAATACACTCTTAAGAATCTGATGAAAGAAACACGATCCCCATTCCAACACTTGTTTCTCTTTTACCATCATTTGTGTATATTGCTTGTGACATGGTAGGTTTACCTAGAAAGGCTGTTGACGTATGCTGAGATGGACATCTGTCCTTGTAACTGGAAACGGATTGTTCTTGGCGCCATTCTGCTGGCCTCCAAGGTCTGGGACGACCAGGCTGTGTGGAATGTCGACTACTGCCAGATCCTCAAAGATATAACAGTGGAGGACATGTAAGTGCTTCTTTCCCCCATTAAAGTACTGATCATTGAACAAACTAGCAATGAGTAACTCATTCCGCTGTGTTCCACGTTCTGCAGGAATGAGATGGAGCGTCACTTCCTGGAGCTTCTTCAGTTCAACATTAATGTCCCAGCCAGTGTGTACGCCAAGTATTACTTTGACCTGCGCTCACTGGCTGATGACAACAACCTTAATTTTCCATTGGAGCCGCTGAGCAACAAGCGGGCTCAGAAACTGGAGGTTAGTTGGTTCAAGGCTACATTGAAACTGGAATTGATTGAATTGAGTTTTTCTTTTCACTGATACTGAACAAAAGTCTAAAAACAATGAACGGTTTTGTCTCTAGGCGATCTCTAGGCTGTGTGAGGACAAGTACAAGGACCTGCATAAATCTGCGATGAGGAGGTCTGTCAGTGTGGACAATTTGGTTGGCATCAAGAAATCCCATGCAATTCTGTCCTAAGGCTGTGATTTCTATCTCGGATCTGGCCAGGAGGTGGAGCCACAATTGCCAGGAGACGGTTTCAAAGTAAATGAATACCTCTCCCTGAAAAGTTCTGTTGCATAACGTTGAATTTCAATGTTTTGGGACAAAAAAAAAAAGACCAGAAGTTTACCATACAATATCTCTTGAATATAATGAGTCCAGTCTCTATGTGTTCAAAACAAAGGACGCGAGCTATCTGCCTTCAAAGCATGGTCATTTGTTTGGATACTTTGCAGATTGCCCCTTTTTCCAAATAATGGATGTGTAACTTTGGAAGGATCCAGCATGAAAGTGCTTCCTGTCACAAATTACATGCGTCATTGTTTTTTGCCATCAGCTGATCTTTATGGGGAGACCTTTCTCTGGCTGTGGCCGTCGTCTCTCCACCAGCCCTGTCGTCGCTCCTTCAATCACATGACGACAGACTGTCTTGAACTACCCTGTGGTGTAGTTCTTCACAACGGACAAAGAGTAGACTTTGTTTTGCTTACTGTGTAGGCCCCTATAGCTGTGAAATGTAGACTTTATTCCATTCAATAAATTACAGTCGCTGTTCAAAGATGAGTCTCCGAGGTTGGGAAATTGTGTTGTGGTGGTTTGTGTTTGCAGGAGATTTAAGGCAACCAACGATGGCCACAATCTATGAAGTTCTGCTTTTTTCTGCTGAAAAGTCACCTGTGCAAATTTCTTGTCGAGGTAAGATATGTTACAGAGGTAAGATATGATACAGAGATAAGATATTGTACTGAAGTAAGATGTGATACAGAAGAAGATATGATACAGAGGTAAGATATGATATAGAATGTTCTTTGTAAAACGGTTCAAAAATCAAATTTATTGGGGTTTGGTTTTCTTTTCAAGGAGATTGCCAGGTGCTTCAGTGCTTAAATTGCATAAGCTAAATTGAATATTTGACCAGTAATTTACTTCATAATGTGAAGCTTAATCACTGTGTCAGTTTTGGGGCAACTGTGGCGCAATGGTAGTGTAGGTTGTCTCTGAACCAGAAGGTTGGGGTTCGATCAAAATGTCTTTGAGCAAGCCGCTGACTCTGAATAGCTCCTGCTTCTGCAACAATAGCGTGAGAAAGTATATGAATGGGATGAACTAAGACTGATGGGCACTTCACTTAGCTGCCTCAGCCTATAGTGGATTTGTTCACTGAGTCCAAAACCTCACTTCGGGGATTCAGGATCAATTGTCAGAAGTCTTATTTTACACAAAACGAAGATATTTAAACCTCACTGTGTGAAACTCATGGGGGAATACATTTATTAAAGAGCTATAGGGCAGAGTTGTAGCATAAGTCTTCAACACGCATTGTCTTGAAAATTGTACTTAAAACAGAAATTCTGAATAGTAAAATAAAATTAAAAAATCCTCTATCCCTACTCCTGAGATGGAATTATCTGATCGTGGTTTTAGGTCTTGTAATTGGCCTCAGAGGTTCTACTACATTGTTCAAGTTCCAAGTGGAGGCCCCGTTGCCACTTGAGTTTCCATTGTCAATTACTTTTGCAACATTAGCAGGCTAATGAGCAGCTTGCCTATAACCTTTTGTACAGTTGCATAGCCAAGCAGTACCTGTCCTGTCCTGGCCTCAGAAGGGGCAGTAGTGCCGCAGAGCCCCCCAAACCTGCGTCTGCAACTGTGTAGACCACAGGGAAATTCCCCGCTCCCCCCATCCAATCAGCGTACTCTATCTTAGCATGAAGAATAACGATGGTATTGGCCCACTATCATGTTGGTTTATTAATTTCACATGGGGTTGTAATCAGACTTTGCTGCTTCTTCAAAACGGGAGAGACGAAACATTGATGGTTGTCTTGAGGTTTCAATGCACAACAAAACAAAAACATGAGCTTGTTCTTTGAGACCTCCAGTTATTGTTCCATAGTGAGTTGGAAAAAAGAAGAAAGAAAGAAGAGCTTTTTTCTTCCACTGCATTGTGTAGGGATGTCATATAAGTGATAGATATGTACAACGCAAAAAGATTAAGCTGTTCCCTTGAAATTAGCATAAATGCCACTGGGTTAAAGTTAATAGAGCAGACCCTTCATCAAATATGACAGATCTATATCTGTTTGAAGGTACCTGAAAACCTTTAAATCTGCTTTTTTTTCTGTGTAGAAATGAATGATATGTGATGTGAAAGGATAACCAGCAGGAGCTCAAGAATATTCACAGGTTGCCTCATTTGTCGGTGAAGAAACTTTCTCTTCATTTCCATGGTAACCTCTAGCTCATGGGTCAAGGAGCAAAGAAGAACAGCAAATGTATTTAATTTCCTCTTGGAAGCTCTCTTGATTACATCCACTTCGACAGCTACATGTGACTGGGACCAACCATTTGTTCAAAAATGTCCAGCTGTGACTCCTTGGACGTATCTTTTTCAGATAAAGCCTTCCTGTTGTTTTTTCTTGTGTTTCTTTGCTGTGCCCTTCTGTCGTCTACAGCAAATGGATTTCTCTTTTTTTTGACTGTTAGATACAAGCAGCTACTGTGGCAACCACAGTACATTCTGATCAAAAATATATCGGCTTGTGGTATTGGGATGAGTTTTGCGACTACTTTGGTTATATTGTCTTCTCTTGTGCGTCAGCAAACTCAGAGCTATGGATGGTGGTGCATTGCACAGTTCTGCATTTTGCGTTGTTTTTTCCTTACTTCCCAGATGACTTTGGCTCTAATGGCCATAGAACGCTACATATTCATTTGTCATGGCATTCACTACCTCAGAATGATCAACACCTGCAATGTTTATTTCAGCATTGGACTCATTTGGATGGTCAGTATGGCAGGGAGTTTTCATGGAGGAATAGTGCTGAGCCAGATTCAGTGTGACTTCAACCAACAGACCAGTGGGCTCCTGTGTGATGCTTTTACCATAAAGGAACACATTGCATTTTCCCAGGAAGAGATTATGCTCCTGTTTGGACCCCCATCTGTCATTACAACTTCTTGCATATTGATCATCTGCTACTGCTATGGACGCATGTATCATTCAGCGCTCCGGGTGAGCATGGCTCTTAAGTGTAATAACCACAGAGCTAATCGAACTGTGGGATTCTACTTCTTAATGTTTTTGCTGCAGCTGCAACTGAACGTACTATTCATTGTCCTTACTTGGATGGGGAAGAGAAAAGCCTTCTTTTGCAGCACAATCAGCTCCATGGTAACACCACTGCTCATCATTTTTCCTTCGCTCATAAATGCAGCTTTTCTTCTCATTCGGAACCCACAAATTAAGCACCTCCTCTTTTCTGCATACCATCAGAATTGCAGATCAACAATTGTTTCAGAATTTGGGGTGATTCAGCACATCAATGGGTCAAATGAGATAGAAGGGCGCTCATGTCAGTTGGAGCAAAAAAGGCAAGTGGAGATGGAGGACAAGGGGGCAACACCTCTGCCTGGTTCTGCTTCTCTTTCCAATTCTAACGAATTTTAATCCCCCCGAAGTACTTTGGGAGAGTACATGATCATTTGGGGAGAAGCAAATACTGTTACAATATCTGCAGTAATGTAGTATTATTTTTATTATTTATTGTGGCATTCCTATGTCGCATATATAAATACTAATCAACACTGTATCAAGAAAATGTATTCTGTGGATACTATTTAAAGGTAGAGTCTGTAGCATTGTTCATTTTAGCTTGTAAACACCCCATAAGTTACGATTTAGCGGCAATTCTTCATATAAGTCAGTATTTGGTTGTTTTTTTTTTGGAAAAGGCTACTGATTCTATCTTTAAGTTGTGGTGATAAAGGTCTTTTTGTAATTGTGAGATGTATAACCGCTTCATTATGGCTTCTCAAAAGATTGGTGGTTAAAGGCAAGGTTGTTTTTTTCCTCAGATACACTTGATTTTTGGTTGAAATTGTCTTTAGGTCCTGACAGAAGTGAACAATTCATGTGCTCTGAAAAAGGAACAACAAATATCCATCATCTGTAGAATTTGTAAGCCTGTAAAAACTGCGTCCAATGTCTGCCACTGGGTGCTAATTTGATGAACCGATCATGCCTCCCTGTCTCCCTGCTTGTTCTCTATATTTGCGTCACTAGCCCACACTCACTTATGATGGAGTTTATACTGTGGGTTTGCTGTTGGTCGTTGTGAGTAGTAAAATAGTCACGTTTTTTCTTTTTACATGTATTATGATAAAGTTCAGTGTTTACTTACTGCTGAATGAGACATTAGATGACGTAGTTTACAGTAATGTTAATGTCATGTCACGTGTTACTGCAATACTAACTGTTGTAAACCACACTTACATTCACAATGTTGTATGTCAAAAACATTCTCACCAAAACCCCCCCAAAAATTAAATAAAAAATGGTTCTTTGAGTAATATACATCCTTTCGGATACATTTCCTCGGTGTCTTTCTTTTCTTTTTTTACACTTGCACCAAGCTGATATATTTTCCGAGTATCAAAATTGCAGTACCCATTTTTGACCACATAGAGGCAGTGCTGCAGTATGTAAGTCAGTTGGCATGACTGCAGGTGTAAGATTAGTCCATGTGTTAATGCGACATTTCTCTGGACTCTTCTGGAGCAGCTTGCTCTGTCATTGCCAGATCAGAGAATGGTGACAGACACAACCATGCCTATTTCAGAAGAGCTTTTTGTGTGATGACAGTCCTTAGTAGGATGAGTTTCTCAGCAAAAACCCAGTGCCAGAATAATGGGGTAGGGTGCCATTGCCATTGAAGCTATGTCAGAAATTAAATATAATTGATCAAAAAGGTCATGATAGACAAGTGGAATTTAAACAGATGATCCTATTGAAATTTACTGATGAAGCTTTTAATCACACTAGTTAGTTAGAGGTTTGGCTGCATAGGTTTGTCAACCTATTTTGACACTTGTGAAGTTCATCTACCTGAAAACTGTCATAATGGTAAACGAATGGTGTGTGCATGCACGCTTGTGACCAAGTGCGTGTGTATCCTGTAGGGATCACAGTGCCAGTGCAGCTTCATTAATCTCTCTGCATTCTGGGACTTGTCTGAACTCTAAAAGAGGGCTAGAGAGAACAAGCTGCCCCCCGGGGAGTCACTCCGTTTACCCTGCACACACTCAGGTCACTCCTCATATCACACACTCTTCAACTATACAATGTCAAACCCTCCAGTAGGCCTGATAACAGAACTACTGCTGCTGATCTGCACATAATGTGTGTGATGATTTGCATTTTTTTTTTTTTTTTTTTTTTGCATGTGAATATTTCTTCTTGTCCATGCGTGAAGATTGATAGATGGTGAGAAGTGTGTCCAAGGCAGTGAAACCTGTGAAGCTGAATGTGGGTCACATTGAATATGTTGCATGATTTCTTCAAGTAGCAGAGTGCAAAAGTGTGCCACGGCTGTATCATAAATATTTATTTCCCCTCAATAATGCAAAGGAAAGCACATATACTGATTACATTACAAAACATACCGCTATAAATATCTCAAGACTCTAACAGAGGAATTAGAGTCACACTCCGCAGTTACTGGGGAGTTAGACCCTTTTCAACTTCAGAGGATTCAAAGGACATGACATATCTATCGCTAAAGTAGTACTGAAATCAGCCATATCCAATCACATCCAATCAAATCCCCTGTTTGCTGTCCCTTTAAAAGCATTTCCCTTTGAAACGCAGAATTGGCCACTAAAACATCCCAAACTGAAAAGTAACTTTCCTGTGTGAAAGATCAATGGGAATATAAATTGCACTTACAATTGAATCAGCCTGAGAGGACACATTCAGCTTCCATGCTGCTCTGATCCACTTTTTAGTCCCTGGACAGACACCTTGACAGTTCTCACCGGGTGTGTCATAGTGTATACTGTCAGCTTTGTTGCGTCACAATCAATTACACCATAGCAGCATGTGGTAAAGAGTCTAAAATGTTTTGTGAATTAACTGCTTGAGGAATTTCTTCCATTAAAAGTTTGTGCACATACTGTACAGGCAACTATTTATGAGCATACAAGACAATCAGACTTGGATGATAGCAACAATCAAGTGATTCCTGACGCCTTCACTTTTATTCATGCTTTCTACAATAGCTTTGCATCGAACATTCACCCTGGGGTTGAGGAAACCAGAGTGCAATTGTTGTTTTATGCTAGCACATCAACTTCACCACCCTAACTTCATGTGTTGAAACAAATAGGGAGCACTGCTGCCTTTGCACTGTACTGAATTTGACATTGGCCATTAATGGAAAGATACAGAATAATCAAATGTGTATGAAAATCCCAAGTCTAGGAATTTTAAACAGATGTCTTAATGTAATAACCAATGACCAAATGCAGCAAGTTGGTCAGTCAAATGGTTCCAAGTAGGCTCCTATTTTTTGGTAGGTCTCGATCTTTGATTCAAAGTGTCTGGACTGGCTGTCAGCTCTGAACATCATGTGCTTTAAGGCTAGATGCAGATTGTTGTTGGTGTTCTCGCTTTCTATGACTTAGTCTAGATTTAGGTTTGGGTGAGAGTTGATTTATGCATGTTGAGGTCAGGTAGGTTTACCTCTGAATCTTTTTAGATGTTTTCTGATGTCAATTTTGTCAGAAATTTGCCAAATTTACCATTGTACTCAAGAGTTTATGGCTGACCAAAAGTCCTTCCCAAATAATACTGTGAGAGATCATCCTTAAAGCTCTTTTAAAAGGCAAAAATATGTGTTCTGCCTGTCCATGTCTGGGTTTCTCATCCTACCTCCTACTATCTAATGACACGGCTTTAATTACAACTTTGCTACCCCATTGGTGCTACTGCTGAGCTGGCACAAAAATGGTGTTTGACAGCTGCTGGTTCGTCTCCCCTCTAATGAGCTTGGTGTAAGTTTTAAACCTTGTTTGCACTCCTGGCTCCTGGCATCTGTAAAATCTAGCAGGACAGCTAGTATGTCCATGGAAAACAGACATGAGGCAGATGCAAACAGCAAACTCAGTCCAAAGAGAGTGAAAATGTACCTTTTGATAGATAATGGAACGAAGGTGAGGACGTGAAATTATCTCCCTTTACATTTATTGCTGGCTTCTACATTAAACTTGCTTGGTAAGGGACACAGGGTGAATCATAGTGCGTGTAGTCCTGATGTTACATGGTCCTCAGCGATTGGAAATGTTATACATGACTGAACTGCTGTGCTGCGCTTGCAGGTAAAAGTCAACTATAGCGCTTGTGAAAAACTGCTTATCCACATATATGTTTTCAGCAAATGAGAAAATGATAGCTTTGCTGAACCAAGGTTATTTAAATCCCTGTAAACCATACAGGGCATACAAAAAAAAGGCATACAAAATGAAGTTGTTGATCGCAGCAAACCTTAGCCTGATGGCAGTATAGTTTTTGAAGTCCCAAAAAGGGCCAAGTGCTTTTCATCACCATTCCTTAGGGCCAAATAAGCTATCACATTTTGTTACAGACTTTAAAAAAAAATCTTATTTGCAAGTCTGAAAAACCAAACATATGTATAGACAAAAGCTATTATTGATTCTTTTGTCATAAAGCAAGCTTATCCTGAAGGTTTATTGGCACAGACATTGATGATAATCATGTCACAATAATACTCGGCAGTAAATCAGGGAGTGTGACCTTGCCTTTGGAAAAACGTTCTTTAAATATGAGGTTAACTAATGGCTATAATGAGCGATAATCGTGATTTAAGTTAAGTGTCTTTCTGAATTTCTGCTTCTCGGAGTGAGTTGGAGAAAGGTGGTTTGGGATGAGGCCAAGGTCCTGTGGACCTCTTCCGATTTGGGGAGCTACTGTTTAAATACTCCTCTGTGTGCTGTCATCAGCAAATGCATCAGAGTGATGATGATACGCTGAGTAGAACAAAACTGGTGAAAGGGCTAGAGGCCTTATTTTACAAAAATCATGGCTGCCATTTCCCAGTTAACATGTCATATCTGTGAGTGTGCTTACATATAGTTTTTATGTTTCAAATGTAAAAGCTGTAGTGTTTTTCTTTGCTTCTATCAACATGAATAAAGCCAACTTGCATTTATGACAGTAATGTCTGTATCACTGTTGTCTTAGGGAAACCTCTATGACTGACTGCAAAACATTATTGAAGCCTGAATTGATCTACTGTTGACCTTCATGATCAAGTAACTGTACAATAGCTGATTCCTCAGCCAAGAGACTGTAGTAAAGCTAATGGAGCAAAAGGGAGAACAGATAATGGGGGGAGGATACCAGGAGGCAGGGATGCATAGTTTCCTTGTCCAATCTTTTTTTGTGAGGCCTTTAGGCTGCATGCATGTGACATCCCATCATCCATGTCTGCCTTAACATGAGCTCTCTTATATATCTTTTGCTCTATTTCTCTCTCACTCTCTCCTCTTTCATGTCTGTATAATCCTCTTTTGAATGACTTGTTCATACTCTCTGCTTTTTAATCGGGATAATTAGGCTTAGACTTCTCCTTCTGCCATTTCTCTCCCATGGAAGGTGTTGGAATACTGAACTAAAGTGATTTATTTAACTGAAAGGTGATTTCTAAAATTGTTTTGAGGATATATTTTATGGCAGTGGGAAGGTTGAAGATAAGGCAGTTGGGTTGAGGTTTACGGTCCATGATGCCTAGGATTGTCCAGGGGGAGAAAAATCCATTTTAGTGACAGCGTAATGTCCAAAGTAGGAAATGAAATGAGGATAGGAGGATGCATTGCCGGTTCCTTCTAAGCTTAACATAACTTCTGCTTTGTCTCCTTTCATTGACTCTCCTGCTCTGTAATAAATATGATATTGAATCTTAATTACTGTAGGTCAGTGGTTGGCCAAAATATCTGTCATTTGCAATGGCAGGCCGTTTTCTTTTGGCAAAATACTCATTTTATGGAAGGAAACTAGGCATGCTTCCAATGCAAAAGAAGCCCCTTTTAGCGTCCAGATAAGACCTGAGGTTCACATTGGGTTGTAATGTGTCTCAGTTGTTGTTGTTTTTTCACATTCATAAAATATGCTGAAACATGCTGTTTTTTAAGATTCTTTTAATCAAAGTCATACTGAGGCATTTAACCTCCATGTTGTCATGCATATTCTAATTAGGTTATAATACTAGTGTTAGAAAGAAGAAAAGAAAAATGTTCTTTTGTTCTTATTGACCTACTATGCTGACAGAAAATCTTTACTTTCTTGGGATGGCATCTAAGTTTATGTAATTAACTACTTGTGTAAAGATTTGATTTCAATATATGTTGCATAGCTTTAGTAATGAAAACAATGTCTGTCAAAAACACTTCAAAATGTAATCTTCTCTCTTGCTTCTATTTTATTTTGCCTCGTTTTCTCCTTTAGCCTAAAAATATAACTTCATATTCCCATTTTTCATTTTTTTTTCAAGAAAACATAAACCTCAGCACTCAATGGAAGTATTTAAGATAGAAGACATTTATTGCAGTGGGGTATTGCCGAAACCCTTATGCTGCTCAGCAGCCGCAGTAACAGTTAACAGGATTAGGCATGGCTTACATAAACATCTCCCATGGCAACAGTGCACCGGCACCAGGCGGAGCACCCGGCAAATATGTCCCGGAAAACATCACCATTGGTCTGGTCAGCTGAGTGCCAGCTGGGTTTGATGCCTGATGTTTACAGCCATGTGTTTCCTGTGCGTGCAAAATCAGGCCATGTCAGCTTTTGAGCATAGAAATTTTGTGTTTTAGCCAACTATTATCAATTGTGCATTCAACTTAGCAATTGAGTCATTTATTTAAGATATTTTTTGCAAGATTATCCCTTTAATTTCTTTAAAAGGCCAGAGCAGGGGCCTCAGTTCAAATTCTTTAGCTACAGTGCAATCTTTCTGTGTCTGTTTGTTTGCATTCATGTTCTTTTGTCTGGCTTGCACTCTCCTTGTATAAACATTCCACCTTGTACCTTCACACATTTACATAAATGCAGTTTCAGTCCTATGGGAAGGTTTTTGTCCAAAATGTACAAAAACCAATGAATAAAAAAACATGTCACCTTGCTCTTCTTGTTGTAATAACCCATTACCCCTTGGTCCACAGATCTTATTTTGAAAATGCCAATCTAAAGTCTTCCGTAAAGGTCCCCTTGACATTTAGCGAGGCAAAGTCAGTGGGCAAGTACAGGTACGCAGAAGACAACACCTGGTCCCACTGGCACAAACCCACAGACAAGTGAACACAGCTAGCTTGAGCTATTCTGACCCTTCAGATTTACAAAAAAAAATATTTTTGAATGAGCACATCATCTCTTCCTGGAGTGTGGATTAACCTATTCTCAGCAAGAGACGTTGTTAAACTTGTGAGCCATGGCTCTTCTTAACAGGCATGAACCCAAGCCAAAGAGGTTAGCTTTTGCTTTGTTTGTTGTTGTTTTACATTCTAGCACCCGTAGCTGCACCACTCAGGTTGCAGACTGCACTATAATTGTGTTAAAATCTGTAAGATATGTTATTCGAGAATAACACCACATTTATTGCCTGTCAAGTCAGAGTTTTGGGTGGATTGTGGTGTGACGCTGGAGGTCACTGTTAGCATTTTGTTGTTGGTTTTAACCATGAAAACAATCAATCTTAACCAAGTAGTTTTGTGCTTTTTAAAAATAACAATAAAAATAACATCAGAAAAGAATCATGAATCAAATAAAAACAAAACGTTGAATCTTTCTTTCAGTAGTCAAGTATCTCACCCCCTCCCTCCTGTCTCTATGTGATGCTTTCTTTCTTTCTCTCAGCTTTGCTCTGTCCTTTTCCATTTGTCCCTTTCCCCCCTTCTCTCTGCCTCTCAGTTGAGATAAGAAGATTTAGAGGAAAGGGAATTGCTCCAATGCCTGACGAGTGGGAAGGGTTTTGTCCTTGTTCATTTTTCTTTCTATTTCCCTGATGTTCTTATTTGCTTAAAAAGCCCACCACTTTTTGTATTACTATGTAAATGTAATGTCACTCAGTCTGACAGTTAAACATTGCCCATATCCAATGTGTCCTTTCTCCCATGTTTTTATATTGCACCGTTTTTTAACGCTGTCTTTTTCAAGGCCATAGTGTACTTGCAATTGAAAGAAATTCTTGTTTGGAAAGAATGACAAGACAAAGGGCATATCAAAATCTGTACCTTGGCTTCTTTTTTTTTTACAAATGTTTTACTGGACTTGACATATAGCCCAAAACACACTCATGGAATCAGAACTCAAGTTTGAATCATTGAATTGCATTGTCTTTAACCAATAGCATGAATTACAAGACTCCTGGGTTGGGTAAATAGTTTTGCATCATTTGAGAAACAAAAGGTCTGCACACGTTAATGTTTAGTTCCTAGCAACTAGGTGTCAGCGAGAACCCTTTGGCCAAGAACATGGGATAACATTGTTGATTTTATCTCTATTGCCCAATGAGTCAAATCCAAATTGGTCCAGACAGATCTCAGCATCTTCCCGCTGCACAGTAATTGCTAGGATTAGGGTGTTTTCTTGTGAACAGCTTTAAGTGAGTGAAGGGATGTGCTTCTCTGTCTGCTTGAACTCATACAATCTGAAATGCATGTTGGGTGATTATCCAGAGGAAATTTGGTCTCTACTCTATGTTCTCTCCCTCTGGTTTCATGGTTATTATCCCCAGCTCTGCAATTTGCTCCTATCTTGATATCACATTGCTGAGTCTTGCTTTACGGATGAGCTGGACTGAAGTGGACTGTCGCTTTTCCTTAGAGTCTCAGCAGAATGTATTCAAATCCAAGGCTGTGATTGGTGATAAATGTGTATAATTAGACTGAGTAAAGGCCCGTAGTCTTCCTATCGATCTCTTGGCTCATTTAGGGAATTAAGGGGTCTGAAAATTCCTAAGCGTAGCAGACAGGAATGGGGGATTAAATGGAGAGGGTCCCATCTTTCGGGGGGTCAAACTTGCTTTCCTGCATGTTTAATTTTTTGTCCATATTCTTGTTATTGAGCTTTTATCAAAAACGGCCAGGACAGTCTTACTAGGTGATTAAATTCAATATTTTAAAGCTATGTGACTATACTAGAATGATACCCATAGGGAGAAACCTCACCATTATTTGTCCTGATTAAATATCTCTTTATCCTGTGCCATTGGCAATAAATCAATCAAAGCTAAAATGTGTCAGTCCGACATTGTTGTCCTATTTATTGTTGCTGCCACCTTTAAAGGGGGAGTGTATGATCACTGTGTTCACCTTGAGATGTCTCCCCTGGCGCTGGTGTGTGTTGTCGTCCACAAGGGGGTCTTTAACCTACATAGGTAGCTACATTAGCGGGGCTAAAAGCATGCCACAAACCCTACTGGAAAACAGCCAAGTCAGCAGCGGGACGTGAGCTATGAGCTGGATGTTCCAACATAAGGGAGGAGGGGATAGCTTCCCCTCAGGCTTTTTCCAAGATTGTTCCAAATGAAAATAGACACACAATACACTGTCCTGCTGCTGTGTTCCAGGCACACATCCCATGATGACCAGAAAGAGGACAACGATTCTGATTTTATAGGCTTTGAAGCGTTTCAATGACAAACCACATCGAAAATGACAATGATAGCTTTAGTGTGTTTGTGCGCTTTATGGCACATAAATGTTAATTTTATTACTCTGTGCATGCTTTGCTTGGAGGGAGCAAGGTTACCAAGGGCAGCTGTGCTCACCAATGATTGTTGTTGTAATTTCCTCTGTATGCAGCACGATTGGAAGTGGAAGTCATTTTAAAATATTACGAATAAGCTGGTCTATTTTGGAAGGAGCTATGCAAATACGTGTTTGTATTTGTGCCATTCATATATCAGTTTCACAAATTTCAATCAAGAATCAGCCTTTCCCACTTGCTCATGGCTCAATAAAGTGAAAGCTGCATAGTGCACATGATTTAAAGGATGGAGCAGAGAGGCAGGGGTCGATTCTAATTTCGCCTCGGACTGCAGCTGATTGCCATGATAACTGTGCTGTTGAGGTGCAATACGCTGTTGTCGTCTGGCTGATACCTGATTGCAGCGTATCAGGGCCATTTACATCACTGATTACCTTCTACCTGCTGTGGCTGAACCCAGATCAGCTGTCTTTGTCAAGAATGCAAGACAGTAAAACTGACAAAAGACCATGTGGAATGCTTGATAATGCTAGTAAACTGAGTCCATAAGGATCTGACAGTTCTATGTGTCAGGGGAACTAAAAAAATAACAAATCCTCAAATTTAATTTAAAGTAATTAGTTGAATTAAATTTGAAGAGAGGAGCAAAAGAAAGCATTTTTCCCCAGTATGTTAAAAAGTGAAAATATATAGACATGGAAGCTAATTCACCGATCAATGCTTTGCTGCTCTAAACTTTAGGTCATACATATGACTCTTAACCCCTGAACATTTTTCTAACTAGTGTAGTTTAATGATGGTTTTAGGTTTTAGCGGCAGATTTTGAATTTAGAAATATCCACATATAAAGATTTGAAAACCAGGGTGAACTGTTAAATTATAGCTCATTCTTTCATTTGTAAAAGTTCGCCACAGTTCGATGTTAACTTTCTAGTTCATCTGTGATCAGTTCTTGCAGTTGTACACATTTCGTTCTCATGGGTATTGGTCAATTCTTAACATTACAATTACACATTTTCTGTTTTAATAAATTATTCATCAATCCTAATGTATTTGTAGAGTGACAATTCATAATAATGTAATCTCAAGACACTTTACAAAAATTGCAGGTCTAGACCGTTCTCACTAATGACCTGAGAGATTATAGATTCACTTCTCTGTCAATAGCTTCATCATCACTCCTTCCCTTGACTCTTTGCTATTCCCTCAGGGTTTGAAGAAAGGTTGGAAGTCACTGTGGGTCTATGTGTGCTTGTATATGTGTCGTTGTATATTGGGGGGAGGGGAATAGACATTGCTCGATAACTAAGTTTCCCTTGGCAGCCGGTCCCGGAAGTGTCACCGCTCATAGACCTCTACTCTAAGCGCATCCAAGTGCTTCCCTGTCCCTGCAAATAATTTGCTCCTGCTAAAGATAAACCTGTCACCCGGAGGATATTCCAGACAGAGGGACTCCATACACCTCATAAGTGTAATACAAAAATGATTTTTATCAATGTGGTTTCCCTGATTACCACTTACTTAAAGGTAGTTGTTAATTACATCAAATTTAGCTTCAGACAGTTTGCTAAAATACGTAGTCATTTAGCGATTCCTCAGGTACGCTGATCCAGTGTCATTGAGAATTACTGATCAAAGCACCTTCACTTAATAGACTGAATCATTGATCACGGGACACGAGGGTCACGCCTGTCTCTGCAGTGCTTTCTCTAGGATTAGATGTGATGAAGAGGGGCATTCCTGAAACAACGAGGTGTCTGCATTATTATGAGTTATGATGTATTATGTATGACACCCTGCAACCCGGTGTTAGGACTTACCTTTTTGCCGTGCAAGGGCATGTTAGTGTGTGTGTTAAGTCATTTGTTTCAAAGCATATTAGAAGAAAACTGTTGAAAAAGTTATACGAATGTATGGATATGTTGATTGATTTATGTATTTATCAAATACATTCTTTCAATCAAATTTAAACCTTTTCTGAGCAGGTAATGAGTTGGAAATGGAAGTATAGTACTAGTTGTCACCTTACCCAAAAAGAGGGAGTAAATGGGGTAAACAGGGACATAAATAAAACAGAATTTCATTTTGAAGACGAAAGGAACTAAATAGGAACTAGTCATAACTAGTCAGGAAATAGGAACTAGTCATAACCTCATGCAAAATTACAAATTCTACCACAGTTACATATCTACAAATGTGGTTTACTATAGTCCCTCATTTGACTACCCCAACAAAAATATAGTTTATGGGGGTTATATTTATGAGGTAAATACTTGGTCTGATTCAACTTAGTTAGCTGATGGTGGTATAAGCTTCATGCTTAGAGTCAAAACACAATCAAGCCCAGTTTCCACCAAGCAGTGGTCTGGTTCAGTTTAGTTTGGTTCAGTACGGTTCGCATTTATTGGCATTTCCACTGTCAAAAGTTGGAAATTGTAACAAAATAACCGAGCTGCACGTCCTACTTTTTTGCTACCCTACTGTTGGAATGCCAAGCGTACTGATCCAACCCTAAAGGCTGGAGTTAGACACTGCAGTCATTTGATTGGTGCAAAAAAACGTCACTTCCCATGTGAAGAGCTGTAATAAAGGACAAACACAAAACACACTATGTTTAAATATCCTGTGGATTCAAGAGAGTAATATCACACCAATGTAAGCCCATAGCTCTGCCCATGGACAACCTCAGAATTGAAGACCTATACATTATGTCCTCCATAATTGCACATTGTTCACTGTGTCGCACTCTTCTTCAATGAATTTATTGGCGGGCTGCACTGTAACATGCTGCTATGATGCAACGCTATTATGTAGCTGATGCAGCTATCACCATTCTGCTTCACTCCACTTGCCAAGTAATGGTGTGGTTGGCTGTTTTCTGCACTAGCATCCAATTCACATTCAGAGGGCACACTCTACTATGCAGACAGCAGATTAGGGTCCCATCACACACCTCATCATTCACTTATATGCAGACTTGTCTCCTCCATTTCTCTAACATGACTTTATACTGTGTCGCCTACCTTTTCCTTTCTCTTGGCAAGTGTATGAGCAGTTTCCTTAAAATGACAAACCATTCTTTTGGATACAGTAGGAACAATATAACCCAATTTCCGTTTTTTCCCACCCAGCCATGCTAAGGTACTGAAAGTGCTTCAGTAGTGGTAGAGGAAAATGTATTGTGTATTACTACCAGAACATAAATTGCATTACACAAACCAATCCCACAAAAAAACAAACACTCAGTCTTGAAATTACACGTGAACAAACATGTTAACCTCACCACTCCTTGAATCAACAATTAGAGAAAGATGCTCTGTATGTATAAGACATTATGACGATCCTGATTGTGAAAATTACCATGAGTTAGATTCAATTAGATTTTGTTTGCATGTAATGAAAAATGTATAACCTTGCTCTTGGCAAGTGAAAATCCACACAATGAGAGTGTGTAGCTAAGTGTTCAGACTTGGAGTAAAGGTCATTATACGTTTTCCTTGAAACAAAATGACAACATAAAGGGACAGTGTTTAGTATATGAATATGAAGTAAGCATGTATTTGTGAAGAGGGGGAAATATCCAGCATGTACTACATATTGATATAGTGTTACCAGAAAGCCTTTGAGGCAACAGATGATAAATCAAAGCTTACATTGCAAAGTCCCTGTTTTTGTGCACTTGGTGAAAAATGATAGATTCCGATCCTACTGCAGTTGACAGGGGAAAGTCATTGAGGGAGAAGTTTTTTGGCAGGCCGCACTTTTTCATGGGGTTTCCAGTCAAACGGATAGGCAGTGTGACAGTCCAGTCAATAGAAGTCAGCAGTGATTATGCAAGTTGCTTATGTCTAATGAGAAAGGTCAGCGTATTGCCAAGTGACTGGGACAGAAGCCCAGTCTCACACTGAGATGTACAGTACATGCTGCCTGAAGAAAACGGTGCTTTACAAAAACATGTTCCTCATTTATCTGTGCTGCAGAAAGTAAAATGTCCTCTGAGTAAGGATGAAAATGGACACAACAGAATGAGTCTTTCCACCCTATACATATTTCATTTTACTGCAATCCTGTATAAAATTTGATGCTTAAATGCTTTCTCTCTTCAAGGGGTGCACCAAAAAATAGCAAATTTCCTAAAGTAAAACAGAACAATAGCTCCGTGGAAAAAAAAAGCAGGTCCACATCAATAATGTCGACATTGAGGGAAAAATGCAGTCTGTTTTGAATTTCTGGGCCCGTTTGCCTCTGTGACACATTTTTCTTATCCCTGCAGACAAGTACAGTAGCAATGCATAGATTTGTGTTGTTACATGGAGTGTCTATCTATAGCAGCCATACTGGCGACATAAAGGATATATGTCAGGTTTTTGTGTTGGTCCATCCGTTCCAGTAAGGGAAGAACCAACAGAATTTCCTCAGGAGCCTGTTTTGCTCTGAATAAAGAATGGCTCTCAATTATGTAGTTGGCTTGCAATACACCCAAATTCTTACTATTACTAGAAAACAAAAAGTTCGAAACGCCTACTTTGTGGATATAGAAATGCATACATAACAGAATAAAATAAGGGGTCCTCTTTTTTTTTTTTAAATAAGAGTTGATGTCTACTTCTGGTGCTCTTTGAAACTTTTCTAATGGTCCTTACTGTTCCCCAAATGTATTATTGGTTGCAGCTCGGGCAAGTGATTGGTAATCATTGAACAGTACTGCACAGTGTTAGCTACTTGTGCTTCTGGTAGTCTGTTTATTTCAAGACCAAGTCCTCTACTAAGGTCACATAACGGTACATGTGTGCTGCAAAATGATATCGTCAATCATGGATGAGTGAAATATTCAACATTTTTTGGGGAAGTCTGTCCTCTTGATCCTCCTGCCATTCTCCAACCTCTCCCTTGGTTTCTCTCATATTTTCCCCTTGTTTTTATTTTTATTTTAAGTGCATTGCTCTGTGCCTTAAAGCTTCTTTCTGTTTTTTTTTTGTTTTTTTTTTTTAGTAATCCTTGACCTGTATACATGCTTACCTGCATGCCAGTCACTTGAGAACAGATTTGCACACTTGCCATAACCTGCCCAAAAGCAATCTTACACTTCATAAATCCTTCATCCGCACCAGTCTAGCATTTTATTTTTGTTTTTTGGACCTTCTCTGCTGCTCAAAGTCAAACCTTGACAAAATATTTACAAACCATTGAATCAAGATTCTTTTCAGAGAGGAACATATTGGTAGATGGCGTACAGTGTACTCAGCAGATTTAAGTATAAGCATAAGTGTATATATATGATAATATGAGGAGAGCTTCTGATGGGAGCAATTCTCTGTCAATGTAAAGATTTGTATTTCTTTTATTGCAGTCGCATTTCCATCTGGCCACCAATTAGTGTTATGTTCCCCCAAACAGCCCCATGCACCCCCCCCCCCCCCCCCCACCCCCACCCCCACCCCTAAGGCTAAGCTAGCTTTGGTTGACAGAACAGCATCCTCTCTCTACACTTTATCTCCCTCGCTCATTGCTTTGATGTGTTGTGATTGCGTTGGTGTGGCAGTGGTGTGCTGGGTGGGAGGGGTTGGGGATTGGGGGTGAAAGGAGGTGGGGGGGGGGGGGGGGGGGGTGTAGCAGAGAAAAGCGTTCTGCAGTGAAAATGTGCTCCCACTGAAGCGTAGAGAGACTGCAGCACAGTGAACGAGCCTGTGCACCACCTGCAGTTGTGTGTGTGTGTGTGTGTGTGTGTTCGAGAGAGAGTGAGGGAAATAATCACCCAAGACACAATGATTCAACACCCAGCTCCTCTCCTCTTCTGTCATCCTCTATCCTTTCTTTCTCTCCTCCCTTCTTCGACCCAATTCTCCACACACTCTACAATCATCTCACCCTCTGCCTGCCTTGTATCTGCCTTGCACCGTGACGCCTGCTGCGTGTCTGTTTGTGTGTACATATTGCGCATGTTTCGGTGTGTATTCACCAGTACTCTGCCGAATAACCTCAAACACATTTTCCCCTCATGCCTTCCCTCCGCTTTCCTTTTTTGTCATTCTTGTCCTCTTGATGTCTCCCATCCGTCCATTTTGACTCCCATTCAGGCTTTCAGTTCATTCTGTTGCTTCTGCACCTCTCCCAGTGATCACTACTTGATGCGCACTTCTTTCGCTCACACGCACACCATCGTCTTCTCCTCAGCGTCGCTGGGCTCCAACTCTGAAATATAAACACTGGACAAATACACTCAATATGTAATTCTCAACAAAAAAAAACCCTTCTGTTTTCCATCTTTTCTCTCTCTCTCTCTCTCTCTCTCAACCGTTCTGTTCCCAGTCAGTTCTCCTTTTCTCCCCCCCCCCTCCTCACTCTTCTGCTCCCCTCCTCCCGCGCTGGCTGAGTAAGTGCTGCAGCATCAGTGCATGTGTGTATGTGTGAGAGAGCAGCAAAGAGTGTGAGAGAGACAGAGAGAGAGAGAGAGAGAGCGAGAGAGAGGAGTGTGTGTAAGCGGAGTGTATGAGCGTGAAGCACCGGGGATCCTGAGCTTGGAGGAGAGCCGTGTGACTGGAAGGGGGGTCTCTTCTGCTTGTGGATGTATGTGACAGGACAGCGATTTTTGCAGGGGAGCGTTACGTGTGCTTGAATGTGTGTGTGTGTGTGAGAGACAGTGAGAGTGGACATGGCAGTGTGCGTGTGTGTATAGGTAACAGTGTCGTCGATCAGCGACAGGCTCTTCGCATTATGCAGCCGACGATGCTCATCACACTTTGAAGACTGACTCATCGAGACGGGCTGTGACAGTGGAAGAGACGAAAGAGAGGGAAAGACAGATGGATGGAAAAACAGAAAGGCAGTTTTAGGCTCTTGATGCTTTAGGTCCCTCCAGACCATCCGAGGGTCTAGTCTAGTTTGTGGGACGCCAGTAGCTTCACAGTGGCCCCCCTTGTTCCCCCTCAAATTGGAATTGCAGACACATACCCAGACAGGTAGCCAAAATTGCCAGAAAAACCCTGAAAGGAAAATTGAATCCCCAGTTCTCTGACTTGAAGGAAGATTTTATTCATTTCTGTTCCACGGACTTGGGAAAGAGGATCTCCTGCTTCGCCGGGTCTTTTTTTTTTACGCTGGTGATCATTCCTTTTTAGGAGAGCAGGATCTTATCCCGGAGATAAGAGGCTGGCAGACAAAACGGGATAGACACAGGCATGGCTCGCCTCAACTGGTGCCTGGCTGCCGTCATCAGCTGGGGCAAGTTCCTCTTTGCCTGCTTCTTTCCTCTGCGGGGGGCCAAACGAGACAAGGTAAGACTTCACGTCAAGGGGTGGATGGGGGTTTGCTGGGAATGGTAGACCGAGAAGGAATTCAATGGACTTTGAGGACAGTTCCTGCACATGCCATCTTTCATTTCACAATCAAAATCACGCAGGATGCTTTTTCTCTGCAATAATTACCGAAACCTACATCTGGAATTCTCTTCCTACTTGTAAAATACATCAGGATTGGCCTTGTCCCAGATCGTACCACCCAACAATTCCAAGCATTTAGCCCGCTTTACCTTAACTACCAAATGACGTAGCTGTAAAAAAACAGCTTGGCAACTAGTCATGGACCACAGACCCTGGAAGACTGGTCGGTGTCCCTCTAAGTGCTGATTCAAGGTCAGTGTTACATCTCCAAGTGGTCTCCAGCAGCTGTTCTAGATAGACATGGAATTTTGTGTATGCCAAAAAGCTTGCACTTGCAGCAGCCACCTGAAACAAATGGTAGTTTCTTCTGATACGTAGGGTCACCTTGCTTTCAAAACTGCAGAATTCTAATGCACCATTACTGGGATTTTGCATAGTCCCAAGAAAGAGCCGTTGATTCTCCCCATTAATCTCTTGCCATACCTCACATGCTGTATTTGCTCGTTTTTTTTTAAAAAGGGTTTGTGGATCTTTCATCGCTGCGCCATATTTCTATTCTATGGCACATGTGTAGAAGCAAGAAAAGCCAAAACGAATGGTATCTGCTGAATGCATGATCTGCTTCTTTGTCTGTTTCCCTAAAGCCAATGTTATTAGCAAAACTGGAATGGCAATCTTTGCATGTTTGATCTACTCTGGCAGATAATCAATCATGTGTAACAACTCTAGTATGTCTTAATGGCACTATTTCCTCTCACACATACACTTACACACATGTAAGGACACCCCAAACAGTGCCTGAGGTGATCCTCTGCTGAATGGTGATGGGTGGGAACAGTTTTGGAGGTGATTTTTTTTTTCTTCTGTCCCCTGCCTTTTTTAAACGCCACCAGCATCTCTATAGAGCAAAGAGAGACCTTTTCCCATTGCAGTTGTCCTAAGGCAGAAACACTGACCATATCAGCTCAATGCACCCTCAGCAGTTTTTAAATATAATCGCTCCCCAATATTGGCTTAAAGTAGACACCTTTTGGGACTCTGTTTTACCCTCACATCCTAATTTTTCATCCTAATTGTTGGTTGATTTACATAATTAAACGCTTCAACCCCTTCATACTACTATCTATCAAAAGGTTTGAAACTTGAGTGTTGCAGTGATGTAACTCTCCCTTGATTAGGACCCCTTTTGCGTTGTGTATAACAACGGTTTGGGCAGCATTGGTGTTATAAAGTCCGGTGATGATGGGGGGGGGGGGGGGGGGGGGTTTGCTGGTGGTGACGCCGTAGCATGCAGTGCTGCAGCCGCCCATCTTTTCAAGCCCCCAACACCCTCCCACCAGCACCAGAAGCAACCCCCCCACCTCATTGCCGCAGCTCCTTATCTCTACACCCGCTCTCAATTCCACCACACTCCCCTTGTCGCACTCGCTTGTATGTGCGTGTGTGTAAATGTGTGTGGAGCTTGTTACAGCCTTTGCAGACACACACACACACACTCATTATAAATCTCCTCGACCCTGTACAATGAAGCCCCAACCCATTATGTTCATTCAGTCACAGCACAGCTTTTGCTTACCTTGTCCTGTCAGCAGTGGCCTTTTTTTTTTTTTTTCATTCTACAAAGAGGGCTTCCTTTTTTTTTCCTCCAAATTTTCACACTCTTTGTTACTCTAGTACACAAAAACCAATCTATACATCAGCGTGGTAATTGGTTTTGCACCATTTTTGGAAAAATTTCTCGCCATGACGGCAACTCTTGTAGACACACTGTAATGGGACAGATGCTGGCCCCAAGGGATGTAACCTTAAGATATGGATATTGTACCCTCAGCTATGGTCTTCATTTTCATACTTCTTTAGTTACATTCCAAAAACCCCCATGGATCAACTGTAGTTGCTCACTACAAGTTTTGAGTCATAAAAGTCTTCGTCAGACTATTTGGAATCTTACTTGTTTTAGGTCATTTTGAAATCAAATCTAAAAGTTGCTGACTTCCGTGTTTGAACCTGCTCTGCTCTTTCTTGTTTGAGGATAATAGCTCAAATTTATGGAATAATACACACTTAAATGTGGTATTTTCTTAAAGTTTCTGATATTCTTTTTTGTTTTAAGACTCAAAAAGGATGGTTATCACCAATAACGAACTACCAGAAAATGCTTTAAAAATTGAACTTTCCCTCAATATAGTAAAAGCACATTTCGTCCTCAAAAAGTCAATAACTCGTCTTGTTATATAGTTATGGGTTTCTCGATTGTACCATCAACTTTTGCTTTTATTTCTATCACAGATGAATCAGACGTAAGGTATTGCTGTTGGCAAATTATTGCAACAGCAATTGACTGATCATGTTTGTGGATGGTTTTTATACATTAAGCTGGACGTAATCGACAAGAGAGCGCTTCACTGGCCTCATGTATTTCATAGGATAAAAATATACATGTTTTTTTTTTTGTTGCCTTAGAACAGGTTTTTAGGGCACTTCTTGCAGTGCACATGACATCCATTCAGTCTGTTGCTGCTCTGTGGCTCCAGCTGCAGCACTTGAGCTGGTCACGTGGCTGACTGGGAGGTGAAAGTGGAGAGGTAAGGCTCCGTGTCTTCCCTCCGAGGACTGCTGTGAGGTGTTCAGTTTCCATGGCAACGCGGCTCACACGGTCCCCACATGATGGAGCCAGGTTACAATGGGAGATGGGGTGCAGAATACCGTTGGCATGTGCGTGTTTGAATGTGAATGTGCTGCAGTTTTGTCAGAACGACGTAGAAAAAAAAAGATAGAAAGGTAGGGGAATGATGTGTTAAGGTTTTTTTTTCCATGTGTGTTACTATGGAGACACTACAATGGAGGGGTTATCCTCCTTCTCTCTCCCTTATTCCCTCTCATCCTTACATCCTCTTCCCATATCCAATGTTTTTTTTTTTCCTTTTGCTTGTGTCCTGTCTTCTTTTCATCTCCTTTCCTTTTTTTGTCTTTTATTTGATTGCCTTTCATCCTAGCATTTATTTTTTCACTTGTGCCTCTTGTCTTTTCATCTCCTCCCCTCTTGCTCTTCTGTTTCATTTACTGAGCTTGACTTGATCTGTACATGTATGTGTCCCCTTCTCCTCTCTCCTTCTTCCTTGTCCCTTATTCCTACCTTTCCTTTTCCTTCTGTGTCATTCATGTCTTGCATTGTCTCCTTTCTGTGTGCCTCACTTTGTTTCTTTTTCCTCTTCTCTCCATTGTGTTCTTTTTTTAATTTATTTTTCATTTCATTTTCTCTTTCCAAACAGCACACATTCTCTATCCTCCCTGTCTTTTCTTTTATGTATGTTTCTTCCCCTTTATTTCCCTTTGTCTATCCTTAAGTCCATCTCATTTTCTTGTCTTTTGGTATCTCCTTGCCCTGCGCCTCCTCTTCTCATAGAAGGTTTTCTTTTCTCTTATGTCTCCATTTTTTTTATTTCATTTAATTTCATCTGTCTCCTCTCCTCTCCTCTCCTCTCCTCTCATTGTGGCTTCTATTCTTTAATCTCCTCTCTCCTCCTCTTGCGGTCTTCCTTCTCTTTTATCCCATGCTTGTATATCCTTTTATTTACTGTAATCTCATCTTGTCTCCCATTCTTTTTTATTTCTGTACTCCCATCTTTTTTCCACCCACTGTTCCTGTCCTTCAAGTCCATCGACTCTTCTTGTCTTCTTTTCCTCCTTTCCTCACCTTGTATTTTCTCTTCCCTTGTCTCCTTCCCCCCCTCGTGTGCCCTTTAACCCCCTCTCTTCTCTTGTCTCCTCTCTATTTCCCTTTCTTACCCTCAATTATTCTTTTTCTTATAATCTCCTTATCTCACCTCTTCTCTTCGTCCCTCTGCTTAACTCTATTTTACTTAAATTCTTTCTTCACGTTCTTTGTCTTTCCCTCGACCTTTTAGGTCTCCCTTTCTTTCCCTTGTTTTCCTCACCTCTCCTGTTGTCTCCCCTCCTCTGTACTTTGTATTTACTTGCCTCCCTATTCATTTAACTAATGTCCCCCGGGCAGTAAATTCACGTCAGGCAGTACTGCAGACAAGAGAGGAGAAGAGGGTGATGGGAAACCTGTCCAGTGAATGGCTCCTTGTTCTCTCTCTTTTTAGATTGCCTCTCCAGCATCTGAGGAAAAACATCATTCATTGCACGTTGTATTCATCACATGCTCTGAACTTCAATCAAGTCAAGTTCATTTAAACTGCACATTTCAGCAAACTTGACTTGACTTGCTCCAAACTTACCTTTCACACCGGGGTGCCGTGCCCAGAGAATGGCAGTGCTCTTGCCCTGAATGGCTCACAGTTTTCTGGGCCGGCATTCAACATGATGGATGCTTTGTTATTCTAGCATTAAAGCTTTAATGTGATGGATTCTCCAGCGACTGACGAAGGAAGCTGCAGAGTAAATGTGGAATTTTTTTTTTCTCTTCTCGTCTCGCAGAATTTCTAGCACAACCAAAATATTTGAACATCTTGTTTTGGGTGTGTTTGAATTCTTTCAGTTTTTTTTTTTTTTTGCTCAAATACCACTCTCACTGTGCATTTGTTAGTCTATAAACATGTATATATCACAGTCCCTTCGACCTTTAGATTTCTACTTCAGGCTGCAGATGACATTTTATTGAGGTTTTTACCATCCAACAATGGCTTAAATTCCTTTCTCTGTGAGCCCATTTCAGTGGGAATAAATGTGTGTGTGTTCTTGTGCCTTCCTGCCTGCCTGCATCCCTGCTTGTGTGTGTTCTCACTGAGCTCCGGCATGTTGCATTGGGAATAAGGGAATACGAACCTGACCTCACTGTGCAAAAATGTTGTACTAAGAAAATACACCACTCCCAATAGCGGTCCCCAAAATCGATGCTTTTTTGCAGGTGGCAAACCATAGTTTAAATGGGTAGTTTGGCTGCGCCCAAACAGAACAAAACAGCGTTAAAATCATGCACAATCTTTATATGTGTAATTCTGAAAAGCAATGTTTAGTGTTAAACATCTGCAGAGATTGGTTGGAGGCCACTAGAGGCTGCTAGCAACCCAGTTTAGACCAGTTGGCTGCAGAGAAAAAGTGGCTCTCATGTCTATAAAGCAAAGGCACCCAATTCATTGAAACAAGCAGCAGTGGAGTGAACACCCATATGGCATTTCCCCCAAAATATGTCCACACTGTGCTCTTTGCTGAAACATTGTTAATAGAGTACAGAGAGAAGACGCACACACAAAGCCACACAGATTATGTGTCAGGTTAGCCTATGGATTGAGGTAACTGTTACACTGGAAAGTGATAGAGTGCAGTAGGGATCAATAGAGGGTGTTTTCTCAAAATGAATTGGCTCTTAGCCCTTTATGGATCTGACTGTGGAGTGATGTAATGTGCCCGCACCGCTGATATAATGTTGATTCAGTGCTGTTCTTTATATGGATGTACACATGGATGCAGCGATCCCTCACACATGTTTTTGCATACATGCATGTCAATGGACCGGTACAAGAAAACACAGGACATGGGGAGATCCCAAACGCACATAAAGTGAATATATGAATATATAGGGAGATTTGAAAAAAGTGCTGGGTTGAGACCTTACATCAGGAACTAATACCATAAAAGTTCATCTTAATGAAAGTTGTTGCTATTCTAACTGTATGTCATGGTGATGAGCTCAGCCTTTTTTGCATATCATGCCACTGACTTCTGCACTGTTTTGTCCGGCCACTCGTCTGCGTCACAGCTGCTGGCAGATATTTTTGAAGGAGCAGATTTGGAAACAGGAAAAGGGGTTGCCAATGAAAAATTGAAGTGACATTAGCACAGACATGAGCGAGCATGCTTGCAGAGGAGAGTTAGAGTAAAAAAAAAAGGAGAGGTGAGGTATGCAATGCAAGGAAGGCATGGGGGTGGAGGGTGGTCAATGAATAGAGCGTGTATATGTGGAAAACAGGGGGGGAAAGAGAAAGGAGGGGCAAACAGGAATCATCTGAGGAAAGGGGAGTTTTGGGATAGAATAAGGGCCAGGACTCACCTCCCTCCCCTTTTTATTCCATGGAATAAAGTTACCACACTTCAAGAGTGAGGGCAGAAGTGAGTGGGCAAACAAGAATAAGAGAGAGAGAGAGAGAAGGACCAAGACTGGGAGGGAGGGAGCTAGATGCAAGAGACTGACTGAGGCCATCAGAAAAAGAGAGCGAGAGCAGCAGTCACTTCCCCACCCTCTGTGCACCTCGCACGTCTGGCATGGATCTGCATCGCCAAAGCCTGGGTAGAACCTCTGGGAATATCTTGGAGTACCGTGGATTTCTTTCTTGATTCTGGAGAGCCCTTTAGTGGCACCTTTCTTTTTTCAAGATGCCCTCCGTGTCTCTGCCCTCAGCTCTGGCAGGGAGGGCCAGGACCTGGGTTTGCCTGTCCTGCATGTTCTGGGTAAGAATAAAACTACAAATGGGGGATGCAGATTTTGGCAAAAGGGTCAACATCATCATGCAGAGGCATCTAGATATCCAGAATATGGTGGCAAATTTCATTTTTTTTTAAATCAGGAGATGAATAAGATGTAGTTGGAGGTGCACCTAACCAATATGTGTCATTTATGTCCCACCAAATGGCTTTTTTGTGCTCTCAAATGTTTTCCATGACCTTGCATGGTGTTGTCAAGTGGGCGGTTATGCTTATGTGTGAAGTGTAAAGAGGTGAACAGTTCATAGTCAAAGGTTCCTTTTGAAATAAGAACACAGAAGCAGCACTGTTGCCTTAGAGTCTTGCATGTTTTTTTTTAAAGATAACATTCATCTAAAGTTGGGGAAATATTTTTGAAGGAGGCTTGGTTCAGAACATACAATGCTTTCACAGCCGCGATGCCGATCGTACCAAACATAGAGACAGTACAGTAACATCCTCCATCCTTTGGTCGTGAAAGGTCAAGTTCAGATGATTCCTTCTGGCAGTTCTACAATAGTCTATGTCCTGATTCGGGCAGTTCTAATCTACTTGACTTCTCCGCGGCGACTTGCATGGCCGTGTTCTTGCGTCGAGTCCACGTGGCCTCAGCACTAGGGCTATTTCTGGTTTCTCCTGTATAATTTAATCTGCTGCTGCTCACTTCTCCTCCTATCTGGGACTGAGTGAGTGTGTCAGGAACCTAAAGGGGGGGGGGCTTTAAACCCAGCATCTTGGTTTTAAAAGTGAAAGAAAAAGTCAAGATACAAAAAACCATTGGCATGCATGAGAGTACGCTGAGGATATACCTGGATGAGAAAGGACATAAAAGGATGTACTGTCTTGCAGAAGAGCATACATTCATGGTTATAACTCAACATGCATTCTTTGTTTGAGAAAACCTTCTTTCTGTACACACCATATTCAAAATCTGTCTTTTTAATGGCTCCACAGTCACATAAACAGACATTCGAGTGAACATGATGTGAACATATTGCATCCTCCCACATTACCTGCCTTTAAATGCCCCCTGCTACAGTGTTACACCATTTTTATTGGAGAAGTAGGTGAATTTATTGCTTTTTTTTGGTTGTATAATGTATACAGTGTGTAATGATTGCACCCAAGTGTTAAATGAGGCATCTGCCCTACTTTTCTGTAGCTTGCAGTGGAGGAGAGAGCCATTTAGATGCGAGGGGAAAGAGGCAGGGATGGAGGAAAAGCACCCACGCGTTTCATATGCAAAGCAAGACATTGAGTAGTCCAGATGCAAGGCTTTGAATCTAACGTTATCGCCCTTTAAAATCGATGACAAAAAGTCAAGTGGAGGGAAAGCAGATGAGCATTGTGAGGTGTGACATCAGCAAGAGAGGGACGGAAAAGGAGTAGAGGCTGAGTGACGTGCATGAGGCGGGTTCGAAGAAAGCTCCTCAAATACATGCTATTAATAATTAAACACCACATACACACGGGGAGAGAATATTAGATTTGACATGAAGACAGAAACAGCCACAAATGCAGGCTTGTTTCAACAGCACTGTCCGGTTACTTATTTCAGCCTGACTTTTCAGTTACGACTTCACGATATGCTAAAGCGCTCTGCTAGAAATAAAAAAACACTAATATCAAAACACTATGACATCACTATTTAGGATATTTGTGAAAAAAAATCCTGTAAGATTATTCTGAAGCACAGTCAATGGCCCCTCTACATTAATTAGTTCTATCTTTTTACTGGAGAGTAGCAACTTGAGCACAGTACAAGTACATATGTAGTAACATAATCATTTCAAATCGTGCATGCATTTTATTGTAGTGCCTTTTCTAAACTCATGGTAGGTAGATTCAAAGACTTAACTTTTAGACCACCTGAAGTTTGATTTAATGATAAGACGTTACATGACAATAACAATAGAAATTACATTGACATAGTCAGCTTCTTGAAAACTCCTATCCTGTGCTTAAGTCCAGTCCAAGGCAGCTGTAACACTGCAAGTCAAGATGTATGGTAGATCCATCATGTCTTGAGTTGTCTAACAGAACCTCTTATTGACTGAACAGAATCCCCTGAGAGCTCTGAAAATCAATCAGGCTTTGATTGGACCGTTACTGCCCGCCACGCCTCCTCCTCGTGTGTCACCTCTGTATGACTGTGTGTATGTACATTTGTTGCCTGGTGTGTATCAGGAATGTCATTTTCCCCTTTCTAATAAGAGTGTTTCTGCTAGCCCTGCCTGGTTATTAGCTTGCGTTGAGTGAGGAGATTCACGGGGAATGAATCTGTCTCAGAGTCTGGATGTGTGGGCCTGGCGGCTGAGTCAGAATCATCTTCGTCAGTTTTAGTTTGAAGGACATGGACTAATTCTTTAGGAATAACTGCATTTAGTACTGTTCATTTGAGCAGTTTGATTTCAAAGTGTTAAAAGGATATGTAAGTTTTCTTGAATTAAACATCAATTGTTTAATTTGTCAGACAAAAAGCCTTTTTTTCCGTTTCATTGGGAAAAATTTTGATCACAGAATAAAACATATATTTTATAAACGGAGTGATAATCCTCTTGTATGAGTCGAAATCCTCATTAATTACTTTTTTATAACGCTGGACACTATGAGGGTCAAGTGCTCTCATGTGGCTTCATCAGCGTCTGTTGTGTTGGGGTTGTGACCCTTTGCTGTAAGCGCTGTCCGAATCGTATTGCTTCATTTTGTATCCTTTTCCAGAATAATGTTGGTTTATTTTAAAAACAGATGTTTTTCAAGCAAGAAGTACAGTATGGTACAATTTTTTGGTTTTGATGATGTTGTCCACCTAATGCGCTGCTCAGCTGCCATATCGGCAACCAGTGACCCCTCCAGCCCCCACCTGAGATTCCTCCATGCTCTCGTTTTTTCGAACCGCTGCATTTGTGCGTACATGGCGGGTGGCATTGGATATCTTTGAGAGTCAGGGTTGTCCTCAGAGAGAGTGTAGCTGTCACTCTGGCTAAACAATGTTCTGTGTATCTGTGACCAGGTGATTTATATGCGATGTGACCAGAAGCCTCCCTGCAGGCCTCCCATGCCACCAGCAGCAAGCAGAGGCCCATCCACCAAGCTTCAGCTTTCTTCCCCTGGGCACTGCATGCACTAACTGCCCCTGCATCTCATTCCTGCGCCTAGATCCATGCCCATAAAGTTCAATGGAGAAAATTAGCATTTATCTTCATTTCATTGGAAATGTGGATATATAAACAGTTGAAATACTTCAATATTATATCCTATTCTGCAGAAAATCTATCTTTTTTTTGGATCAGATATTTACACTGGAAAAGCAATTTATAGGCCTATTTTTAAATATGCCGAGTTCTGACTCAAAAAATACCCAGAACAGGTCTACGTCCATGGGCAAGGAGTTTCTCAGGTTAGGAGCATCAAAAAGAAAAGCCCATATTTCACGATATGAGTATAAGTAGTTTTGGCAAGATGCTGCAAGTTGTCAGAATCAGATGATGCACAGGTCACACACCTGCACAGATAAAGCTGTGGCACTGTTAACACCAGGGAGCCAAGATATGCTTACATTCTACCTTTCAAAGCAACTTCACTTTTGTTGTCTTGCTCTATGTGAGATTTTTCCCCTGACATGGACTCATGGAGAGGAGCGCTAATTAGCAAACATGGCATTCTGAGTTCATTAGCAGCTGGCTAATGATCATAAGCGGCCTAGACTTCATGATCGCAGCTCATTGATCTTTGTGTCTCTGTCTGCACCTGGTATTGATCATATCACACACTTACGCAAACAGCGTTACAGCTGCACCCTCATTTGCACACACAAATGTATGGAGGTATATGTGATGCATGCATATAACATCACATGCACACATTCGCATGGAGGAAGTCAAAGATAGACACAGTTTCTCGGCTTCAAGGAGCGATCTACTACAATCTGGCAACCGGCCCACAGTGTCAGTCCACTGGGATCGGCTGTATATAAAGCCATAAATATATCATGCTGAACTCCTATCTATGGTCTTGTACACTTCACACTCCCATGATGCGTAGACATAGACAGGGGAAGAAAAAATGTGGTATCAGTGCTTTAAAATGGTAAAAAATGATGACTTCTCTATGACAGGACACCTCTTTTGGTGTTTACAGTTCTCTATGTTTGCAATCCCAAACGAATCTCCTTGCGACTAGATGTGTTTCTTAACTGATAAGCGTCACGCTAGCTTCAAGCTGGAGCTACATCACACATCTTAGATATTTTCAACCAAAATATGACCAGTAAATTGGTAAGTTGTGGCTTTTTTGAAATCTTGAGAATTACAAGTTGTGTCTCTAATGGAACAACAACATCTATGAAAATTTGCGTAGAAGGTGGCAAAAATATATTTATAAAATTATGTATATTTTTCATCACTTTCAGCGCTGACAATTATATCTGTATGTGGTGCACATGCATGTTTTATGATTGGTTATTGTGCAAGGAATATTTGCTCAGTCAGTGTCCCTGTGTTCATGTTCTGGTTTCATCCACAAGAATCCCAGGTGACCAAATGGGCTTAGTTTGTTTTCACCTGTTTTATTCTACACTTTGACGAATTAAAGACTTCAAAATTGGCCTTTAAATTGCACATCAACAGCCTGCTCGACATGATTTTCTATGATTATGGGTAATTCCACGCTGCCAATCACTGATGTTCCCATAATCCCAGCAAAGGATGCCCCTCAGGGGTTATAAACAGAATAATGACTATCCTGATTAGAGGTTTTTCTTCCCCCTCTGTTCTTTTCCCATATACTGTAAAGATGTTATTATAATTGTATGGGAATGGTACGGCACCTCTGTCAACCTGGGTGTATGAATAAACCTTGTTATTTGGAAGAATTAGTTTCAACTAAATTGTCTTAGAGATTGATGTTAGCCTCCCTGCTAATTTGAGTCTTTTAATATGCCGCCAGTGCATTGAGATCACAGATTTGGAGAGAGCTCAAGAATGGTGACTGCCAATGAGAGCAGGCTTTACTCAAGGTGATGCAGTCTTACAAATATGTATGTATCATCATATCAAGGGTCAAATGAAAACATACTATTTGACTGCATTATGGGAAATGTAGGATCCACCATTTTTCTCATTACAATTGACTGAAATATCTCGACTTCTAAGTTGTAATACTAAATCAATATGCTTTTTTTTGCCCATGTTGCACTGGCATCTATTTTGGTTTTAATATTATTTTAAATTTTCATGTTTTTTCAAAATTGTTCTCTAAACCGGGACGCTACTTCACTAACACACTTACAAATATCCTGTATTGCATTTCCCTTTTATTTTTTTGGGGGGGGGGTTTCTCATTCTCGTTCTCCCTCCCTCTCTGTCACACAAAGGCGCCCATTGTTCCCGGCAGAATTTCGATTTGGTGGAAATTGAAAGCAGGTGTGGCTCTGCATTTTCATCTTGGGGGGGGGGGACTACAGGACTTCTCTCTCTTTCCTGCTAGTCTGTTAGTTTCTGTGTGGCCTGTTCCTCATGCTTGACTTCATTGAGTCATGTCATCCGGCGTTCGGTTGGTTTTGGTGCTCTTTGTCTTCTTACTTGTCTGGACACCTCATTCACTCCCTCTATTCAGCCTCCCTTCCATCAGCTAGGTAGACACTCTTTCCGGTAAACATTGACCCCTTTTTCATGTGGTATTTCCGCTCTTTCCGTCACATGTTGACTTTCTGTTAAAGATTCTACACTAAAATGCCTAAATTAGAGTCAGAACTTGTACTTTTCCCTTGAGACAAGTTTAATACATCACCTTGAATAATGGAATTAAAAGCCTACAGGATTTTTCTCAAGCGACATCAATATGCAAAATGACACCATACATCTTTATCCAGCATGCCCCTCTTTGTGTTTTTAAACCATTCGTCCCATTCATGCAGAAAGACTTGCCTCTTACTGAGCTATAAATGGAACCACATGTGGCGTTTCACATCAGAGGAGGCTTGTTCACCATGCACATGTGAATGAAGCTGGAAGTGGGGAAGTTTGTGTTGATGTATGTATGAGTGTGGTTATGACTGTTTTGGCCTTTGTTCCAGATGTGACATCTCAAAATGCACCTGGCATAAACAGGAAGACCAGACTACAAACATTTACCCTTTTATTGAAGCTTCCCTCTAAACATATTGGGTATTGTGAATATTTGGCTTTTTATGGACTTCTTGAGCTTATGGTTTGAGACATTTTGGAGGGAAATGTAATGAGCATGAAACATGCTTAGTTGTTGTAGTCAGTGTTGATTCTTAGCAGAACAAAACTTGTGTTGGTGGTCTCCATCTTGTCAAACATACAGAGGTTGAATGCAAGAACACAATTGGTGAAGGAAAGGGCAAAAGAAGAACATTTTGGACACATTTCTGGGCCCAAGTCAATGAGCTGTTGACACGCTGTTGTATTTCTTAAGCTCTTTTATTGATCAGATTGTTTTTGAGACATTGCCATAACCTCACCTGATAGAGCAAACATGTTGGCAAGGGGCAGCATCGTTTCAATATAAGGTGTTATAGAGCAGCATTAAGACTTTTTCAAGAGTGTGCGTTTTGTTTTTCTACTTTCGTTCTTTGTTTGTTGCCGTTGTTTGCTGTGTAGGTAGGGAAGTGACTCTTGGGGCAACTCGTGTAATGTGAGCCATGAAGCCACTTTAAGTTATTCAATTTGGAAGTTTTAAAGCTAGTTCCCTGCTAACTCACTAGCCACTAAAGCTACATTACAGTATTGATCCCTCATGTATGATAGTTGAAACCCTGGATATTAAACAATTGTGTTTCCCTCCTAACTTGCTCATAGACTACACATTTATCCATATGTGTCTTTTGTGTACACGCATGCCTGAATACATGCATGTTTTGTGATTGGTTACATGTGCCAGGACTAATTTGTCTTCATGCGTCGTCCCTCTGCAGAAGCAAAGAGCAGTGCCTTTGAAAAGAGTCGTCCTCCCCCACTCCCTCCCATGCTTTCACTTTACCCATGCTCCCACATCTTGGCTCTAAGTGGGGTCGCGGTCGAGGTAGCGTAGTGATGCTTTTCATTAGCTAAGTGCAACTGGGGGAGAGGAGCACAGAGCCTTGATTTACTGGGCGTGCTGTCTATAAGCACGGACACACACACATACATACATACACACTCACAGAAACACCTCCTCTCCTCTACCTCCATCCTTGGCTCTTAGACTGCTCGCTCTATCCCTTCATCTCCCTTTTTTCTGTCCATTTCCCTACCCTCTCTTTTTCAGTCTTTGCCTTTCTGTCTTGCTACATAACTCGCCATTCCATTTTCTCTCTCTGGCCTCTCCTGGGACTTTCCTGTTAACACGACACAGAGCACAGGGCTGGTGATTTTTCAGTTTTCAGTTGGGTTGTCTTATGGATGGCTGCTGTTTTTTAGAGTTGGCTTTTATTAAAGTTCATCCCAAGTGTCCGCGACTGGGCGTTTGCTTATTTTGACAGCTATATGGCTATATGGATATCCACATGACAGTGTTTGATTTTCATCCAAATCATCTTTTACTTTGGTAGACGCCTGCGTCGAAAAAAAGCTGAATTACTTTGGTGTTTATCCAAATATGGGGTCTTGCTGCACATACTGTGTCAATAAAGATTGCAGCGCTTTATTTTTCTTATATTTTGTTTTATTTATTCAAAAACTATCCCAAATCCGCAGCTTATTTCTGAAAAAGAAGGGTGCCCTGTTATAGAAAATGAAACTTAATTTGAATAAACGTCAGCAGGAAAGATGTTGAAAACCAGATATTCGAAATCGGTCATGGATGGTTAAGAAACTGATGTCTTTCATTAGTGAATTGGCTTGCTGATTTCATGCCTGTTAGTGAACTTTACCAATTTAACTTGTGGAAAAAAAAGTCTTAAAATGGGACCCAAATGTGCGTGATCCCATAAAACATTGTAGGGTCATTTCCATTGTGGAAGGCACTTCATAAGTGTGATCCCTGGTTTCTCTTTGTTGAATACTTGCCATTTAAGCTGCCAGGGCCCCCTTACCCCCCTTATTTAAAAAGGCTCAATCCCAGATGCTATATGGCATCCGTCCAAGAAACATATGCACTCCTGTTGTGGCGGGAATCACTGTGGGCCAGTGTGCATGTTTGTTCACATGTGTATGTGCAAACTTGTGGTTGTATGTTTTTCCCTCCTTTTTATCCTACCCCCATCCATCATAGTTTGAAAGGACACGTTGACCCCAGTTGCCGTGGCACCCTGGTTACCATGTCTCCTGCCCATGACACAGCTGGTTGTGTCCGATTGGCTTAGCCGCCGGCTTTCTGCCAGGTCATCTTTAACATCAGGGCTGTAGAGTGGCACCAAGGTGCTTCAACAGCTATTTATAACCCCAGCTAGGTCCAGCCTGCAATAAAATGTCCATCTTTGCCAGTTATTTAGTCTCATTTCTGGTCTGAAAATATGTTCCTTTCACCCAGAATGATGAGTTTACCTGTGTTTATCTTTTATAGCATTTACAACGAAATAACTCGAGACATCTTTGATTATTTTGAAAGGAGTCTGACCGCCAAGGTGAGAAAAAAGACAACTAGAACGTTTGTTCTCAGAAACCTATCAAGATTAGCAATAGTTTACATGTTCTCCAAATGCATGGATTCCCTCAGGGTACCCCGGCTTCCTCCCACAGTCAAAAGACATGCTCATTAGTTTAACTGGTGACTCTAAATTGCCTTTAGATGTGGATGTGAGTGTGACTACTTATTTGTCTTTATATGTAAGCCCTGCGATTGACCGGTGACCAGTCCTGGGTGTACCCCGCCACTCACCCAATAACACCTTGGATCGGCTCCAGCTTCCCATGACTCTGAACAGGATAAGCAGTAGAGATAACGGGTGGATGGATGAATAAAGAATCCTTCTAAGTAACTTTTCATGGTCGTATCATGAGCCACTATATCCACCAAGTTATGAAAGAATAGTAAGATTGATGGCAGAGCGGTTGCTAGTTAAGTGATTCTAACGGAATTATCTGCATTTGGTTGCATATTGTTTGTGAGGAGCTACCTGTTATAACACCCTGTGCTGGGCACTGTGCAGCCAAGGTCAGCCATTGGAGATTCCTCTCAGGAGCTTAAAGGGAGTGTGTCACGGTGTGACAAAAGCCATTAAGATTTAGGGAGATAGTGGGGGGGGGGGGGGGGGGGGGACGCTGAGAAATACATTTTTGTAAGAGCTTTGAGACAAATTGACTGCGGCACAGGGAGCTTCAGAGAGTTACCAGAAAAATGAGCTCAAAGGCAACGCAGCACAAGGATTACACAACTGTCTTTCATCAGTGAGCCTCATCACACCTGGAGTCCTTTGTACTTGAAGTGTTGCATGCTGTAACAGTAGTCATTAAAATTAGTTTCGGTAGTAGAGGGACTTGTTGTAGTAATTGTTGTCTTGTGCACAAAGTGAAGTTAGTCATAAGAAACCAGTGTCTGTGTATACGTACAGGGGTAAATGTGCAACACATTGTAGAGAACTATGGATCTAACAAACAAAACTGATTGGTGCATCCAATGTTCTATCAGGGGATGGTATCAAAACCATTGACTGCTGTTAAGAAGTGGACGTAGCTAATTTTAGAGGCCTTGGGGGTGGCATTTTGTTGGAGCCATAAGAGGCATTATGTGGATGAGAGGAGTATATGTTTACTTCGGTATTCACCTATTGGGACCACAAGAAGAAGACTAGCAAATGAGACCCTAAACCCAATGGGGAAATGTTTACCACCTGCTTCCACACAATTGAACTCCTTTTTGCAACTAATGACGTTACCCCCCCCCATTGCTCTTTAAACATAATGTAGCTCAAGTAACTTTCTCTTTGGCCTAATGTCCTTAATTCTAAAATAATTCTTAAATAGAGTCAAGAGAGCCATGTTATGCAACGTGAGCTAAGAGTATGAAATGGCTGCGATATACATGATTTGTTGTTGCTTTGGGCAGTTTTCAAAAGACTGATACCTTACTTTGAGCTACAGATATTAATGGAATATGTTAAATTGTGAAACATTTGAAGGCTTGGCTGGCATTTATTTTCTCGTTTGGTATAGTAATTGGTGCAAAGTATTTGGGGGTAACGTAACTGTTGCACTGCAGAATATTGATATTGACAAAAGTGGAAGAACACTAGTTTCTTGGCAGTGAGGTATGATTTACCAAATGTGAGCTTGTAGAATTCGATCTTAATGAGCTGCACATTTGCAAGTACCTTCCCATTTTTGGCATAAATATTTCCAAAGGACAAATAATGCCAAATCAAACTGATTCATGGGATTGGTTAAATCAGTGTCAATTATTCCTGCTGGGACTGTTGAGGTTCATTCACCCATTCAAGGTGAAGCCTGACACAAGGTGTCCGTTAAAATACTCTTTCAATAATGAGCGTTAAGATTTATTGTCCTGTGGAGCCCAACCCTAGACCTGCACAGCTGCACAAATACACAGAGGAAATGACATCATCATTATGGCGAAACAAGGTAGTTGTTCACACAGAAAGGGTGGTGGGAAAAGAGGGATCAGAAGAGGAGTGTGAGGAGTTTTTACAGAGAGCAACAAAAACAAAACGGTCAGAAGACAATACAAAGAGTTATATTCCTTAAGTTATTTGACCTTTGAATTGGGAAAATAGTAGAAAGCCAACCCGCACAGCTCCATTTAGCCTCCAATCAGACCTTGAACTGTTTCATAAACGACGGAAACGATTACCAAAATAACCGCGACACTTTGAAGCATCTGATTTAAAGTTGAGCTGCTTCAGAGTTACAGCATCTTCAAAGAGAATCCCAGTGACCCAGTTAAATAATTCTTGGATGCAGTTTGTGTGCTCTAGGTTAAACTAATCAAATCAACAGTAATGTGTGTGAGTATTGTGCAGCTGGTTTGGAGGAAAGATCCGGTTTGAGCATAGCGTTGCTTTCAAAGCGTTGAAAATGTCAGCACATGTCAAGAATTCATGAGACAAGTCTTGGAATTCACTCTTTGGGGGATCCTCCTCGTTGTTATATTATTTCCAATGAGCAGCACGAACACATCAACTGCAAATCCAACCGAGTCATCATTATCTTAATTTTCTTTGCCTTTAAAATAGGGAGACATGCACCGTTCCTTCATCACTGTTCTTATAAGAGTTTGGTGCAGTTTTGTAGAGCTGTTGTGTCCTCAGGCTGCTCTGGGAAATGTTCTAACACCCTGAGAACGCACACATATACACATGCATACAGTATATTATGAACACACACACACACACACACACACACACACGTACACACTCTGATACACACACATAAGCGTGCATCATTCCTAGAGTTTCTGAGGTTGTTAACTGCTGTGAGGCTTTCTCTCTCTCCCTCTCTCTCTCTCTCTCTCACTCTCTCTCTCTTTCATCATTAATTAGTCATTTAATTAGAGAACTTCAAAGTGAAAGCATCCCCTGCTGGTGGGCGGGACCTGTCAGAGTGTGTGTGCATAAAGATGCATGCAAACACTATGTCGCACAATAATGTCTGTTGGGAAATTGTGTTAATGCGACAACTTTTGGGCCCGAAAAAACTTTTTAGATGTGGAAAAACTTAATGATAGGACAATGTTTCACTTCCATTCTGTTGCCATACTTAGATATTTATCTTGGAAATAATGCTCAAGATGGATTTAGCATGGTTGCCGGACATGTTAGCCAATTGTTTTAGACTGGACCATACAGTTTCATCAAGAAATGTAATGTTCAGTACCAGAGAACAGCAAAACTATGTCCATTACACTCTCACAAAAACTTGTTTTGTCCAACAAACTGTCAAAAAGAGCTGTTCATTTTCCCCATGTGTAGACGTAAATCATCCAAGCCAAAGCTCAAAGAAAGACAAAAGAAAAACACTTCATATAAAAGAAACAAGTGAACCCGTCAACTGAAAATAAATGCCCTCAAAGGCCATCAAAGACTTCAAACCTCCTTCACAGACGGATGTATCATTGCTGAATATCAAATGTGTTTCTATTGGCCACAGACCTGCTGGCCTCCATCCAAACTGATCTTTCTCTCCCTTCCCCTCTCTCTCTCTTTCCCACCTCAGCCCGACGAGCTGGAGGGCGTCCACACACACACCTTCAAGCTGAAGCCATTCAAGAAGGCCAAGAGCTGTGATATATGCAAGCAGGCCATCACCAAGGAGGGCCTCATCTGCAAAGGTTTGAAGACTTCAACTATGCACTTTGTTATACTTCAAAAAAAAATCCCCAAAACACAGATTGCCATTTGTATCGTTTCCCTTTTTCTTTAATGGCACTTGTCAACAAATTGTGTTAATGCTTTCAAAAGGTGTGATTTCACTCTGTGCCGCTTATTTTCTGTTACTCTTCCCTCCGTTTTTTTATGCTGAGCTAGGCTAAAAAAAAATCTCCTGCACAGACATGGAATCGATCGCAAAAATCTGGTGTTGATCAAACACTTGAGAGCACTGCCAGTTTAAAGTCTGGCTGCAGACACAAAAAGTCTGACAGTATCATTATTTAGCCCAGAATACAATATTTTTCAGTTTACAATGAATCATGTCAATGAGGGATTTTTCTTTGACTTTGCAAATATCAGGTTTTTGGTCAGATTTACATTTCTTTGCGCATCCTGCGTCATCAGTATGTTAGTCTGTGCATCCATCTTCCTGTTTATGTCTACTTGAGTTTGAACTTCCCCCTTCTTCCCCCCCTCCCTTTATGCCCCTGCCTCCCCATCTTTCTCAAGTCACATGTTTTTCATTCTAATTTTAGAACAACTAAAGATTTTACTGTGACTCCAGGAACAGTCCAGGGGAAATTAACGTTAGAGGTCTCCCTGGCAGCCTCACGTTATCCCTTTTTTCCCTGCCTTTCTTGTCTTCCTTCCTCCATCTTCCACCCGCTCTATCTCTTTTTCCCTTTTTTTGAACTACAAACACAGTTGACAAACATTCAAAAGCCCGGCAGGAGCAAAGCGGGGCCTGTGTATAAGGGCTTTGGCTGAGGATTTTGCTGTTAAAATTAGCATGGCTGCTGCTGCTGCTGCTGCTGCATTAGCCTAGATAAGAGGGGAAAAAAGGGAAAGGGGGTGAGGGGTAGGGGGGGTAGAGCGAGGAAGAATAAAGACAGGGAGAAATTGGGGTAGAGGGGGATTGGGAGAACGACATGGAAAACAAAGGAAAGAGAGAGCAAAGGGGGGCACAGGAGAATTACTTTCCCTTTCATCCTTCTTTTTGTTCATTTATCCTCCATGTTTAAACACAGCGAGCTCTCCATGCTCAAAAAATGCCTACAACGGCAGCTTTATGTGCACAAAAAAACTGGTTCAATCAGCAAAAAAAATACATCTGTGCTACTTTTTCCAATTATTGTACTCTACTTTGGGTTTTACAAAAAAACATAATGACACATGTTAATGGAAGCGTCTTTTCCACTCTAGATAAAAGACCATGTTGACGGAGGGCTTGTGGCCAAGAGATAAGACGTGACAATAAGACCGTGTGCCATGGAATCTGTTCACATGTTTAGAAGGAACATACTCTGACTCACTGAGATTGTATTGTTATCTTATTTACTGTTTGGGGGAATACGTTCACGGCTGACAAGGAAGACACGTGCCATAATAACTATAAAATGACGGATTTCTCTGGATTTGATAACTGTTGGAAATATTAGAGGTGATGTAAGTACTACTAAGGTTTAGTCCTTTTTTAAACTGATATTTTATTGTAAACATTCGACACATTACACTTTTAAAGCCAGCAAAACTTACCCAGTTCAGAAAAATTGCCAAAATCACTTCAGATGACAGGCAACATTTGGAAGGGAAAGATCCAGAGTTTCTCTTCTATCAAGCTATAATGAAAAGACAGAGATAAAAAATGAAGGAAATAGTTTCAATAAAAACATCAGACGAGACATTTCGACGACAAACTCTGAGACCGTCAGTGAAGGAATCTGTCATTTCAGCTTTGGTCAGCAGTGTGTTCACGTCAAAGCTGTCCAAAGTGCTTCAGAGCTTTTTTTTCTTCCTCCTTCGGACACAAAATCACCTGCAGGATATCAAAACTGACAAACGTATCCCCTAGTTCTGAATGTGTCTGTAGGTGGTTCACTTGGTCTGTTCATGTGTTCCTTTGTTGTTCTCTTCGATGGAGCAGTGTGAGGATGGAGTTGTGCCTCCTGTGGATAAGTAGGGCTCATTAAACAAGTGTTAAAAAAAAAAACCTCATGATGATAATGATTCCCTCTGGTGCCTGCATGCATCAGCTGCAGATTTTCCAAGATATTACTTAGCAAGGGGAATTTGTTTAAGGAGACTTGTGGAACAAAAAATCAGCACAGAAACAAAAAGGAACAGCGAGAATACAACTGTGCTCAAATCTATTGAAGCATTTCTGGACACGGATTTAAAGGTATAGTTGTTATTTTGCGGGCCTTTATTGGATAGGACAGTGTAAGACAGACTGTTGGGAGGAGAGGGTGGTTTATGCCGGTTGGATTCAAAAAACGAAGCTGCTGCGACGAGGACTTTTTAGCCTCTGTACATGGGGCGCGCGACATTACCAACGAAAGCCATCAGCACCCCATGATGCAGATTTGGAGGATGTAAATATGCAGGCTTCATCAGTTCTGTCCTCAAGAGGAGAAGAGAGGACGAGAGTTTGGCCAGCTGCCCCTCTGACTGGATGACAAATATTCACTTTACATTTACGCTCTCCAAATAATCACCAATCAGCGTTTCACACCCAAAGAATCCATTTATCACCGTGAGGTTGACCTCAATTAACCATTGCAGACCACCGGGAACACTCCTGCACCCTCAGCCTCGTTCACTTGTTCTGCTCACACACACACACACACATCTGCACGCTCGCAACGACCACCTGGGGACCACCTAGGTTGACAGCGAGGCAGCAGGTGTTGGGAGGTTAAAGGTTGTACCAGCCCAGACATCAAAACATGGCTATTTCACGCCTGGAGCTCGATGTATTTTTTTTTTTCTCCTTTTCTTCCGCATTTAATCTAAACAAAAGCATCTCCAGGAAGCAGCCAATCATACTTTTGGCTCACTTTTCCATTTTTTCATCTTTTTTTAATCAGTGTTTTGACTATTTTAACACCCTTAATATAAGGTTTTTCGTCAAAGCTTTTAATCGTCTGAATAAAACGAGATGCAACACAAACGTACCAGTGCATGGTTGTTTGCTTTGTGCGGCCACTTGGGGGCAGCATCACAGCATGTTTATGTCAGGATCAAAGCTGACCTTGTTTTTCGTTTCAGCTCGTTCAGCAGCAAACACTGTCATTCTTGAGATTAAAGACTGAATACATCACAATGTTTTTTTTTTTCTCCCCCCTCTGTGTCTGCTCCTGTCTGTTTGAATGAGACTTTTTTTGAAAATGCTAACTCTGCCTCTTTTCTCTCCAGCGTGCCGGCTGTCCTGCCATAAAAAATGTGAAGTGAAGGTAAGACACGCAGCATCTTCTACTCCCTCCTCCTACTCTCATTACTTATGCACACTCACATGCAAACGTGTGACCGTCAACCCTCTCACGCATATGATACATATTTCAGGGACGGCTCACATTCACATTCGTGACACATCTCAACATCCAGTACTGACACTAATGTGACAGTCTCGACATACAAACATTGAAATAGATGTTTCTGTTTTCATTTTCTTCAGTTATATGACATTTAAAGAGAAAATGACAGCACAGAGTGAAAAACCAACATATCAAAAACGACACCCGGATAGTAACAGGGACTGGGTCTTAAATTGGGACAGGCTTTTATTTGAAGTTTTACAGTACATAAATCCCAGCTGATCAATGTCTGATCCATATTATATTATAAGTGTATGAATGGCAACCAGGTATTGAAAATTAATGTGCCTACATACAGACAGATCTGTCCGTACATGCACATACATCTAAATTCATATATTAGTTCATATGCACATCTGTAAATATCCAAACTTAAAGGGAAATTACTAACACACTTAAAACCTTAATTTAATTCAACCAGATGATCATTAAAGGTGTCAGAAGTTGTGTACCTCAACCATTTCCAACCAACTCTCTTCAAAAATATGAACCTGATTTGTAATACTCATGGATCATTTTTCCATTCCTTATATTTCATTTACAAGATCTTACATTTAGAGAGAGTTAAGTTTTCATCTTTTCACCAACACTTGGTTATTTGTTGAATAATTGCTGCTGCTCTTATAGCCAAAATCAAGCGAAAATATTTCTTCTTTATCTCTTCAAGACCCAAATATATGACTGTAGTTTGCCATTTGCCCTCCACATTGTCTCCAACATCTTGGTTAATAGATTTATGACTTTAAATGTGTTTGTTTTTTTACTTCTACAGTAGTTCAGTATTGGCCAATAGAAAAACTGATGCATTGTGTTTGTATATGGATGTGTTTAATCCCCATATGGGGTATATTATCTCACAATAGTTTTAGATAGCCCTGATCAATATTAATTATACTTTTGATGGATACGTGCGGGATAATTCATTGGCATGGACAGGTTATGATAGTTACGTCATACACGTTCATGTGTTAACCTAAAACCCATCTGGAATCTTACGTTAGGTAGATTCAGCTGAACCTCTTCATTAAGCAGTTCCTAAATCTCTCCTTAATTATCCTAGTTTGCAGCAGTTGTGTCTTTTTTTTAACACACCTTTTATAATTCCCATTGATACATTTGACTGTTCATATCCTGAGCTGCAGGATGCATGATAAGAAAATCCTGAAAACTGTCGAGGACGTCAAGCCATGCAATGCATAATCCCTGCTTCCTTCCATCAAATCACATATTCCAGAGTTCTACTTTCATATTCACACATTTGATCTCGATCCCAAGTGGAAACGGGAAGCATGCATGGGGAGAGTAAATGAAAAGGAAGGAAGGGAAGGAATGGATGACGGAGGGGTTGGGAAAGGGTGGAGGAGAAGAGCGTAACAAGGCTATTCTTAGTGGTTTTAGTTGTGACTGGTGGGGAGAAATCCTGAAATGTTTCTCCTCTGCAGTCTGCCTTCATTTTTTACCTCCCACCAAAAAAAACATCCATCTAACCAAATATTACTTTAGGGACAAACGCTGTGTGTTCCCAAAATGTCAGAGGACAAAATATTTCTTAAACCAGACGAAGCCATTTGTGGTGGCAATTGAGGATATAATCAGAAAATCCAGATTCATGAGTCATTCATTCTGGTGGTGACTGACATTGGACAGGAAATTATTTTGATGGAGCAAGAGGGAGAGAAACTGGTAAGAAAACTGTTTTATTTTGGTACCTTTAGATACAAAATTAGAGCTTCAGCACTGTTCTCCAATCCATGTTTGCCAACGTGTTTATTTGGTAATTGGTCCAAACATTTATGTTGGCTTGATCCCCTGAAAATGACCCTCCAATAAAAATAAACAGGACACAATATGGCTCCGACGTGCCCATTGTTTCAGGCTGTAAAAGTGCGGAAATGAAGACTTAGTGCAAATACAAGTGTGGATTTAGGCAGTCTGCGACGCCTTCTTCAGCTGACTCCATGCTGACCTCTAGCAATAAATTTGTCATGAAGCACAATGAGGTTCTAGCCAGTGGTTCACAGATCAACAGACATGAAGATAACCACTGTGCTGGACTGATTTCATTTTATGCGTTTATTACTCCAAATCCTGCAACTTCCCCTCGTAATGGTGAATAGTAAAATACACAGCTTTCAACATTGTAATGGTGGTGTTATTACCTTTTATGCAACGTCTTTGTGTTTTTATGGCATTTTAATGAAGGCTATTCTGATTTTAACGAGTGTGTGATAAAGGTAAATGTTATTACCTGTAGATGAGGTAATTTATCTATAATTTGTTCGTACATCAGCAAGTATCTGCACTGTATCAGATAACCTTTCTTATATACGTATTCAATTCATATTTTTTACTAAATGATGTTGTTATATTCCATTTTATTCCATGGTTAATGCAGCTTGAATTTGTCATATATAAATGTCCTGCAGCCAGTTGTAGATTTGTTAGAATCTGACGTCATGTGACTTTAGGTCCATAACATTGAGAAAACTTCCCTGTAATCTTGCTGCCAGTGGGGTATTAGTGATATGTTTCCCTTTCTCAGCCTCATTCTGCTAAACTCTGCAATCTTCAACTACTTGCGGTTCAAACATTAAGTTTTTAAAGCTTATGAAAATATCTTTGCAGAACATCTAAAAGACAGATGTCCACTTATGTTCCTTGATGAAGAACATCTAATCGTCTTGACCTACCCATCATTTTTCTGTTTTCCTTCTCGTCCAACCGCAACCATCCCTTAGTGAACGTCTGTTATTGGAGCCCTGAGGACATTGTAGCTTGGCGACAGACGCTTTCTTGTCCCGCAGTGTATTGGAGTCAGACTTGTAGACCTCAGTGTAGTTGTTTTGGTTGTCTATGTTGAGGTGGAGGCTTGTCGGGACAGGGGTTTTGTGGTTGGGATACTGCCTGAAATCTGGCTGGACACCCAAGTTGTGGGTTTGAGACAGAGGCTCTCTGTTGGAAGGGAGTCTGGGGTTTTGGGGAATCATACCTGGCTCTCAAGCTGTGGCTTCTCTGAGGCAATTGAAGTTATGCTTTGGAGATTTGATGTACTACATGAAGTCTTAACCTCTTTTTTTTGTCTTCTTTGAATACCATCGTAACCCTCTCAACATTAGTGGAACAAGCTAGAAACATACAGACTGTACAAACATACAAAGACTATATAAAGTTATAGGGAACAGGGTTAGCAAACATGCACATTTAGCAACATTAGCGTCAATTAGGAATCCTGTTTCTGGCCAAACTATGACTTTATGTTTAAAATGTGCGTTCTTTCCCAATGAAAAAAGTCAAACCTTCTGAATCTAACAATCTCATAATTTCAAACCATTTTATCAAAATCTAATTTGACCTTTTTTTTCCTCTTGGATTGTTTCCTCTCCCATAGTATTGTTTTTTTTTGTTGGATACTTTTAGAGACCTAAAAGCATTAAAAACATCCAGTCTTTCACGACAAAATTTGCAACCCTCAAGATTTATTCTGGTCTCCCTTTAGGTATTCTTGGGGAGGTTTTTATTAACATACATGACAGCTCTTGTGAAGGATATATGGCAGTTCAATGTGAAGCTTCTTGCCTGCAGTGTATTTCTAGCACATACAGTTTGATGCTTCTGAGCATACATATGTGTCATCACAGTGGCAACTTGCCAGTGTTTCATGAACATTTCCCACTGTCTTGTGGGTCAACCCATTCAGGGTAACATGTAGAGCAACACGTTCCACTGCCTGGATTCAGGATTGGATTTGGCACCATTGCAACAAAAATATGCAACCAGATCCACCCAAGACATATCATCCATGTGCGTGTGTTAGTTTGTGAGTATTCTTGCATTGACTGGACAGCGCAGCATCTGTAAGCTCTCTGTTCTTTCTCACCCTCCATGGAAACAGGCCTTCATTATTCCTTCTGATTTATCCCGACCGTGTCTTGGAGGAGCCTCCAGGAATGCTGTTGCAGTGGTTTGCGCTGTTCGATGGGGCTGTCGGGTTGGAAGACTCAGGCGAGGGTTTGGCAGTGAATGGTACAGGCCAGGAGAGGAATTATGGGAAGTGGTTGGACAAGGACAGGATCACGCAAGAAGTTTGAATGTTCCTCATGTAAATAACAATGCTGGAGAGTTATTTTGCTTTGCTTTGGCTTTAGTTTCTAGAATGCTGTTTATGTGTTTGTGTTTTTTAAAAATGTGGTCCTGTTTGACGTGCCATACTGCTGCAATTCAAGCTTTGCCACAAGACAAATTTGTGATGGGAAACTACGGTTCTCTAGCATAATGCAAGATGGGATCAAGCTAGGGAAAATCTGACATTTTAGTTTGGGTATTTCCATTTCATCCAGCACCTGAGGGTTCAGGTTGGGAACTTGTAGACCGCAACTGTTTCTGTCTGCTACCACCAAACTACAGGACATTTGCAAGTTTTTGAAATAAGAAAATCAAGAAAATCGCACAACCTCTTCACTTATCGCTGCTCTCAGCTGGAGATGAACAAAATACAATCAGGCTTTAGAACTTCCTGTATTTGTAGATCTTCACCAACCTTGGAACAGGACAAGGGTTGAAACAAATGACTAGGAAGTGAGTCACAGTTGCAGTCCAAGAACAATGTTAAAGGGTTTTTGTGTGTTCTTGTTCAAGATTTCAACAGTTTCTTCTTTGGGAATACACATCTTATAGTTCTTATCCATTCTTGCCATTCTCTGCTGTTGGGACGAGCCAGATGGAAGGCTTATGGATGGTTTAACATCAATATTTAACATCAATATTTAATATATTTAATATTTAACATCAATATTTATTGTAATAATGAAAAGAAAACGTTGAAAACTTTTTCCAAAGACTCTTAATCCAAGGTGTATGTTTTCACTTTCTAGTCTTAAAACCATATCATTGAGCTTTTATAGTTTACAATTACTTACTTTGAAAAAATTGACTGTTGACACCTTTGTCAGAACCCTTGAGCTAAGAAAGAACATCCCTTTCTTTAAGCTGTTGAGGTTTCTCAAGCAGATTTGGCAACCCAGTCACACGCTGGATGCCTATTTTTAGAAGATTCAATAGTTACTTTGTCATGCAAAAGAAAATCCAGGGGATATTATTGCCGAGAGGAGACTCCCAGCGGTCCCTCCTTTTCATCTCTAGTGGCCTAAAATCCCTTTCTGTCAGGCTGCCTCACACTGCTTACATAACACAGGCAATGACGTGCAAGATACAGCTAAGCACTTTTAGAAACAGGAGGGATGCTCTCTCTGAAGTTCTACCTTTAAAAAAAACGACTTTTACTTGAACAAAGTGGCTTTAAATTGTGTTGGTTTCTCTCTGAGTGTACACATGCCAATCTCAACTAAGTCTGAATTTAACTTAGCCGGGCCTCCTCCACTGCAGAAGTTTGAGGTCAAGTGGTTTTTTTAGGTCTTAGTTTGAAATCCTGGCATCCTGGCGTTTTAATCCACACCCTCACATGTGTAGATGTGTGAAAATTGGAAGAGGCCTTTCATTAGACCCCTGGCAAATGACATGCTCCATAAAGTGCATCCCAGAAGCTCTTTAATGTTTCAGGCGGCACGGGTGCAACCCCATTTTACCACCTCACAAGTTTAAATTTGGGTCTCTTTATCTAACGTGTGTGAGTTTCAGTGGACGTCATACATTTGAATTCACTGAGGGTAAGAGAAGTGTTTGATCTTAAAGGGAAAACAAAGCTTGAAAGATAGGGAAGTAATCAAAAGTCTGAAAAAATAAGCAAAAGAGTTTTTAGAACTATTAGCACTAAAGTGAAACCAAACACAAATTGATTCTGCTTTTATGGTATGAATGACACATGCTTCTTTGACTACAATACAGGATGAAAATACTACACTCAGTCTTAAGAGTCACTTTTTCTATTTTGCCGCAGGACAGGTTTCTAGTACTCCTTCTCAGTGCTGTGACAGGGACTCTGTTTTTCATAAGGTTCTCCTTATTTGTCTGTTTTATCAACCGAAGGGAACGAGTGCATGAAGCAAGACCAAAAGCACAGTAAGACGTGCATAGAGGCAGAGATGAGGAGCGTTCAAGAATGTTGGCAAGAGAAAGAGAGCAACTATCCAAGCATGAAAGTGAAAAAGGTAGAACAAGGAGGGAGAGAGAATATGATGAGACACACACATTCACACATACTTTTACCGGGGCCAAGCCTCCTCATTCCTCAGCAGCCCTTCACAGAGGCAAGTCTGTTTCCCCGGTGCAAACACGTCACATCAAAGAGTCATCACAGCATGTCTCCATAGCGACGCCCTTCAGCGGTATAGATGCGGCGCAGTAGTCGGGAGATAGCGCTGGCAGACAAACGGTACGGGAGGCCTAATAAGCGGGTGCTAGCAGATGACTGATGGCCCAATTTACCCCAGACTACTTCTGGAGGTCAAGAGCTAAGTTCACTCAAAGTGGTTAAAACCCAAAACGAGACTGGCAAATATTTCCCCCCCCCCAAGTAAGAAAAAAAGACCATTCTTGGAGTCTGTTGGCTTCAGTTTTTTTTTTGTACTGTAGCTCTGGTGGACTCAAGGGGCATGATAAAAAAAATGCTGTTAAAAAGGCCAAAAGTGCAATAAAAAAAAAAAAAGGAGAAGTAAGAAATGTTTGGAACTGAGTCAGCATTAATTGATCTTATGCATGCAGCTCGGGCCCCTTTTTTGGCCCTGGCCCTTACCCATCCTGAGAGCGGCACTGCGCTAACATACACACAGACAAATGACAAAATACCCTTGAACAAAATGTGATTAAGAAGTTAAAATACAACACAATCCTAAAAATGTGGCACCGATTAAGAAGCAAACATCCCCAGAGAGTGTCACAATTTTTCACAAACTGCTAGCATGACGACATCAAACATGAAAGTCCTTTTTTTTTTTTAGTTATCAAGTGTAAGATCATAAACACGTGTTATCAACCATCTTATTGCACGAAACCATTTTGGTTTTTTCCTTGCAAATTAACGTCTTTAGAAGTTATTATAGATGCATCTGATTCAAGGAAGATTTTTTTTTTATAGTTCAGAAACAGCAACAAAATAGTTATTTCTCTCTCCTTCCATTCTCCCTCTGACTCCCTATGCAGAGCATGTGTGAACAGCTACAGCAACGACTGTGTGGAGAAGGAGGGAGGAGAGAGAGAGAGAGAGAGAAATAGAGTGAGTTAGCAGAGGGAGGGATACAGAGGGATACAGTTACTGTCTGCCCCAGGACGGCTTTTTGCTCTCTCGTTTTGGGTACCGGAATCATAAGGAGCCCCAAGCCAGTTTCTTGGCCTTATATAGCATGTTTCAAAATTTCTTGGCAGTTGACGGGAGGAACTGTAGCCAGCAGTACAAAGACTGAATCCTGGTCCAGTCCAGAGGCTGCACAGACATCCACATGAGGCACACATATACACAGAATCAAGTTCAGTAGCTCTCTGGCACGCGTTTGGGATTACTGCTGTTGTTTTGAGCGAGAGGGCCGGTGAAGGCGAAAGGAGGAGGAGGAGGAGTGAAGTGTCTGTATTTGGTACTCCCTCTCTTGCACTCTTTCTCTCCTGGAGGGGGGTCTGAAGGAAGTTAGAATGCAGAGGTAGGAAGAAGGCAGAGGGGGAGAGAAGAGAGAGCGTGAGAAAAAGTGGCACTGGTGCGCAGGTAAGACATGGAGGAGTGGATTTTAACTAGCCTAGAAAAAGTGTTTTTGCTCTAAATTCCATGTGTAGTTTGGGTTTGCAGTGTTGAACAAGTTTGTAGTTCTTTGCATTCCTTCATGGCTTAAAACCCTTAAAGAAGGAGGACATCAGGCTGAATTTCAAGTGGTGTTTGGTGCATGTTAGAGATACCTAAAAAAAAAAAAAGATTTTCTGAATGTCATGTCAGCTGAAAATGCTTCCCTCTGCATGTTTCGGGAAGAAGGCTAGTCTCTCACACACTCATGGGAAAGTTGCTCCCATGGGAACGGTACGGACAGGGTTCATTGAAGTTGCTGTTCCAAGTCTTTCATGAGCGACGTGCAGTGATTTGTGGCGGCAATGTCGCGGGCAGACCCGGAGCAACTGGTCAACACAGCAGGCAACCACGTGTTTCCCCTCTCAGCGTAACCTGCTTCTGGATTGCAGGAGATAAAGTAGAGCAGCTTGAGGAGAAGAAACCTTGTGGAGTGTCTTTTCTCCCTTACCGTGTCTTTGCCTTCCCTTCACTCGTTCTCACACGCTTTCGTTCTAACGCCTTTGAGAGAGGATGCAGACTGATGATGGCAATCACTCACCTTTGACATTGAGCTAACATGAGGGTAGCGGTTAAACATGAGCGGTCAAAAGGTCGAGAGGCTTGTCCGTCCTGTCTGCCGCTAAGCAGTCAAAACAAAAGAAAGGAATGCAGTTTTATTGCGCTACCAAAATCACTTTTTCACACTTGTTCCATTTTGTGATAACTTAAGTCATTTATTTTCAATACATTATACGAGAAATCTCTAAATAGACATGACTAAAATGTGATATAGTGCTTCAGTTTGAATGCAGTCAATGCACCAATCCAATACAATAACAATTGACACCCCAAATATCTACTGGTTCAAGGTAATCTAGCATATGACGACCAATACAACGTATTATTTCTGTTTGCACTAGTATCAGAGAGGTCCTGTGAATTGGCCAATACTCTAGTCTAGGTTTCGAAATGCAAACATCTCTAAATAATATAACCTTAGAAAATAGAAAAACCTCTACCATTTCTCCACCTTGCCCAGAAACCCTCTTGAACCGCCAAACGAGCCCTAACTTATGCCTCCCTTGTTTCTCCTAACATGAAGATGTTCTCAAAGAGTAATGCTAGTGGCAGGGCTGCTTTCCCTGTAGATCCATCCCTTTTGAACTATTTGTCTCTTCTGTCCGTCTCTCCCATGCCTTAATAACATACCTACCTTCCCTCTGGGCGGTTTATCTTTTGACACATAAGAGGAGGGAAACCTTGACAACTGTAAGAGAAAATGTTGCGAAAACAGTCCCATAAATCTCAGAAAAGCACCTTACAAGGTTCCAGTTAGATTGCTTTGAACTTTCATTGCCAAGAGTAACTCATCACGCATGTTTGTGCCGATGTGAAGTTTGTTTTTATGTGTCAGGTACCTCGCTTATATTTTTATTTATTTCATTTGAAAATATTCTAATGTCGGTTTTGGGGGATGAGAAACAGAAAGTATTGTTGGTAGATGTTTGGCTCTCCTTCAGCCGTGTCAGCTCAAAAGAATGTGTTGGGACGTGTTATAAAAGCAGTAGTGACCAGGGAGGATGGCATTTAACATGCAACCACACACGAGGCCAAGGCTGCATTAGTAGAGTCACTGCATATCCTCTAACTTATTTCTGTAAATAAGTGACAGGCTGGCAAGGAATGATAAAAAGCAGGTTTGGAATAAAGGAATTTCAAAGCATACAGTCTGTTTTGAGATTTAACTTGCAATAAAAGTGCAGATACAAGCACAAATTGAGGCTTTCATAGAAGTAATTGCAGCAAAAGAGCTTTCACTAATCATTTCCAGCATCATGCATTCTTGTAAGCCTATATTTTATTGTCATTTATTGTCATTGTTGACTGTATATTCTTGATTTCGGTTTGGTATGGTTTCTTTACTCTCACTTCCCTGTACTATAAGTGGTCAAATGCATCTTCCTGTATAGCCACCACTAATTAAACAGAGCTGACAGGCGAACGCAATCCGGAAAAGACCAATCAGCACAGTAAAACAACTACTATATCCAGTAATGATTAAAACATGATGTTTTCAGCTTCCACAGAAGCTGGGTCTTTTGAAATATTACAAAACTGCACCGATTTCTACTGCAAACTGTTTCCCATGAGTGGAGATCCAAGATCTTGCTCATCAGGTGAGATTTGGGTTAAACATAACGCCAATTGTTAGCCCTCTCCCGTAACTGAAACTATGATTGAAAGATATGCAGTCATGCTTCTCTTGCGTAAAACTCTTACACAAGCCTTTAGATTTGGAGGTTTTAAACCTGTGTCCAATGTAAGCCACAATTGGACATCTGATATTCATCATTTTCTTGTTTAATGGTGTATTTTGTCGTCCATAGCTTGGAGACATTAGTTCTAACCTTACAAAGGGTGATGCAGCCAGACCAGAGTTTGCTCACCACTCACTGTGACCTGACCATGATGCTTCTTCCTCTTTGATGCAGAGTCTTTTGCCTTTTGCAGATTTACTTGATGACATTCCTTTTGGCCCCTTTTGGCATTTCTGTTATTTTGCGGTTAATTCATGTTAGTGCCATTGTTGGACACGAATCCCTAACCTCACTGGCAGTAGTATTTGAAATAAAAAGGCAGCCCACTGTGATGAATCTTTTCAGTGACCTCTTGTAGGTTGCGGTATTTGAACCATTTAGGGTAGAAGCAAACACTTATGCCTGTCGAACAATTTTTATGCTTATTTATGGTGTGTTAACCATGTGGAAGTGATTTTCTTCAGATGTGAAAAATATATATCCCCTTCTTGAGTCATCTACAAGATTTAGATTGCAGATTGTATTGGAAGGACTGGGAACTTGTTGCTTTGTCGATTCAATCCGAGAAAGCTTCCAAAATGTTACTTTTAATCCAGTCAAGGCCTTGTATAGAGGGTTCCACCATCACAGGATGGTTTTCATGCTGTGGGAAGGTTGTGTTTATGTTTGGCTACTGGTTGTTGATGGATGCCATTGGAAACAGCTGTCGGGCAGCGTGTTCTTCACTGCAAAAAAACAATTATTTAGACATGATGTGTATACAACAGCTACTTTCCATCCTGTTTTGGAGGCCTTGAAACAGCATTTGGACTTTCATGGTCCAGCCAAGACTGAAAGACATGATTCACATAGTTTAGTTCCAGATTTAGACATCCTGCAGATAGTTTTGACCCTTGACGAGATTCCATGTTCAAGGAGTGGATACATTGCTTAATAAGATATTGAATCATGGGCTTGAAATTCTTCAGTCCCTTGTAAATGATAGATAGCATTATGGTGGTAAACCTTTCCCACAAAGTATTCATTTTTGGCAGCATTCTGCATGAGTCATTTATTGTGCCATTATTGTGCTACAACTTGATTTACCTCTCTTTTTAGACTCTTCATCAGATACCAATAAAGACATCCCTTGACACTGCCAGCACACTCTTGCCAGAAACACACTGCCACCCAGATGAACATGCCATGTTACACACTTGACATTATGTCAAAATGTCAAAGCAGGAAAGGAACATACTCTAAACCAGCACAGACATCAGCGGATTTATTAGCTCTCCAAGTAAAACAGAAACCCAGCCGATGGATGAATCCCTCCAAAGGGGCTGTTTGAGCTTCAGTCCTTATTTGGCCCCTGTTTGGAAAGAGAAGAATTTACTTTCTCAGGCAAACTGCCATCAGCGCGGCAGTGACTCTTGTGTGGGCAGGAGGAGTGCCTAAGGAATTTTGAGTGTGGTTGGACCAATGGCAGGCGCAATTATTGGAGCCAATAAGATGATTTATGCACAGTTACAAACACATCCTTTCTCCCATGAGTTGGGCTGAAGTAGATCGACAAAGATCGATTGATTGCTGCATGTTTGTTGAGTAATCAAAAGGCAAAAAAACATTGGGAAATATTACAAAACTCACTTTCTGCCTCTTATAATCTCTGAACTTTACCTGTACATAAAGTATCGTAAAATAGGTTAATATCATCTGCAAAAAGTCAATTTGCGTACCATTTTTAATTGGCTGCCCTTATTGTTTGAAAAAATTCAAACAAAGAATGCAAAGATTGCTTAGCAAGCCTGTCTAATTCTTCCTCGGTTATCATGGATGCTTGCTCCAGCCTCTTTGAAGTCTGTGAGAGTGAAAAGAAAACAGTTCATCACCATCCTGCGTGAACTGCGGAGTCTATACTTATTATACAATGTTTCAACTCAGTGGACCGGGCTCCAGAGTCGTGCTTTGATATCTGCACTCTCCATTTCCATATAAACCCACTTGAGTACTTGAGCAGCACTTTTGCTGAAATCATTAAAGCTCCCACTGATCCACGCTCTCATTGTGAAGAGGGGAGCTCAAGAAAGAGAAGGGTAGCTCTATGACGCTGTCGAGACTCACCTGAGCCATTTGACCTTTGCTGCGGGTAATTCAACAACGTCCCGCCTCGGCTCACCTCTCTTTGCCCCCTAATGAGGCTACTCGGCTGGGTGGAGATTGCGGAGGGGCCCCCGCGGTGGCTCGCTAGACTCCTTGTTCTAGCTCAGTGGCTTCCCAGACGCCCCTCGTGACTCTGTGAGATTATAAGCTCCCTTGTTTTAAAAGCATTAACCGACTTTGACTTTGGATGGCTGTTGGAGAGTTTTTTTTGTGGTCTGCTGGTCACTTTACTGGGAAGTGATTGGCGAGAGACACATTAAGATATCAAATAAATGTTTTTTTTTAGTGGGATCAAGACGAAATCAAGATCTCATAAAGGGAAGCAAGGACTATATCTGTCAAATTCAATTAGTTGTAAGGCTTTGGGTGGTGAAAGTTGATCAAAGAAGTACATATTTTCTGGGCATTTTGGGACTGCTGTATGGATTATTGAGGCAAACAGATATCTTCCTTTGTAAGGAATTTCAAGGCTATGGTACATATGCTGAAGAAAAGACCTACTGGAAATCTAACAAACAAAAATGGCTAGGATCTGTCTTTTTTTCTTTATTGTTATCATTATTGGGCAATCACATGAGAAAGAAACCTAAGCTTCAAGGTAAGCAGATTTTGAGATGGCACAGATGCAAAACAGTTTCAGATGGATAAAGTTCAGGTGTAAGTCTGGCTCCATGCCTCAGTGTGTGTCTGGGCCTCTCAGCGATTCCGTCTCTTTTATCCGTCTGAGCTGGTAAAAACCGTGTGAAGCCTGTGTAAGTCTTGCCTCCAGCTTTGCCCACCAAATATGGCTGAAGTCGTTCTCTCGCCTGGTTGCATGGTGATGTGGTGAGGCTTTTAAGTTATCCTGAGCCGTGGTGTTTGAAGGAATGTATGATTGTGTGAATGTGAGGTCAGTGTCTGTATTTTCTCTCTGCCAGCTGCTCTGGTTGTCTGCTTTCTAGACTCCCTCACTAAAACTTTGACGTATGAATAATTACAAGCGATAACCATGTCTGATTCTTTCCAAACCATATTAACATACACACATACTGTATATTCCTCAAGAAATTATTCAGGATTTATGTGGCTTGGATCAGGCTGCTCAATTGTCTGGTTTCTATGGATGTAAACAAACAGTAGCCAAGCATCTGTACCCTTCTGACCTTTAGATCAATACTGGAGGGAGTCATCATCAGGACATTTTCAGGGCTATGCTACAGTACAGCCAACAGAACAGCACCTCCTGTCAGCTGTAAATAAAAGGCAGATGCGCTTGCTACGAGGCCCCCAGGGCCACTGCAACAGCCAACACTGATATATATGAATGTCAGTAGCGGCCCCAGGTAGTGTAGAAACAGCAAGAGCATGCATGAGCTGACTCGCTTCTGGCTCCTGGCTACTGGGAGCTACTTTATCTTCCTTTAGCTTCTGCAAAGCTCCAGTTGAGTAGTTGGGTATTGGCTGCTTTGTCACAGAGCCTTTCTGTAGTAGCGGGACAAAATGAAAAGCATTATGGGTGTTCATTTTAGCAAAAAGAAAGCTAAATAATTTTGATCTTTTTTCCATTCACAAAATGGGGAAGCAGAGGAAATCAGATGTTATTATTTTTTATTTTTCAAATAAGAATTGATGGGGCAAACACCTAAACTCGACTGCATCACACACTGCACCCTTCAAATGTACCATTCACTCAAATCAACCCAATCTTTAAAATGGAACATTCAAGAATGTAGCATTTTTGCAGGACTAAATTAATTCTACCTTTTGTGTACAAAATAAACTTGCAACTGAAGTCGTTTCCGCATGCAACCTTCTCAAAAGGAACATTTCACTCTTCATTTAACCTTATTCCACTTCCCTGTTACACCTGGAGCAGAAACGCTGTAACTCATTCACTTTATTAACCCAGAGAAAATGAGGACCTTTAAGTTGTGTGTTGTCCAAGATCCAAGTGATGTTGGCTTTTTATTAGATGTTGGATGTTGGGTTGTCAGCATTTACAAATTGACTATCAAAGAAAGAGAATCCTGCAGAGCCAATTTATGTGGGGGAAGTTTTGGGTCCTCCATTCACTGAACAAGACCAATCATATTTTATATATATGGTATGTGTAGGTATGTTTTTCCTACATTTCCTACATATTTCTGGAGACTGCCTTTTAGTATATTTTTGACTGAAGGCTTGTTATATTTTATGGTTTTCATGTTTCATCAACTATTGGCTGATTTAAGGATGCATTTTACTTTCAGGTGTGCATGTGCATATCAGTAACAGAACAAAGCACCAGTCAGTTCCATAAAAAGGTGCCGGTTATGCAGCATAGCATGCTCCTAACCCTAAAACGCCCTGCTTCTGTCTGCGTGTTTTGTGCGAAACCATATCAGCTTTGACTTTGGGACTGATGCCATCATATTAAACATCAGCAAAGCGCTGGGCAGGATCTGCTCTGCTGTGATGTTATCCCCCAACCGTATTCTGATACAGTTGATGATAGCATTACAAAGTCAATGAGTCTTTTGTTTTCCCAGAGCAAACTAATTACAGCGGCTTCCTTCCTGCCTGCCTGTGTTGTACCCTGATAGCCCGCTCGCATCTCGCCGCTTGTAAACATCCGTCAACTCGCATCACGTCGCTGCACGAATGCGTTTAATTGTGCACACGTATGCATCCACAGACTCCCCTTTGCATGTTTATCCATGCACAACTAAAGTAAACAGAAGCCAGCTTGCCACAGAGAGCCTGTTAATGCATCATAATCAGTGATTTGTAATGCAGAGGGCAACACAGACTATTAGGAGCCACACCAGCCTGCCACGGATACTATTAGCAAACTGTTTTGAGAACCTGTGATGCCCTGACTGCTATTTAAAGTTGCTACATGTAGCGTCTCAACATCAGGAAACCAATACGGCTCTTATTTTGAGGTGATAGTATAATTAGGGGACAAGTGATACTGTTGCTGGGAGGTCTGGCAACAGGTACAGTACTGCTCCTCCACGCTGCAGTTTATAGTTCTAGTGTGCCACCAAGCCGCATTTGTTGGAAAACCTACTGTTGTTTCAACAGAGACAAATAAGAACATGTTGTTGCAGTAGCACTAAGTGGGAGCAGGATGTTGTTTACAGAAGAGGAGATGGAGCGATTGGTTTCGCAGAATGAAACTGTTGGAGATGGAAGTGAAATGAACTGAAAAAGAGAGAGGACGTCCTTTGGAAACACTCTCTCTATCACGACTATATGTAGTTAATAATGTATAAAACTACACTGCAGCGTCTAAGTATTATTTGCAGTGTAGCATTATACATTATTAAGTAATACTGAGCAGAAATCAAACAGTAATTAAACTGTGAGGTATAATTACCCAATGGAGCATTTGAGAAGTTATTACATTCTGCAGGATTACTTCAATTAAGAACCAATACAAGTCCTAGTTATGAGTAGAACCAACTTATTTAACTAAATAAAAATGCAATATCCAAAGGGCTAAACCACGATGCTGGCAAGACAATAAAGCAGAGCTTAAGCAACATGTCTCGAGATTATTATGTTGCTAATTGGTTAGTTTGGAGTACAAAACATACATTTTCGCTAGATTTATCTCGTTTATTGGGAGAATTTTTTATTTTTTTTTGTCTGTTTAATAGTCGGCAGAGTCTCTTCTGATTACTTTGTCACAGAAAATAAAACAGTCGAGGAGTTCGCTATTTGCTCTGGGACTCTATGACCGGCAATCACTTATTGGCATTTCAAAGATTTAATTTATCGTTTTTTAGTTCCAGTTTAACAAAATCAACCCACCACCACTCTTTTACAGCCCAACCAAAACCACACTAATCCCAATTTTGAAGTTATAACTCGTAATATATTTGCAGTTTGCATTGTGGTTGGCTTTCCAGGTCAGATTTGATAACATTCAAAGGTACAGCCAAGACACCAAAAGGACAATAAATAAATTGGCAAATTGTTTGAAAAGTAAGAAATGAAGCTTTTTGTTATGTGGAAGAGTTGCTGGTTGCGAATTTATAATCTGCCATGCCAAGGATTTATGACCCGATGATCACCTAATGTGACAGCCACAATCCAAAAATTGAGTTTGATCCTTCCTGGCACGTGTGTCGTTCAGCCCAACATTTGTTCCTAGTACATGTGGAGTCAGCGAGCAGGTCAGGACAACATCAGGGACCAGAGGGTTATAAATCAGACTATAAACTGGACTTTGAGCATGATACTTGAACCCCAGTTGTTCCGGAATAAAAGTGAAAATCCTCCAGACGTGCTTGATGAGGCACAACATGTTTGTCTGGTTCCTCTCAAACGGATTTATCAGCAGAAACCTCACGCAAAACAGTTCACTCACTCATAGCATTGAATTGTTTTCTGGCTTTTACAGACCGTTTTCCCTTTCATGTATATTTTTGTGCTACATGCACTGCTGCCTGGACTGAGTCTGACATGTTTCCCACACAGAGAAACAGCTTGAAAGGCCTTGTTGTTGACGCAGTGGTTATTTCTGTCCTGTTGAGGGCGATTTTGGGGAACACTCAGGCATTCAGGAGGAAACATTCAGATGCCTCTTCTGTTTGAACAAATATAAAAGGACCTTTTAGTGCAGAAAACGCAGTCCTAAAGTACTGCTTAAACGCAACAAAGCTACAAGGCTTGTTGAACAATGTCTTTTCATGGTATTTTTCTTTGACTTAAGCCTTTTCTCCTCTTTATCTGATGTTATGAACTTGTATTTTCAGACACTGCAGCTTTCTTAAATGTCTCTTCTTTCTCCTCTTGCAGGTTACCACATCATGTCAAACAACTACCAACAATGAACCGGTGAGTGTTTATGTGCACAAGTGTGTTTATTCTTCATGTGTGTGAATGTATGCACAAATTAAACCATCACGGACAAATTCAAAGATCTCGTTGACCTCAAGAGCCCCCCAAAACTGTTCTCAAAACGAAATCCTTCCTGGAATTGTTGCGGAAGGTAACAGGGAATTTTAGGGTTGTCACTAAAGGTCAAAAGTCAAAGCTATAACTATAAGAGCTTCCTCTTCTTCCTTCATTAAGTCTGTTAAGCTAAAAAAAAGGCGCTTATGTGTCCTGCTTTTTAGCTGTTGAGATGATACGAAAAGTGAAAATATGGCTTTGTCTACTGGCTGAAATACCACTCAATCCTATTTCACCTCTGCTTCATTCTAGACTCATAACTATTACATACCATTATATTGATAGTACATTTTTGATCAACTAGAAGAGTTGGAAAATGAAAAAAATTGCTAATTACTTTGCACACAAAACATTGTGTACCTGCAAAGTCAAAACAAAATGTGTTGCACGCATTTCCTTCCTCCTAAGACGTCCATAAATCAGCCTTTCCATACTTTCAACCTGCTGTGTTGACTTTCCAACTGTTTTTTTTATCTTTGTCGCCATTGAGCAATCATTTTTGGTTTGGCTTGCCATTTAACCCCATCCTATAAATGAGTGTGAAACCATTGGCAGAAGAGTGACTGCGCTAAACTTCATGCTTGTGCACATTCACAAGAACCAATGAAATGGGTCCACCCATTAAAACATCACTCCACAGGATACCTACAGTAGGATACCTAAAAAAAATCATTTTAGTCACCCAAGCTTGGACGATTTCATTTGTTTCCCCCTTTTTTATCATCTTCATTTTGTCACGAGTAGAAGTTTAGCATCTATATGGCATTTGAAAATGTATTCTTTTACAGTTTTTTGTGATGACTGTGTGTATGAAGCTTGGCGATGGTACAAGCATATCTGAATTTGTAATCTTTCAAGTGTAAATTCCCAAAAGACAGAATAATACAAGTATTCTGTGTGAAGTTAGCATGCAGTGTAAGCATTAAGACAAAATATTTTCAGCAACTTAAATCACTAGTTATCTTGAGTTTTCAGGGCGTTATTTAAATACTATGTTGACTTAAAGCATTAGATCCTGAGCTCTAGCCCAAGTGATTATTTTCCTTTCCTCAATGAGCTGCTCCTTTACAAGACAAAAAGTGATTTATGCAGCACAGCACTGCAGCTTGAGTCACTTTCACTTTAATGAGCTTCAAGTGGGAGTTTTTTATTCTGGGCCATTAAAAATGCATGCTCAGCAAATGGAGAGACATGATTAGAAAAGCAGTATGAATATCTACTTGATCATTCATCTGATTTCCTGTCCATTTTCTTATAAAGTGGAATGAAAAATGGCACAGTCAGTTTGATTTCAGATTAACCACCAGCGATATGACCAAATTTGGAACATTCCGAGCTACAGTAACTACTTTTCCTTTATTTATTTTGGACGCCGGCCTTTTTAAATGAGTGCAGCAGCTTGTTAAACAGTCCCTGCTTGTGTTTATAGAGCTCACATCAGGCCTAAGACACTCTACTTAAGAGATTTTTTTCCTCAACACATGGATCACTGTTAAGCTGTGTGTGTGTGCGTGCGTGTGTGCGCGTGTGTGTGTGTGTGTGTGTGTGTGTGTGTGAGACAGTCAGTGTGTTTCTCTCTCCCTCATCACATACTGTCTCTCTCTCTCTCCCTCCATTTCCAAACTGATTCCTGACCAGTTAAGTTTTTTTTATTTTCTTACTTTTGCAAGCTGTTAAATTCAGGACTTCCAAATATATCAGTTAATTACGGCGTTAAGGCAAAGATTAGTTATATGAGAAACTTTTTAGATTAAACTTTTGCTTGTTTAACCAAAGACCGTTGGCAAATCCCAATGGGGGCTGGCGACACCTGAAACTCTGCCCTGTCCTTTGAAATTCAGCTATCATAACCTTGCATTTATTATCTTCTGAACCAGCACCAAAACTGAAAGCCATTTTGACCAATTCTTTCTGAAATCTATGATGTACAAGCAAATGTGACATAAATTCCACTTTAGTTGAGGGTCAAGCAGAGTTTTTACTCGACAAAAACCATGAGCCAATGAAGGTCATTCAATGTGGCTGAAAGTGCCAACGGAAATCTAGTCCGTAAACTTTAACAACTTTTTTCAAGCCAAGCACTATCTACACTATAAATGATGGTAGAATTCAGTTGCTGGCATCCTTCAAAGGCACATTTGGTTTAGTCTTTGGAGTTTTCTGAACCTTAATGGTGATGGTCCAATCAAGCTGAGCCAATCAAGTAAAAAAGGGCCCCCTGTGAGTGTTTGTCCGGGATCTATTGAACCCCAAGTTTCACCATCTTCTCTCTCAACTTTTCTTTCCCATCCTTTTTCTTTCACCATGTTGTTTCTTCCTGGGTGTGAAAGAAACAATGACTAACCCTCTGACTCTCTCTCGCTTCTCTCTCTCTCTCTCTCTCTCTCTCGCTCTCTCTCGCTCTCTGTCGCTCTCTCTCTCTCTCTAGCCTCCCACTCCTCAGCTGCCATTAAAGCATGTAGATACACCGGTAAGTAACACCTCTTCTTTACTAGTGTTAAAGACAAGGAGACATGCTTTCAAACTAACTTTTCATTCATTAATTCTGGTATTGTCATGCTGCAAAGTCATGGAATAACAATACCTGTGGAGCATTTTGCCAAATGTATGTGGACACAGTTTTGCACATGCATTTGTGTACTTGTGGTCCACAGTTTTTCATGGTTTCAACTTGGTACTTAAATTACTATTTTGGGAAAAAAAGATACTATTGCAGAAACACACTACACCTATGAATGGGTTTTCCCAATTTTGGTGTGGATTGTCAAACTTACAATTGTCAACCATTGGGATAAACAAGCCAAACATCAACAGCTGACCTCACAAACCATTGGGTTTCAAAAGCAGAATATTACCAGGAATCAATTCTGAATTTACTTGTCCAACAATTGCACATTTGTCGAGGTGTCCCCATTCTTTTGGCCTTGCAAAGAGTCTATAACGATATAGATTTTACAGTCTTCCTATACACAACAACAACCTCACGGCAGCTTCAGTCATAAAAGATGTTATACACTGGGATAATTTGAGACATTTCACTATTTAACTCAACTGACTGTAACATACGGAAGGTTGTTTAGGTCTGACCAAACACACAGTGATGGGAAATCCTACTACCTGTTCCTGCACACTACAGAAGGTGGCAGCACTATGCAACACATTGCAGCTAACCAACCAGAGACTCATGTTGTTACTCTGTGGGCTGGACTAATTTTAGGTGACACAGATTACTAAACTTGAAATTAAAGGGAAGCCTCTCTAAATTAAAGGGACCATGCAATGGAAAATGGAAATGATAAAACATGGGACATTTTAAGAAGTTGATGGGAGGCAAGCACATTGAGTCAAATGAAAGTGCATTTTAAAGTTGAATTAAAGTGATTTAATGTCAAATTTCTAATTTTTGTAATGATCTTTGAACTGTTTTACCCTCTACTTTCCTAAATTATGCATAATTTGACAGAAAATGTACAAATACAAAGAATAGAAAGACCAGGCATAACTAGGCACTGTTTTTGAAATGTTTGGATTTCTTAGTTGATTCATCTAAACAATGAGAAAGTCTATAACTCTCCCTGTGGAATTCCACTGCCTCACAACAACCAGGTGGAGTGTGGTAAATTATTTTACCCTCTCTCTGTTTCATTCCCCTGAAAGCCATATTCGGCACATACTTATCAAAATGAGAAAAGCTGCCACGACATCTGTAGCTGCTAGGTCACTGCAAATTGTGTCCCATCTGTGCCAGAAAAAGCTGCCAAGGCCTGGACCGCGACTAGGAATGCATGTTTAGTTTGACTTTGTTAAACCATGAAGGGTGTGGGTATGGGCAGCATGTTTCAGAGGAGGAAAGATTCCAGAAAAATATGAGAGAACCACTTCTAATGTAAAAGAAAACAGTTTATTCAAGCCAGCAGTCACAAAGGCTACATTTGCTAGCTTGTTTACAATGCTTTTAGAGAATGTCCTTTTTATATTTTTCATGGAATCAGATGGAGCATTTATTCAAAAGATAAAAGGAGCAATGATGTCCTGCATCCCTGTTTTCTTTCTTTTATGAGTCAGTGTTTGCGTCAGTTGTAGCCTGGATGTTTAGATCGGCAGCAGAAGTTCGATGGTGACTCAGAGGGAGATTATAAACACAGATTGGTCTGTGTACACCAGTCTGCAGGGAGATTAATTCACAGTCTGTGTGTTTTCACAGAGAAAAAAGGCAAAAGAAGGGAGTCTGACAAGCCACCAGAGTATGCAAATATAGGTCTATGCAATAAAGATAAACAGTGATAACTGCTTAATAGCATTCCAATGAAAGGTGTGTTTAGCTGTTTGTTAGCATCATTTGGCCACATTTTAGTTAGTGGCACACTTATCTTACACATAAACAGTAAATAACTGATTTATTTCTTGATCTCTTCACAATTTGGCTACCATCAACAGCTGAAGATCCAAGCTAAGTGCTAACTAGCTGCTGTCAACCACAACAAAACAAGCCACAAATCTTGTTTGGAATCTTTCCAGATAATGATGCACCAGTCTTTTAGACTTAAAGGACACATCAGCATCCAAAATACCCCAATTCTTTGATGATTTATAACCAACAAGAAGCAGTGCTGTTATCCTAGTGCAATAAGAGGTGTTAAATTGTATCTGTCCAATTGTTAAATGAATTAACAGCATAACAATATATTAGTAGTTTAAAGAGAAGGGAACATCATATTATATAACAGCAAGTGACAAGAGTTATGTGAGTTGTGGGTGCAATTACAAGAAATGCACCCAAAATACCAGGACACACTCTGTTCATTGACTCAGAGTTCATATTGAATTTAGTTGCACCGTCTTCAAAATGTTTTTGTCCGAACTTAATAGGTGAGTTGTGTTCGTCACTTCTTCCTTGTGTTATCTAGCTTTTATCAGGTTGCTTTTATTTTAAGTTAAGTGGTATTTTTTCTTGTTCTCACTGGTTTTAAGTTAGATGTGTTCGATGGATTTCAAATGAAGCATTTCTTTTTTTACTACAATTTTTGTTTTTGTATTCTTGATACTTAAATCAGATAATCATCTGCATATGGGTTTTCCATATATTCGTATATGTGTGTGTAAGTGTGAGCTTAGATAGATGAGGAAAGTGCTGCTGGAATGTTTATTTGGTTAGTCCATAGAAGACACTTCCATGGTGGTTTTGAGTCCAAGAACCCCAGCGTGACCATAATTGAGTCAGTGTGGGGCCTGCTTTATGGGGATTATTTAAATCAGTGTCTGGCCTAGGCAGAGGATTCAGAGTAAGTGGAGACATACATGTAAGCTCCTGACTGTGTACATCAAATATACTGCTATTTAGTACAAAGCAAACTAAAGAGAGTATTATTTCCCCAAATGTACAATAGCTTTAATGATGTGTTATGGTTTAAACCAATATTAGGATGTCGAAAGTTGTTGTTTTCCAGTATTCTCTGCTTTGGTATACATATCACTCATCACCCGATGTTTTCGGGTAATTAAGGTCAAGCACATGCAGCCAACAAGCATAAAAATACTCTATGTCCTCACAGGAACCATACGGCACACAAACATATGGCCTGGGACAAAAAAAAAAGGGAGTCAAGACAAGAGAAGCAGCAGGAGGGAGGGAGAGTTGGTAATAATGAGAGATAATGAGAGCGTAGGAGGAGTTGTTCCAGAGAACACAAAGTGGGCATGAGGGGAAGAAAGGAAAGAAAGCAGGAGAATGAGGAGAACACAGTCTAGAGGGGAAGAAGGAAAAGACTAATGTAAATACCTTATTGCATAATCGACATTAACTTACGCAGAAAAAATTAAACTTCTACAATCATTTCTACTATGAGGATCTTGAGCTTCTTTAGCAAATGGAGATTACACTTGCTATTACAGCGATGGTGGTTTCTGATTAACTGAAACGTAGAATTTTACATGGATTGAGTTTGAGGCTAAACAGTTACAGTCGATGGCAACAATGCCTCTGAGCAGGTCCATTCAAAGGCGTTTTGCACACCTGCGTTCATCCTGGAGGTGGAGCACTGGGCACCCGTTCAGCAAGGTAGGACAAACCCACACAGGAAGTCCAAGATGCTGCAACTGCTCTTTTTATAGGTGTTTTTTTTAATCATTGTATGAAAATTTCTGTGCTCTTTAGTTGAAAAAAAGCTTTTAACTCTTAATTTGAATTAGCAGCTGTTCTGGAGCTTCTAATCTTATCACATGGACTCCATGACGTATTGATTTTGTGTGCAATAAAGTCTCACATTTGAAGCATCTTTATCTCTATTACCTCAAAATGTATTGAGGTAATACTCCAGACATTTTGTCTTAATTTTCCATGAAACATGACATTAATATGCAAAAAGCGATTGTATTTTTCTCGCTTCTTTAATAGTTTTTACTGAAAATATATTGTTAGCAGTGTTCCATAGTTTTTTTTATTGCCAACAGTGACATCGGTTTTTGGCTAAATTGTAGCAATTAGAGCCACTCTTTTGTTTACTACCTTCAAAATCTCATATCAGTAGACTGCTAATTATGGCTGGTTGCAGAGATGTCAATGTGAGGGCTAGAAATACTTCCATTGACAATATGAAGCTGCACATCAAATTGTTGCTCATTGATGATTTTGAAACTGTGTTTGGAGCTCTATGACAGAGTGGTTAGCCATGTTATGCTTTGGCTCAATAGGAAATATTTCTGTCTTTGTTATGCCAAAAAGAACCAGGCGCAAGCTGTGGAAGCTAACCTTCTCCTGTGATAAAAAGTGCATTGAAATGGACAGATAGGCTCTACTTTACATGCTCCATTGGCTTTCACGAGGCGTTCGAGCACCCGTGTTTCTACAAGACAACAGATTGTTCCTGTGATGTGAAACGTAGCTGCGTAACACCCTCGCAGCCCCATGTGAACAGGCTGTTTCACTTTGCAAACCAGCGTACGCTGTCCGCCTAGCATCTGGTTCCTGTCAAATCATCGAGAATTATGCTTCCACATTTTTTTGCTCTTTATGGTGGGATTAGCTTTATCTGCAGGAATAACGGAGGCATTTGGGCCGTGTGTTTACCCTCACGCCATGGTTACAGACCTTTTTGACTCTTTTCGAGGGGGAAAATAGAAAACGCCTGTGTAGATAAAGCTGTCAAATGTCGTTCTGTATTTTTGGGTGGCTTTGTCGTTGAATCATAGAGACATAAAGTTCCCCCCTGGGCAGAAAAACGCTAAGAGGAAGAGCCAACTCCAGCATCTATTATGCAGCGATTCCTCGACAGAACAGCATATTTAGTAACATTTTCCCTTTGCAGTCCTGTCAAAATAAACCAGCCTGACATCCACTCTATGCACAGAAAACAACTACAGGACAGGATAATTAAAATGTGTGCTGAAATCCTGACAAAACCTGACTCAGGGTGGTTATCTCCTGGAATACAGTTGTGTGTTTGGGTTTCTTTTCTTTTCAGTCTCCTTCTCCATTCTATTCTGCTTCTCTTTATTAGCCCTTTTTGCCTCTTCTACTTGTTTTCACCTCTTCCTCTTCCTCTCCTTTTCTTATTTGCTTACTGCACTTGTCTTTTTATTCCCATGCTTCTTGACTTTTTCTTAACTTCTTCCTCCTCTCCTTTTTTTTCTATTAATCCTTCTTATACCTTCCTTGCTTCTCCTCTTTCATCTCCTTATTCCTTGTATATTTATTATCCTTCTGTTACAGCCTATTCTTTTTATTTTTCTCCATCCCCTATGGCTGTCCTTTCACTAGCTGTGCTTCCTTTCTCCATTATTCTTAGGGTTAGGGTTTTTCTAACTTTTTCTGATGCTGCCTTTGTCATCTTGTTTCTTATATTTTTTAAATGTGTTATTTTACTCTCAATCTTTTTTTTCTCCTTTTCCATCCTCCTATATCCTTCTTTGTCATAAGTCCTGTTACGTCTCCTCATCGTCACTTTTTTCTTACAGCTGTACTACTGGTTTCTCTACTACCTTCATTTCTTTTGTTTGTTTCCCCCCTTTTATTTTATCTTTATATTTTCTTTTCTCCAAGACAGTTTCAGTTTTGACTTTGCTCTGATAGTTTGTCAGATTGTAATTCAATAACATCATCATCATCACCAGATGGAGTTTGCTAATAAATCATTGTCTCCCCTCCCTCCCTCTCTCTCTCTCTGGTGTGTGTTTTTGTGTGTGTGTGTGTTCCTTAGGGATCTACGAGGTCCTGTAAGAGTGTGGAGATAAGGCGAAAGCAGTCGAGGTAAGAATCACCATCATTATTTGGTTTTATTCTAAATGGAGATACACAAATGAACAAACGCATATCATCAGCATAACAAGAAACAGGACCGACTGTTCAATGTGTATGAAATGAATCAGAACCTTCATTTCTTCTCTTTTGAGGAGTTGTCAACAGAAGTACAAGTTAGCATGAGTCCTAGGATTTGAAATAACATGGGGGAAATGGATTGTGCTTCTTTTTTAAGTACTAAATCCCTTCAATCCAATGTAATCCCTCATCTCGAATATTTAATGATGAACATCAAAAAGATTGTTTACCTTGAGTAAAACTGTTTCTCAAAGAATGTACGTCATCACTTCACCTCTCCATTGTTTCTCATTCTTTCTAAAAGGTTGATTCACATGTAAGGCTTTCTTTTAATGTACACTCATTGGCCAATGAACCAGCTGGCTGTGAGGTTGTATGACAACACCGGAGGTCACATCAACAGCCAGCAAAGGATTGTAAATCTTTTCCTTTCCAAGACCTATAAGCGTGAGCTGCAGGAGTTTACATTTGATCAAGTGGATGTTTGGGATGAACTCTTGTCGTTCGTCCCCAAGCGAGACCCAAGAGTTCTTGAAATGTTCTCACAGAAGCTGGAAAGAAATATTTACAACAGATTCACTACAAGATAATTGCTGAAAATAGAAAAGCAATTAGGACAGAATGTATCTCGTAATAACGGCTCTGATGTTTAGCCGATGATTGAGTGGCTGAGCTGTTTTTTTTTTTTTTTTTTAAAGCTTAAAAGATCAAAGCCTCCACTCTCCATGGAGTCCTTCTATAATGTTCTCCCCCTCCCTGTTCAGGAGTCAGAGTGTGGTTCAGGCCATGGAGGAGAGCTATGAGGTGGACCTGGTCTACATCACAGAGAGGATCATCTCCGTGTGTTTCCCGGCCGCCGCCGAGGAGCGCAGCTACATCACTCACCTCAAAGAGGTGGCGACGATGCTGCGCTCCAAACACGGCGAGCACTATCTGGTGAGCACCGCCATCCGAGGACGTCCTGTACAACTCTTATCCCCTTCTAGTGCTTCCTGTTTACACAACTTTGTCATTTGCTGGTGTAATTGGAGAGATTGTGACCTGTGCTTTTCAAACGATTCCAGAAATGTTTAACTCTTTGATTGATGCCCTGAATTGATCATGAGAAGACGTGTCATTGACTCTGATGTTGATTCATGCTTAATGTATTGATAATTATTCTCCTTGTGATGGACAGATGCTAAACCTGAGCGAGTGGAGGAGCGACTTATCAAACTTAAACCCCAAGGTATCAACACCTGAGCAGTTGGATCATCTTAGACATTTGTAAAACTATCAACTGACCTCGATTTTGAGAGAATATCAAACCAAAACGAACCAGTATCTTCCTTTATTTTCCTCCTTTCATCATGTTTATCCCACTCAGGTTCTTGAGTTTGGCTGGCCGGACCACCATGCACCGGCCCTGGACAAGATCTGCAGCATGTGCAAGGCCATCGACACGTGGCTCAATGGAGACCCACGCAATGTGGTGGTGCTGCACAACAAGGTAAAGCAGCGGAGGTCCTGGCAACGGTTTGTAGAAAGTGAAAAATTAAAGCATCAACCGTACTTTGTGAAGTATATATAGGCCAACATCCCCTTTGATTATGTCATTTCAAGGGACAAAATTTTTTACTTGCACACTGTATTACATTTTCTTTTTCTATATTTGTCAAAGGTTTAAGTTACGTTTACGTTATTAAAGTTTTCAGCTTTGAGGGGATTTAAAAATGTAATTCACGCAGTGTGCTGACTAGTCCATCATCACTTGGGGATTTCCTTGTTCCTCTCCTTATTGAACCAAAGACTGTTTCTTAAAATTTCTACATTTTACGTCTTAAAAACCTGAAGTCAGCATGTCTTTGAGTCTTGGTGTCTGTGCTTCTGTGTTTCAGGGGAACAGAGGTCGCACTGGGGTGGTGGTGGCTGCTTACATGCACTACAGCAACATATCTGCAAGGTATCCAACATGTCACACACGCACACACACCTAACACTTCAGCAGCTGTATTGAGTTGAAACTGAGACTGAAAGCTGTTGATGCACAGGGTTTTGTGAGGATAGGATAACTTCTCACTTACTGTAAGGCCTTGAAGTCTGGGACTAGAGTAGCCTTCAAAATTAAACACTGATGTGATTATTATGACAAAACTCTACATCCTGGCTTGCTTTATTTTTCTGGCTCTGGTGAGAAGAAGCCCCTCCAAAAGATGTCATAATTTTTAATGCAACCAGATGTTAACAGCTGGGGTGAAGCCAGGAGGATTTAAAGCTGCTTTGTAAGTGATGAAGACCAGGGGGTAGTCCTAAATCTTAAAATTGGGGGGGCAGAGACCCGAGGACATATTAATGGTGACACTGCTTGTCCAATGTTGTGCCACACAGTGCTGACCAGGCGTTGGACAGATTCGCCATGAGAAGATTCTACGAGGACAAAGCACTCCCCGTGGGTCAGCCATCACAAAGAAGGTCAGTTATTACCTCACTTCCTGTTTGAAGAAAGTCTGCTTACATAAAGCAAAGGGGCCGTGGTCAGATTTGAACCGACGGTCGCTTCAATGAGGACTATAGCCTCCATACATGGGGCGCGCAACATTTGCGCTAGGCTATCTGGCGCCCCATCTTTTATTAGTCTTATACTTGAGAGACTTCCTGCCTAGCAATGGTTAATACATGGTTGCTCAATCACCGGGGTTCAGTGATTGGCCAATTAAAGAACTGAATAACAGGGAAAACTGATTGATCAGTATTATGGCATAACTCAATCCCTCCTTTTTGGTTTGGAAGAGACTGTACAAAGGAAATTCTTTACATTTTTCCTTCTGATTATCTCCAGTTTAGTTTTAATTGGGATAATTGTGCGAGAATGTCATGGCACGGAGAGCAGCGATCTATCTTGTCTGTTTGAGGGATTCCATTGATGTCTCTGGGGAGGCTGCGGGGCTCGGTGGCGGTCCATTCCTGTCTTTTTTGCATATCAGAGCATACTCTTCTAATTCTTCTCCACTTTTAGCACTACATGTTTTGAAATAATGTCCTTTCCACAAATAGAGAGCAAAATATGAGGGTAAATTCCAAACCAGAATGGGTCAAACTAATCAAGAAAGGGTTGGAAGCATTTGGAATATTTCTTATTTTGATTTCAGCTTCCTCTAAGGGGAGTATCTTTAGAGCAAGCCTTCCTGTAGTCATAAATCTTCTCCTAGCATATTATTAGACTCCCTCTGCATTATTAGACAGTCAACTGCTCAAAGGCTTGACCCCTCACCGCCTCTCTTCTTCACCTGTGGAGAGAGGGATCCCACTTCTCAGAAAGGATGAGGTTACAGGGAATAGACGAAGAAACAAAGGAAGTAGCAAGGGACTTAACAGCACTTCGTTTCACCGCGTGAATTAGACATCCAGCCCTTCTGTAACAGGTCTATAGGCTTGCCCTCTGCCCCGCTGCTATTTCCTGCTTGGGATATAATTATCTCTGCCCCCGGAGTCCGCCAGTGTTATGGTCTGGAATGTGTGACATTAACATTAAGAGAAGGAGATGAAGACAATCTGCTGCTGCTGCTTCTGTAATAGCTTGTAAAAGTTTGGATTAGAGGTGTTATGTGCATCAATTAAGTGTAATTATCATGCAGCTTGTGAATTATTAGAATGCTTCAGTGAACAAACAGAGAGGATGGGCTGCCTCTTACAGGCCACAAGGTCAGAAGTGGGTGAATGGTTGAATGCCTTTAAAGTATCAAAAGAAAAGCAGGTTATTGGGGGGAAAGTTGATGTTTTAGTTTGTCCATTATTCCCCATTGATTTAAGGCATCTTCATTTAGTTTGGGCCCAAATAAAGATAAGAGCAAGCGCATGTTTTCCAACATCCTAGCAAAAATGCATTTGTTGGGACCCAATGGGATACCCAGCTGGAACCAGGCCAAATTAGTCCTCAGTTTCCGTGGGAAGCCTCATAGATGAGCCAAGATGACTTTATGAAGTTTGATACTGGGCCTGCACTGGTTGGATGTAGCCAATTTGAGAGCCATCTAATATTAAAGTTTTCTGACGGATGAACCGTATTCCATAAAACTTGACTTTATATATGGGCCTCAACATCAACCCACTAGAAAGACTCTGCTGAGCTCAGTTGAAGCCCACCCTACATGGTAAGCCCATGTAAGCCCCAATTGGACGTGTTGGCTGGGTGGATGCTTGGGATAAAATCTACATAGGGATAAAGCAAACTCTTGGTTCAAATCTACCAGGAAAACCTTGAGTTTGTGGTGGTGATATTGAGGTTTTGCAGCTGTGTGTAAGTTGGGTATATTCCAAGTAAGAAACCAATATGATACCAAATATTTTTCAATCTTGACTTTTTATGACTTTATATTTGAAGATTTGAATGTTTTGCCGGTTGAGAACTTCATCTTTGGCTTCATGGGTCACATGAACGATTAAAAACAAACACACATAGACATTAAAAGAGGGGAAACTGATCAGCAAATATGATCGCTGCAGTGGTAAAACCATTAAGGGCAATTAGGAGGCATGAAGACAATTAGTATTCTAGCAGAAGACATTACCCATTACTATTGGCTGATGTCTTATTCCATTAATTTGCATGTGTACAGTAAGCTGAATTGGCCAAAGCCTCGTGCAAAACCTTTTAATTATTCTCCATAGAAGACAGAACATGATTAGGTGTCAGATCACACACCTACTGTAGCTACGAGCTCTCAGCACGTCTCTGCTCGGCCTAATTGAATTAAAAGAGTCTAAACCATCTGGCCACTGACAGCAGAGCATGGAGGGGGTGTCTGCGTGCTGCGACCCCCACGGTCAAGGTCGTGTTTGGTACCATCATTATTATCATCATTAACAACCAGACCATGCTAACTCAACAGACCCCCAACTGGTATCTGTACACACCGATTCACTCTGCTATTTCTCTGCAATGGATGAAGGGTTTCCTTTTTATTTAGAACTGGATTTGATAAGTCCCAGTTTGTTTGTTCCAACCCTCTTTAATCCATCAACTTCCAGAAACTGATCCATGCTATCCCTCTTTGTTCCAAAGCAGTCCATCTCTAAACACTTGGATTCCTACCTACCTACCATAAAGCAAAAATAACATGCTTTTCAAAGAAGAAATGATGGTTTGACTTGGTTTCATGTTGAAAAAAAAAACTTCATGACCTATAAAAACGCTTTCCTTTTTCCTCAGGTATGTGCAATACTTCAATGGCCTTCTCTCCGGACACATCAAAATCAACAACAAGCCCCTGTTCCTGCACCACGTCATCATGCACGGCATTCCCAACTTTGAGTCCAAAGGGGGTGAGTATCTACATCTGCCAATCCATTCATCCATCCGTCAATTTTTGTCCTCTTATCCGAGGTCAGGTTGCGGTGGCAGCAAGCCCTGTAAGTCAACCCAGACTTCCCTCTCCCCAGCAACGTTTTCCAGCTCCTCCTGTGGGATTCTGAGGTGTTCCCAGGCCAGACGGGATGGAAAAATCACTCCAATGATCTCTGGGTCTCCTCCCAGGGTCTTCAATATAAAAGAAAAAAGAGCCGATGTTTCAATGTTGCTTGCTTTTCCTTCCAGGTTGCCGTCCTTTCCTGAAGATCTACCAGGCCATGCAGCCAGTCTACACATCAGGAATATAGTACGGGAACACTTCACTTCACTTTAGTTTGTATTCAATTCACTGCACACCCTAGCTGGATGTCGTGGACTTTATTTTTGTTTTGTTTTTTAACAGCAATGTGCAAGGAGACAGCAACACAAGCATCTGCATCACCATCGAACCGGGTCTGCTTCTCAAGGGAGACATCTTGGTGAGATCTCAATGAAAGACTCCATTAAATGTTCCATTTCTTGATCATCCTGACACTCTGTACTTCATGTTTTTGCAGTATTGTTCTTTCTTTTAAACCATGAAACAGCTAATTCTGTCCTTTCCTTCCTTCTCTTTCTGTCTCATCATAGCTGAAGTGTTACCACAAGCGGTTCAGAAACCCGACCAGAGACGTGGTGTTCAGGGTGCAGTTCCACACGTGCGCCATCCACGACCTCGGCGTGGTTTTTGGGAAGAACGAGCTGGACGAGACCTTCAAAGGTAACTCTGAGCTCTGTGGGATTATGTGTGTGAGTAAACGTGTAGCTGACGGTGATTTGAGGGAAATGTTTGTTTGTGAGGTGTTGAGTTGAAGCGAGAAAGGAGTCCAGAAAAGTACATGTAATCAGAGCAAGATGAGTTTGTTTGAATGCAGACCGCAGCGGGAGAATCAGTTTCTGATATGAAATCTAACACTCTGCTGCAGGAAGACTCAGCTCCTGGTATTTTGTTTTATAGCAAACATTGTCCCCTGGTGGTGGAGGCAGCTCAGCATTTAATTTGATCATGTCAATTGCAGGAAAATGATGTGAGAAAATGCATCCTCTTTCTATGAACGGTACAATTAAGAATGAATATTTCAATAGAAAAAATACAAAGAATGTCATCATCTCTTTCAAAAACATTGTCTGATTTATCAAACCAGTGCATCTATTTGGAGTAATTTTTAGGATTCAAAACAGGCAAAAAAATAAATACATTTGTAAATTATTTTTTGCCTGTTTTGAATCCTAAAAATTACTCCAAATAGATGCACTGGTTAGATTTTTGTCTTTTCAAACTAAAAAATTTTGTTGAAATATAAGAACTTGTTTTTTGATTCAATGTATGGCTCCAAGAAAGGATAAAACACACTGAATCTCACCCTGATTATTGTGTTTGTGAGCTTGTTAATTTTAACAAACTTGAATCTTCTCCGTGTCTCTACAGATGACAGGTTTCCAGAGTACGGGAAGGTGGAGTTTGTTTTCTCATATGCACCAGAAAAAATTAAAGGTAATCCATTTTTTCCTTGGAGAAAAAGGGTCAAATGGAGAATGTGTATTATATAAGTGGAATGTATATCAAGTGTGGACATTTAGGGTGAAATATCACCCTACTAGTGACAGCTGAACACATTCTGTGTCTGCTCCTCAGGCCTGAGCCACCTCGAAAACGGCCCGAGCGTCTCTGTGGACTACAACACCCAGGAACACCTGATCCGCTGGGACTCCTACGAGAACTTTGAACATCGCAGTGAGGACACCGTGGACGGGGAGCACGGTATGTCCACATAAACACACACAAACTCAAACACACACACACACACACACTGTTTAATGGATTGGTTGTTTACACTCATCTACAGCTGCTAATGGAAACATCCCAGATTTCACATGCTGCCTCATCTTGTAAAGCTGCTTTAGTTGTGTGATTTTTTTTTCCCTTAAAAGCTTATACAAGAGGAATACAGAAATGTTTATCTCTGCAAGGAAAGTCTCACGTTGTTTGACTGCAGCTTGGAAAATGCAGAAAAAAGTGAGTTTAGGGGAATACAAATGTTACTCTGAAACAAATCTGTATGAGCTGAATCTGAGGGGGAAATATTAATTTTGAAAGCTTTTGTATTTGACTTTAATCATAATACCAACATGTTCATCACACCGACCATGTTGAGGAAACAGGAAGTTAGTTGCGGAGTTCCCAGCTTCACAACACAAGTCGAAATAAGTGGTGTACTTATTGCAATGTTCAACCTCTGCACAGACCCAAATTTTTCTAGTAATATTATTCAATTATTTAAAAAAAATACATCTTAATGCAGTATTTTCAGCATTAAGCGTTATCACATTTTTTATCCAATCCTGGACGAGAGAGATGTGTCCCTTTTGCGGTCAGTTTAAAGCTCCTGTGAGAAACTTGACTTTGTGTGGATTTTGGCGCCCCCTGCGGTCAAAGTGGCACATCACCTCTAACGAAGGTCTTGCCCAGTTCTTGTGTAAGTCACACAGAGGCATCGATATTCATTTCAGTCTGTTTCATGGCCAGTTCAAAACTCCTGAGAGGAGCTTTAATAGATTTTCAGATACTTGTTTAATTCAGTCACACTTAATTCATAAATCATATTCCTTAAGTCACCACTGATAGTTCTAAATCTGTGGCTTGATGCACTCTTCTTAAAAGAAGCTATGTCTTTCCACTCCTCACCCACATCTCTGAGCTACCTCACCCCCCTCCTCCTCCCCCACCCCCCACCAGACCTGTCAATTAGGCCTTTAAATAGCCACGGCAGAAATAGGGGGGCGTCAGTCGCCCTGCTACTGGCTGCCCCCTCCCCAGGGGGGTTGTAACCCGAGACACCACCTCCTTGTGTCATGTACCACCTCCTGCCTCTGCACACATAGACATGAATGAGAAAAACAGGTCGGACTCGAACCCGGATCACCCGCCTGAAGGACTCTGAAGCCTCTGCTCATGGGACTTGCACACCAGCCGCCAGGTCACCAACGCCCCAACAAGCCCTACTCCAAACACACTCACAAGTGCAATAACTGACTTAAAGACTTAGCTGTTATGTTGAGAGGAATCTGTTAAAATAGAGAATTCAAATTCACAAATTCATCTTTTTCCACCCTCAGTAAAGTGACATCACAAAGAAAAGGTTCATCTTTGAACACGCGATTCCATTCTCACCATGACTTTCTTTAGATTCTCATCTCACTCTCTAAAAGTTCATTGTTAATCGTCTACACATCCATTTATATTGGTGTTTTTATCTTTTTTAAAAAATGCATGAGTTTGGAGGATGACTTAACAGCGAATCATCGCAAGATAATTCCCTTAAATAAACTGAGCATCCTACATTGATTGCATCATGAATCATCCTGCCGTAGACTTTCCTAATCGTGTCCTAACAGCGATGATGACGTTCATAATTACAGCTGTTAATCTGACAAACTCGCGCAAACAGAAGGATGCTCTCACCCTCAGCTGAGTCAGCACTTGGCAGCCATTGTAACACAGCCTCTGCTTTTATAGATGGGTTTTTCTTCTTCTTTTACCGGCTGCGCAAAAACCCATTTCATTTTTATGAACATCCCCGGAGGAGCGTCGCCGTAATTGCTGCGTTGCAAGAAGGTCAGTGGGAAATCGCCAGGATTGCAAGTTGGATCCTAATTGAATGGGCGGCGGGGTTCTCCGCACTCAGCAGAAAGGAAAAAACCTCTCGGCCAGTTTATTCATTTGTGTAATTGCAGCTTTGGCTGTTACACTTGGACTTGAGAACTCTTTTTTTTTATAAGTGATGGAGATAAGACACAGAAGGAGGTGTTGCTTCTATTTTAAGGGTGCAAAAACAGCATATCTGTAGAAAAAGCATTTAAATCATGGCACAAAAAAAGTTATTTTTAGACTCATCACCTCTGACTAATTATTTCGGATTATCAGATGGAAATATCAGACTAATCTTCAAACACATTAAATGCATAACACTTAATAACACCATGACAGAATAGACTATTTTTACACTCGTATCACTCATCAGGAATCGTTTAGAGATTTCACGCTTGTTTATTTTTCCGAGTGTTAAATAAATGTTTCGGGCCTCAAGCGTTGATGCCCGCATGCATCTGGGAGCTCATCCTGACGCCATTTTTAAATCCCACAACCTTGGCGATCACGCTGAGAGGACTGAACGAGAGATGGGTGTCATTAAACGGGGCTGCGGGATTAGGAAGCTTAGGGGTTGTGTGTGTTTCATACCAATGCATGCGCTCATTGGAAACAGATATTTGGACGTGTAAAGGTATTCTTCCAGCTGTTTGGGTTAGACTTTCTCACTGTTCCTGCTCTTTATGGAGCTGCGAAAGAGCCCGCACATGGCTGTCACCTTTTTGTATGTTTATAAGTTTGCTTTTGCAGTTTTTTATGTGGTAGTATGTGTATGGAGACGCACCTTGTGTTTATCGGCTCGCCCTTTGCTCCACTAATAGCCCCGCTGTGTGGTGGCAGCTGTCGACCCTGGAGGTCAAACAAGTCAGAAGGCCACCGTTTGGGCCACTGAGCAGCCAAAGAGCAACAACTGCAGTGTTATGAGCCCAATCTGTCGTCTAAAAATGACACATTTCTGACTGAAAAAACATCAGCACTATCACAAAGTCTGCATTTTTTTTGGGGACATTTTGTTCCGACTGTTAATCATGGAAATAGATCGTAGATGTATCGTTTATACACACTTTACTCAAATGAACGCCAAAAAACGGAGGCGCAATTAACTTTAAATGTTTATCAACCTGTCAGATACCTTACAGATGTTAAAGTGTAATGATTCCAAACATTAAAGCCATGTTTCCACCAGAACCTTAAGTCCAAGGATCTACCTTTTGAGGAACTAAAAAGTCCGGGTACATCTTTGCCTCCCGTACTGTATGCTGGGATGTGAGCTGCTGCCCCAAAACGGTCCATGCAATATTTATCGCAAATCAAGTGGATCTCATGAAGGTTTAGGATTTGATTGAAAAAAGTAATTTATATTAAAAGCTGACAGAATTTAAACTTGACTATTGCGATACAGCTTTAAGAATAAAACGGTTAAGAAAGGTCATATGGAACTAACTTTTCTTAGTTCATGGACACAGTGTATATTTGGCAAATTGAAGATTGGTTGAATTTTTCACAAGAATAACGCAGCATCTCGCCTCTGTAGAAGTGTTGGAGCGTGTCGCTGTGCTTGTGGTTTACAGTCGGGCAGAGGGCCCAGTGTCTGCACAGGCTGCCTTCCTTGTTTACCGCCCTGTACTCCCATATTTGGCTGGGGCCGAGCCCTGAAACATGTCTGGAATATCTGGGCAGAGACAGACAGAGAGGCTGAGATAGAGAGACAGACACTGAGAGGCAGAGGGACGCAGAGACCGCCAGAGTTTTTTACTTCATAGTGAACAAAGGAGAAAGGAAAAAAGAAGACCGGGAATGAAATTATATCAAGAAAATGTAAAGCGGCTTAACAGCGTTGGTTGGTAAGTAGTATCCTGTGGCCTTTGGGTTGCTACTAGCAACTTCTTAAAACAAATTAGCAACAAATATTATATAATAAAGCATGAAAATTAGAATTATTATGTAATTGATGCAGGGACCAATTGGTTTCTTGCAACATTATGCAGGTTTTGCCCTCGAAAACCACATCTCATGACAAGAATACCATTTCTTGTTAAGTCCGTGTGCAGACTTAAGAGTTTGTTTGTCTGTTTGTTGCGTTTCCATGTCAACACGGTTGCATCCTGTGTGTTTGGCACCTATATGAAACCAAATGAGTCATGGAGTGAGCAATTTGTGTGCGGAACATTTTATGAGCGGGCTGCAATTTTGGGTACACCAAAACTATCAGGGAGCATGGTTGGTAGCTGGAGAGAGGGTGCACGGGGATACGTTGCAAGATTTCAAACTACTCTGGAGACAGTATTTGAATAGAGAATGTTTTTATTTAGCAGTTTTGTTGATTATTTGTGCATCTTATTGGCGGAAATTGGAGATATACTTGATAACAATTGCTTCTTTTGGTACAAAGATCGACTGAAAGGTAACATTTATGTTAGAAATGACTTCACATTTAGTCCACATAGATGCTCAGGACACTTTTAATGGCATTATTTCTTCACTAAGTTAAACAATGTTGAAACTAATTTTGAACTCAGCTTCCAGATTTCTCCGTGTCCAGCTTCCCGTTGCTGTAAAAACATGTTCAAAACTTTCCAAACTAAATATGGCGGACAAAAAGTCCATTATTGTGAAGCATGTCTTTGGTCTGCAGAAATGGAGATCACTCAGGTATTTTAAAAGCACCCTGTGTGTGTCTTGCATGAGCCTATAATGCTTCTAGTTAGACCTCTCGCTGACAGCATGGTGAGCGGCAGCAGCAGGTTCAAATCCCAGCCCTGGAAACCCAGCTGAGCCGCTCCTCATCTCTTAATGCCTCCTTTCGCCTACTGTCTGTTTAGATGTCTCCATGTGGCTCTCTTCTTTGTCTTACTCCATTTGCATTTTATTGCTTTTAGTTCATTCAGCTTCATTTGTCATTTCTCTAGACGTAGATTAAAGAATTGTAGGACAGAGATGACAGACAGGATCTAGGTAGACAACAAGCCAGATGTGGTTTTATGACAGCTACTAATCCCCACGAGTGGAAGACACATGGAAGGACAGATGTACAGAAAACCCACAGACCATTTAGGAGACAGTCAGATGTACAGAGGCAGACTCGCAGGCACTGACGGGATCCTGTCAATCTTCTTTTTGTATTTCTGAAACAATGTTATGGTATATACCAAGTGTAAAAGTGTAGAATTGATACTAAAGTAATATTTCAGGGCTACTTTAAGCACACTTATTAAGTTCCAATATCCAGCTTCTCGGACAGAAAATGTGATTTTTAAATATAGATTGTAGAGATTAAAATGCCACTTAAGTGCATGATATTTGAGTTTGTTAGTAGAGGAACTTTGGGCAGATTTAATTTGAGGTTTTATAGATTGACATGCATAGCTAAAAGCATGCCTCACGTCTAATGTGAATCCAGTGGAAAGGGTGCTCTTAAACATATTCTGAATTTGGCTTGAGTTGTACCAATGGCAGCAAGGAGAATGTTTAAGTTCATACTAAAAAGTCTAAATCTTCCCCCATCTCTGGAAAAGAAAACTTGTAAAGCAGACTTTTTTTTTAGATGTCTGGCACTATTTATATGCAGATTTGCAAGCTTGCAGTCTTCTTCCTCCTAGACTTTGCTGTAATATTACATGTTACCACCGTCCCACTGTCCAGCCGTGAAATAGTGTGAAACTGGTTGTAGACATATTGTATATCGTGCCACCTTCATTCTTAAGTGTCTCGGACAAAACACTGTTCCACTCTTAACAACCTTTGGCTTTAGCGCTACTTTAGGTACCTTTCAATTTCTTAAATGCTAAAATGTAGCTCTATCTAAAGATGAATGATTGAATGAGTTTCAACAACATCTAACCTCATTATGCCTTTAAACATCGGTTTAAATTAACCAGAAATATCTCCAAAACTCGACCCAGTCTCGACTCTATATCTACGCTTGAACTTACATTTCATCTCTCAGAAAGAGTTGGCATGAATCAGACGTGGAGTGTAGCTGGATGTCAGACAGACAGTCGGATAGCTTTTTATGACAGTCACTCAGATGACAAACAGGCGGATAGATGACATCACCCTGAAATGAATCGTGGAGCCAGACGCTGATACGGTCACGTCACGTTACCTCAAACTGTGACAGCTGGACACTAGGTAATAGATGGACTGAGAGGCAGACATGGCAAATATAAAACCGCGACAGTTTTCCTTGTGCCAGTCACTGATACACAAACCATGACGCCTTTCTCCCTGATGGACTGTCACATCATCTTTCATGATCTGCCGCAAAAAATGGCCCTAACTCAATAGGCCATTTTGACCTTAACATAGCGATTATAATTAATTAATGTAAATATCTGTGTTGTCTACAGCTCAAAACAGAGCAGTGACAAAAAAGTGGCTGCCAATACTAGAACAAATAGCTTTACAAGGACATTTTCGCAGTGTCTCCCCATGTCTCCCACATACTCACAGATCTTTAAGACAAGTCATTCAGTTGTCAGTCAAACCAGTCACCCACTGCTGGCATGCAGACTGCCAGTCGTCACGAAGATATGAAAGCTGTGAAGGTGAATGTCATATCCTGCTGCGAGATACCCGACGGCTTGCTGACAGCCATGGGCTTGCCACTGCTTGTCACTGTGTATAATTGCACATGGAAGAGTCACCAACTGACTCGAAAATGTTGTGGCATGTGATGAAGAGCGAAGCAGTTGAGGTCTTGAGATCAAAGACAGAGTTACTTTCGTCAGGCTGTAAACTTCTCAAGCTCTTTAACATACCAGACATTAATAAACCTCATTTAAAGATCATTTAAAGACAAGTTACTTGATTAGATAATCTGTTATGCAATATCCTTATTCTACTGCTACAAAAGAAGCATAACAAGGAACATTCATACTGTATTTCTTTCTCTGCACTTGCAAAGTAATTGTTCAGTTCATGTTCAAAACTAGAGATGTTATTTTTTTTCAAACTCTTTATTTCTGCTGTGATCCCCTTTCACGCTGGTCCCCTAGTTGAGCTTTCTCATTGCTTTGGATGAGTGTTGGAGTAATATGGTTCTTTACATCTTTGTCCTCTTGGCCCACTTTAAATCAGGGTGCATCATTTTTCCAAACCTCCAAGTTTAACTATTCTCACACATGCACAACAGTTTCCCCAAACCCATTGACCTTCGCTCAACCTCTGTGACCTTTCTGGCACAAGTTTACCTTCTATGTAGGTCGCTAAATAGGTCTTACTGTAGTAATCTGTGTGCATATGTATTTATAATCACATAAAAGCATATACCATATCCAATAAAACACTCTTTGCGATCCTCTGTCTGAAGTGAGCAAGCGGCCCACCATGGGAGCGTGCGGATAAACACTAGGTGTGTTTCTATATTTACATGTGTCTGCATTTTGTTAGAAAGGGTTTGGTCATCATGTCTTCTATAAGAGAGTCAAGCCCATCGTTAAGTTTTCCTCACCACTGAAACGCTTTGAGGCAGCCTATCAGTAATTCCAAAGGAAAAATCCAGCAAAAGACTTTTAAAATAGTTAGTTGTGGTAATGATGTGCGATACTTTTATTCCTCAATTAATACCAGTTCAAGATCGATAGGTTCCAGCTCTAAAAAATCTATTTGTAGTAGCACAGTTACTATAATGTATATGACAGTATCATCTGTGTAAAATGATGTATGGAATGGTTTATGGTTAAAACGCTATTAAGATATTAGATAATGTAAACGGATCCTACAACAATGCCCTGAGGCACTCCTTAAGGGATCCTGGGGAAATGTACATGAGTTATTTTGAGCAGTTTAGTTCCTCAGGGAGTTTTTTGTTCACTTAAGAAATAATAAATCACTTAAATTATGAAGGGTAACGTAGTTGGTGAAACCTGTTCATCAATGTTATTCCCACTTCTGACTTCCTATATTTGGCTCTTAGCTACAACATTTTTTTACACCATGAACCCAGGGAGTAATTGAGGAAGTATGTATGCATATTCAGCTGCTGTGTCCACCATGTTCACACTTCTTTATAGGCTTGTCGACAAATGTGCCCCCTCAATCAGTGTCTTTGTTAATATCAAATGTACTAACTATGCATATAATCCACATCCCAGCTGGTGCATTTTATACAACAATAACAATGGTGGTAACACATTGTCTATTTTTAACAAACCATTGGCCACAGGTGTTTAAATGGCTTTTTAATGGCCTCCAAGCCTGCAATATGGCAATGAGCACTCAAGTGAACACTTAAGAGACTACTGCCAAGAGGCAGGTGCTGTGGGTGTGTGACTCTGTGTGGTTTTGTGTGTGTACAACTGTATGAGCAATGCTTCTGGCACTTTCACAAGAGAGGAGAGCACCTGTCACATAAAGAGAATAAAGAGAATTGACAGGTGTGGATAAGAGGTTGGGGGAGAGAGTGACATTAGTTGAAGAAAGAGAATGTTTAGAGGCTTAATTTAATCACCAATTTGGATCCAATTTTAAGTTTAAGAGAGCCCTCTGGAGCAACATGCTTTTAGTATTCATGTGCAAATTGCCCCATAGAATTCTACTTAACTGAACATTTAAATGAGTAAAGATAAACTTGGCTTTGCAATGGCATATTGCATTTATTTTATTTTTTAGATAACAAGTTGTAAACTATTTCTGTTAGCCAAGCCGTAGTGACTCAATCGATCTTATTTGAAGTCTACTGGAGCCATTTGTTCTATTTAAATGGAGGGCTGTTTGTTTGTGAAATTCAGAATGAAGCTCACTAGATCTCTGACATTGGTGTTACTGTATGGCAGATGATGCAGGTTCATTAAAACTATTTAGTATGTCGTCATTCCTGGATCATTCCTTGATATATGTACAGCATTTACTATTCGATCCAAAATCGAATGAAGGAAATGTATTACAGTATTGCTGCCCAGTAACTGTGGTAACTGTTGCATATTTTAGGGGTTATAAAAAACGTTTTAATTGGCTTCTGATTTTTTCTTAAAGCAGAAACTTGTTGAACCAATTTCTTTCTTCCTGGCAGCAATTACACAATTATACCATTATACCAGAATTTCCTGATAATAATGCTCCATTTATAAGACCTTTGAGGATGATTGTATGTTTTTAAGGGAGGTCTGACATCAAGGACTTGTCAGTTGGCATCTGAACGTCAACTTTTTAATTCAGACAACCAAATTCACTTTAATCATTTCCAGGACATCCATTTTGTCGTTGTCACAACTCCATCAATGATAATTATGATACATATATTTAGGTCAGCTCAATTTCCATCATGGAACTTTTGATCGTATTACATAATCTTCCTCAGCAGGCTCTTTTTTTCCCCAGACGTCATGAAATACAGATGGTCAAATTAACCATTTCTCAAGCTACACACACACACACACACACACACACACACACACACACACACACACACACACACACACACACACAGTGCTGTGGAGACGGACTGATCAATAAACGAATGGATGGTCGACGGGACCCAATCAGACATTTGGATAAAAGACAACAAGATTTTAGAAAACTTCAAATTTAGAAAATGTCAAAATGTTTATCCAAATGTCAATGTCTTTGCCATGTTCAATTAAAATATTCCCTATCTTAGCAAAACAATGTGATACAGGCAACGATTTGTGGACTTTGTAGTGAGATTGTCTGGGAGAAATGTCAAATTGTATCTTCCCTATCTCAAGATTTATACTTATCTCAGAAAGGAGACACTGGCTCCTTGGACAGATTGAAAACTCTCTGGAGGGGATCAGAATTGAGCGATATGGTGTGCAGTAATGAATGTAATGTAGGCGCACAAGCAATAGAGTAAGTATGAGCTTTTTACAGTATATTCTACAGAGCTTTGCGCGTCAGATTTGTGCAGACATGCGGCTCATCCTGTAGTCACTGATTTTAAAGAAAAACTCATTCAACCCCAGACGTCATATACAAAATATGTGTACATGTAGCTGTAGTGATGCACAGAAGAACATGAGTCTCCAGGCTTGTGCACATGCCATACGTGTGGGGCAAATGTAAAGGTTGTGACCTTGCAGCGCTCGTTTAGTGAGTTCTCCTCGCGCCCTACATTGTTTGGCACGAGCTTCTTGCATTGCTTCTTCTCTTTACTAAGTCTTTAGTGGATTGCACCAAATTCGCGGATCTGTCCCCACCCGATAGTGAAGTGAGAGAAAATAGCTAGGTGTTTAAGGAGGTGAGAGTCATTTCAGAAATTCATACTTGAGCTGTGAGTCAGTCCCTGCTGTGACGTTTCTGTCTACACGTTATCCTGTTGGCATACAATTACCAGAGCCTCAACAAATAGCAGCCACTTCACAAGTTGGGAATTTGCTATTGGAAGAGCAAAGAATGAGAATAATTTTGGATATTTTGTTTGCAACTTATGGATACTACATAGTCATATATATGTTAAAGTTTGTGGAATTGGAGTTTGTTTCTAAGGAATAAGCTTTTATAAGATAAATGAACAAATTATCAAGCTCACAACACAACAAGATCAGCTAAAGATGGTATTTCTTGGTCTGATTGGTTGGTGGTTCGATGGATATTTTTCGCAACAGCACCAAAAACAAGAACAGAATTGAGACACATAAAGCGAAAGTAGATCAGAATATTTCTTGGTGATACAATCGCTGAAACAAAGCTGCACAAACCTCCTACCCTAAAGTTTTTTTCTGGTTTTTCATTGAGTTTCTGAGCCATGACAAGTCAAAAATCAGCGCCTGCTCCCCAGATTTAACCTCAGGAACGGGGTTAACCAACAGCTGGAAAAAGTGTCACCATGGAGAACTTGAGTTGTTTTGCCACATGGTACTTAAAGATCCTCTTTTATGAGCTAGAATGAGGGCATTCCCTATTCTGTTGAAGGTCAGGGAGTTTGTGAGAGAGTCAAAGACAAACAGAGTTCAGTGGGAAGAATTGTGAAATGAAAGCTCTTTAAAAGCTGTAAATTACGTACTTCCAAGGTTTAAGTTACAAAATTCAGGGATATTTTTCATCAATAAATCAGTACTTTAAGACCAGTAGATCAGAAGTTACAGGTAAGGGTGGTGATCCTTGGTTGGGGGATTCCGTCTGATGACATCACCAGACATGGGTGCCCTTGTCCCGGGCAGTCAGAAGTTGTGGGAGTTGTAGTTTGTTTAGAACAACATCGCTTCCCAGGCAGCTGCGATGTGGTAGTGGTGGTAGTGGTGGAGTCCCTCCCCCGCTGCCGGGAACAGAATTTCAGAGATCATCACAGGATGCCAGCTCACCCTTTCGGCAGCTTCGGTGCTACAGCCCCGCCTCGACTCGCTCCAACAGAGCACATGTTGGGTGATGAGAGCACATGAATAAGAGAGTGAGAGAGGAGTCCAGAGACAGAAAGTTCAGTCACTCAGAGGCTACTGAACGCACTTGATGTAAAGACTCAACTGTGGACAACATTTTTCTTTGCAATTTCAATGGAACTGGCTCAAGAAGAGAAAATATTGAATCTATTTTTGAGTTTTTTGGGAAAGATGGAGTAGGAAGTCAGGCATTTTTATCTAGAGTTCAGGTAAGGTTTATTTATCTACTAAGTTTAATACTATGAAAATATATTTAATAGTGATTTGAAGCAAATAAAATCATTAACTTTCAATAATATACTTACATACATTTTACAGAATTTCGAATGTATGTTGACAGTTTACAAAGCATGATTGCACTCAGCAAAGAACGCTTTTTTCTTCTTTGTCCTCCAAATAAACGCATTTTCTCCTCAAAATTCTATACAACCATGTTTTAATCAAAGGTCTTATTCCAAAATAAATTAAACCCAACACCAAACCAAATGCTATGCCAAACCTTGCCACTGACTTTCATGTAAACTTTGTGTAGTGATTAAAAACAACCACAGAAACAAACTGTGTTTACAACTTCCTGGCCTGCCCTCCCATTCTTGTTGCTACTGTGCTTGTGAGATGCTGTTGACATGGGTTTGGAAATAGCTGCCGTCCGAGCGATTTACCATCTGTCCCCAAGGGACGCTCAATTTGGAGCCCGCCATGGTCATGTATACGTCGTGTATCACTTTGCAAATGTATACAGGACACTGGAGGACAGTATTGGTGTATTATTTTCTTCTTGTAAGCATGAGTGCTACCACAGAATGAACTGTTGGATGTGTGATTGTTGGACTTCATAGACGCATGTACCTGTATGTTGTTTTTATTTTTACAACAAAAAAAGCAACAAACCAAAATCACCAAAAAACAGTTATTACTAAGAGCAGACCATTTATGCTGTTTTATATATATGTTACTCCTTCCAGTCTAAGCACTAAGAAAAAAAAATACTCAATCTGCAACATGTAATCAAAAAGTCTGACTTTGCCAGCATGAGTCAGCAGCCAGATAACAACTTGAGGAGACAGTTTGTCCTCTCCCAGTCCAGCTCTGGGATTGGCAAACTGGCATCACTGCTCTTGCCTTGGCTCACACAGACCAGTTGGCCAGGACCCTCCCTGGTTCACGTCAGACCATGTGGGCCTGCTCTGACGCAACGTGACAGGGGCTTTAGTCCTGCAAATTGGCTATTAATAGCTCTGGAAGGGCTGTGTTGCTGGTGGAAGGGCTGCTGGCTGAACCTCAGGGTCAAAATAAGATGGGTGCAGAGGGGGGTCACTGGGCTTGTGGTGTGAGGGATACTGTTCCATGTAAAAGTGACTTGATGAATGATGTTAATAAGATCTCATTAAACCCCTTTGTGCACAAGGGTGAGATAATTTAAATCACCTTAAGTGGCTTAGGTACTCAGCTTATCCATCAAAAAATGAAACGCGAACTTGCGTCACATTTTTAACATTCTGACTGGGTGTTCACATTTTTTAAAAATAAATACTATACAGAATCCATTGTAGAAAACTTTATACACTGTTTCTGTCTCAAAAACTGTTTCATGAGCATGGCACTACCTTCATAATTTTAGTCTTTGCATCCCTTTTAGATGTTATTCACACCCAAGGCCCACTTGATGGAAGCCTATATGCACGGGTCCGCAAGAAAGACTCCCTGGAGGGAGTTGTCACCATCAATGGCCTCCCAGTCCATGAAAACGCCTTGACAAATGCAGAGCACCCGTTACAGCACCCCAACCACCCCCTCCAAACTACTGAGCACACTCTTCCTGTGACAGGTCACCCCTCCCTCCCTGCAGTCGACCACACACTTTCCGTGAGCAGCGACTCAGGAAACTCGACAGCATCCGTCAAGACTGATCGTACAGACGAGCACAGCCAGTCCTTGCAGAGTGCCGCGAACCATAACAACCAGACTGCCACCCACCCATCACTCAGCCCGCAGGAGAAAAGAGAGCTCGACCAGCTTCTGAGCGGCCTTGAAGCACCGACCCATCAACGACAAGCCTACCTGTCCACGTCTACAAGTCCAGGAGGAGGTGTCCGGCACCTGGTTCCAGCACAAGTGCATGTCAATGGGGGCCACACAAGACTAGTTGGCGCCCCTGTAACAGACGAACGGGAGACAGATATTCTTGACGACGAACTACCTAATAGCCAAGAGGGCAACAGTGTGGACAGCTTGGGCACACTTTCATCCCTTGAAGGTCAGGCGACACCAGGGGATCTATACTACCAATCACAGACACCAAGTAGCAGGCAGAACGACGGGCCTTACCTAGAGAGAGGTGTTCTTGGAGAAAAGTTGAGCGAGATGCCTGTGCATGGAGTACGAACGCCAACGGCGATGCAAGACAGATCTGCGGACTCTGCATCGCCACAGGGGGGATACAGCAACTACCAGAACGGAGAAGGGATGTACCGTTCTCAGTCCTTTGGGAATCCACCAGCGAGCAGTCCTGAAACCAACGCTAAACTGATGCCAAGGGCCCCAGAGCGGAGTACCAGTAGCAGGGAGGCTGTTCAAAGAGGCCTGACTAACTGGCACCAGTATAGCCTCCCAGATGATCCGTTTGGCCCTCCTCTTCAGTCAACCCACAGCTTGCCTCACTTCCCAGCCTCACAGCGGGACATTGAGCAGTCCATCGAGGCACTCAACATGCTAATGCTCGACCTGGACCCAATCAACTCCCACATGTCAAAGTCAAACAGTGCACCTCCTGGGGAGAACAGCCTCAGTTCATCCCAGGTGCCCTTCTCCCAAACCGTTGCAAGACCCTCGTACCAAGCGGACTCTGCCATCCACGGCTACAACAACTCGGGGTCTGTTAATAACTCCTTCAATCAGCCATTGCGGTCAACTGGTAGAGTCTCAGCAATGTCCAACCAGAGCCCTGTCATGGAGTCCCCAGTGTATTCTCCCCAGAGGTCCAACGCAGGCTACCAACACCAGAACACCACCCCGACGCACACTCCCGAGCCGTACATCCACACACGCCAAGCAGCCCACAACTACCCAATGGACCCCTTGTCTAATTTTAACCAGCAGGTGCAAGGAAAACCTGTGAACTCTTTCCCAGGTGGTGGGGTTTCCCACTCTCCAGACCTGCAGAGTTCATCTCCTTACCAAGGCTACAGTGCCTCTTCCTCTCCCCTCCCCACACTCACCCCGCAGCCCAAGGATACATCCTCCACGTCCTTGCCCAGAGAACAAGATGCAGAGGAGGAGACGTTAAACTTGGAGGGTTTGGTGGCTCACCGTATTGCCGGTAAGACTTTCTTAGGGACTGAATGATGACTCAGTGAGTGAATGTGGGAGGGGAAGCGTGAGTGACAGAAAAACTGAATGACTTTTTCTCAGATTTTATCCAGATTTAATGCTTTATTATCGGACATAATTAAAATTATCTCAAGAAAATAATACACATATTGTAGCTTAAGCTTAAATATTTCCCATAATAATGAGATTGACAACATTTTCCATAACATATTTTATTGGACCAAGGCAGTTTTTTGCATCTTTTAATTTATTTATAATAATTATTTATACTTTACTACAGAGAATTTAGCAAAACATAGCATAAATGTTCCGTTGGTATCAATTGCTTTTTAATCATTTTCATGAATATCAAACTGCAGAGACCCGACAACATTTTGGGATAAGTAATGGTCTCTGTTATAGTTACCATTTTATCTCCTTTTACATCGTATGTCTCTTTTTGTATATTGTTGCAGGGTGATCTGAAGTTGCAGTAATCTGCATGTACTACTGCAGTGTATACTTGCTTCATGTATGCATCCTGGACTACACCTGGACACTGAACTATTAATAGGGTTCATTTTGTAACGTTTTAACTTCAGTTTGAAGCATTCTTAGTCCAAAGTACCAAGATGCATGTGAGCTGTGCAGCTTTCGGCCCTGTTCTGTTACAGACCATCCTGAGGTGCCATACCAGAGGAATAACCTGCAGTCATAAAATTAGCTCTGCAGCTGAAATCAAGTGAGGTGGTGAGAGTGCAGACAGGATGGGAGTAAGAATAGCCAGGCGTTCAAAGCCTTTAGCTTCCATGCATTGACTGCATTCAGATTTACCTTCATGTGGAACCATATGGAGGCTCCCAGGCGCCATCTAGTGGTAGAAAGTTGTGACTTCCTCTATCAAATCCATAGTTAAACCATTTCTCTTATGCTTTGACCATTTGACGGAAATCTTTTCATTTTCGTTTCATTTCATTAGATCCATTTCTGTTCTGATTTTTTTTCTCCTTTTCCTGTTGACCCCATCACCCTGCTGTATGGACCACATTTCCCACCATTGCTTCCTCCCTCACCTTCCTCCTCCACCTTCTTTCCTCCACTCTCTGCCCTCCATCCTCCACCCTGTCCCGCCCTCCCCCTGGAAACAGAGTACAACGCTCGTATCCGGGGCATCAGTGAAAGCATGACACCGCAATCTGACCGCCATCGCTCCTATTCCTTCTCTGGTTTGTCTTACTTTCCCTTTTAATTTCTTATTTTCTTTTTCATTATTTTGCTGCATTTGTAGAAACCTTTTCTTCTTCACAACCATGTTTTCCACTTCTCTGAAGTCTTTGTATGATTACTTTCCCCATGAATCTTCATGATTTCCAAGTTCTGCTCTGTTTCACCACTTTGTATCCCCTTCACTACGTTGCTTTACCAACCTCTTTTCTTGCTCCCTTTTCTTTCTCTCTCTTAAAGCACATTTAGAATATGAGGAGGCTAAGCTTTTAAAAAGCGGAGATTGCAACGTACGCACCAGCGAATTAAATGAAAAGATGAGAAGGGGGGCTGGTGTTGATGTTTCAGTTTCTTTACTGACAAAAACTTTGGGAACATTGATGTAGGTGCATATTGTCTTAAGAAAAAAAGAAAATGTGTGGTTTAAAAAAACGAAGATACACTGAATTTATTGGGATGTTTTCAGGTGTTAGATCCAGGGGAATGACCCCAGAAGTGACGCAGGAGACGGGTCGGCGTCGGACCACCAGTGAGGGACAATACCAGAGCAGCACGCCACCAGTGGATTCACCGGATTTCGCCCACAACCTGGCACTTAACCCAGGAGGAAGACCAAGAGAGGTACGTTTTTTTAGAATCATGGACTTTTAAATCAAAATGTGTATAGTTCAGTGTACAGTTCATTTTCTCAAGTAAAAGGGTGGACACAGTGTCTTACTTTGTCCATGTGGAGTGATTCTGTCCACATGTGTTTGATTCTTCTACTTACCTGTCCCCTCTTCATCTCCTCCAGGGGCCCATTCACAGTTACCGAGAAGCGTTCGAGGACGACGAAGCGGACCGGTTTGCCAACAGCCCAATCAATAGAGGTGGTGGTGAGATTTCCCCACAGACCCCCAGCTTCCCCGTGTCGCCACAGACTCCTTACTTCAACATGTGTAGGTTCCGTCTGCCTGCAGACAGGGGGCGCTCTAAAATCCTCTTCACACTGATTTCTGACCTCAAATTTTATGTTTGTTTTGTCTTTTTTTGAGTTGTTCAAAATGTAGCTTCAGCTAAGCAAGGCAACTAGAGAGAAAGCAGCCAGAGTTTAAACGTTTCCAATCGAGAAATCTAGAAAGAGAAGCCGCTCCCTCAAACATGTCAACATGCTCAGAAGAAAGATTCATCAGCAAGAGGAGCACGGTGCATTGTTGTTGTTGTAGTCTTTGTTTATCCTGTCCGACTAGGATAAACAAATCCTCCTTTATTATGCATCTAGCCTGTTAGCTAACGCTTGTGAAAGACATTGACATCAAAGGCACGTCCTTTTGACACCAATTCAGTGATTGGATGGATTTATTAGGAGGAAAAGCAACAGGGTGTTTTTGTCTTTGGATGTGAAGTAGTTTATTTGGAGAGTAGAATCACAATGGTAAAGCACAGCACACAAACATATATTCACTCTGGAAACAAAATGATGAAGTAGAATCTGTGAGGGCACACGACTAATACTAACAAAAAGTTCTGTTTTTTTCTGGGGGGGGGCGACTCGGGTTCAGAACTGACCTGTGGCTCCTTTCCTGCGTGTCGTTCCCCACTCTCCCTCTCTCTGATTTCGGATTCTATCCACTGTCCTATCTCTAAAAATAAAGGCCAAAAATTAACCTTCCAAAAGAATAGTCAAATTCAGTCAAACCCCTAAACACAAACTACAAGCATCTCACTTTCAAATGAAAGAATACCATCTGAAGAATGGTGTCAGTTTGAACTCGTCAGTAGCAAACAAAGTACAGTTTTTCCTCACAGTCATGAGCCTCCCATACTTTTTCTTCAACACTTTCAGCAGCATCACTTTGCATGGGAACATTTACCGCCGTGATTTCTGGAAGGAGTGACATTGAAGCATTCGCACTCAGAGTGGCGTTTGCGCTGTTACCACTCTGCATCTCCTCCCTCATCTTCAACGCCGCACACTCCAGCTCCGCTCTGGGACAGGCGGGCTTCTCCTCTCTGTTCCAGGCCTGGTAGTCCGTCGGCTGCCCGTCCGTCCACAGCCACAGCCTTCCTGGGAAGAAGCGCAGTCCGATCCAGACGTGGTCCGAAGTTTCGTTTTTGTCTAACTCTCCCCAGATCAGCGTCATCTCTGCCTCTGAGGCAACACTAGCCAGGTCTTTGTGATGCTCCCTGCAGTAATCCAGAGCCTCCACCCACGTCTTCCTCTCCCTCACCACAAACACTTTGTAGCAGAAGAATGGGACGTAATACCATGAAGATGCATCGTGCCATTTATCTCGCAGCATAAAGCCATTGTCCTCATCGAATGTGTACGAGGGCTGACCATAATCCCAGAAGAATTTGGACACCTCCCCGGCTCCGGACCACTTCCACTTCTTTGGGTCAGTGTGGTTCCTCTCCAGTCCGAACCAGAAGGCAATTATGTAGTTGTTATAGGGGAAGAGGTCGCGCAGAAGCTTCATGTCGTGATCACTGCTGACAGGAGCGAGCTCTGTGTGATACTGCCGACAGAAATCCTGAGCTTCATGCCAGGTCTTTTTCTCATCGATGAACACGTATTTGCCGAACGCTGAAAACAGGCTCAGCAGGAGGAGGACGAAAGTGAACCTCTGATCCATCTCTGCGTGTGTCTGAAAAGACTGCGAGTCCTGAAGCTCGCCGCGACCCTGTTTGTCGGTTGTCCCACAGCGTATTTGCATAGGACGGGCCGTCAGCTGCAAGAAATCACAACAAACATGTTCTCTCCTGCTTTGTTTGAAACCCAAGATCTTCACATTTTCATGAAGATCAGCAACAACATGGGAGGAGTGATTTATGATTTCAGTGGGATGATTGATGTTCATTTGATATCTAAGTGAATCCCTCAGTCGTCTTCAGAGGAGGTTTACTTTTAAGAATAGTTTTACAAACTAGAGTATTCAGGGTATGCCAAGAATAAGAAGAATAAAATGTTTCTACATCTTTTCAACTAGTCGCTTAGCACGATGACACTTCGAAACCCCCTACTACACTAGTAGTGCGTACAGGTCTGGTCACAGTGCCGTATGCCAAAACTACCTGGATGTTGTACTGATTCCAGAAACATCTACAGTATGCACCAGTCTCCCTCGCGTACTGTTTCCCACAACGCAAAGCGCCAGGTCAGAGATTGAAATGAATGACAGCAACGGGGGGAAATAATCACAATCAGACCAAACCACACAAAGAAACCACTGTAAGTGGATGAAACACTGTAGCGACGTTTTCTGTGAGCTGGACTGTTGTTCACTTTCACATTCAAAGCTCAGAAACCGGTTGAGCTGCAGCCTGGCATACTGCAAAATAACCAGCGACTGGCAGTCACACTACAGTACTTTCTGCGTACTACGTTCGGCAGTAGTATGTAGTAGGCCGTTTCCAACACAGCCAGAGTCTTCCAGAAAGTCATTGCACCAAGCCGAGAAATAGTCCTACACATTACTCCTCCTGAAAATCGTTCTAAATGTTACACTGCAGGGTTGGAGTCAGGTTAGCAGTTTCCAGGCTCATCTAAATATCCCCTCACATAGGTACCAAGAGTGTAGTCTCTCTTTTAGCCTTAGTGACACATGTGAAGCCAAATGACTAAATGATGCAGCACAAACAAATGTTCACATTTGTTTCAGGGAGAAGGGACGTGTTGCATGACTTGACCGCAAACACAGCACAGAGCAGGTGTGTGCAAATTATAGTGACAGGTGTTTCCACTGAAAGCAAACCCAGTGAAGACGAATGCAAAGCAGGAAGAGGGAAGGGGAAGTGTATATGTACTTTATATATATATATAAAGTGTTATATTCCAAACACACCAGTTTGCTCTGCTTCTTTATGAAAAGTCTTGTTTTCTGGTTTTTAGCTGAAAATCAATTCCTATTTCTTTTTTCACGTAAATGAATTATCTGCAACCTGCCGATCCTCAGCATACGACAAAACTCACGCTCCTGACTTCGTATTTGAAAGACGATGCAAAGCTTTCGTAGCATGACCGATGTTTGAAGACACATGTTGTCAGGTCTGCAGGACACACAGAGCACAAAACCTCCTCCATATATCGAACAGATCTACACTCAGAGTTTAAAGACACTTTGTACACCCAGACAGCCAGCCCCCTTTTTTTTCCCCCCCTGCAGTCAGATGTGAACGCACGGCTGTTGCAGTAAGACTCTGCTCTGTGGCACCGAACACTCATAATAACCCCCCCCTCACATCTCTCCATACCACCTTAAGAGGGACTACATCCTGAATCCATGTCATGAGGAGAATTGGATCACTTTGCACGTTGAAGATTCCAAAAGATTTCCAAAATGATGAACATCTCTCACTAGAGTCTTTGAAAGTCTGCGTCCGTGTGTTGAGATTCAACTCGAGCATGAAAACAGGAGGAAGTTAAAACGCTTATCATCTCATTTTGGAAATCTCTCTTCAGTTTTTTTTTGGACAGCTTTCATCCCTGGCATTGACACAACTCCATCCTCTTAACCTCAAGTCTGGACCCCGTCATTGTTTAAACGGCCTCATGCCTCCCCCAACATTCTCATACTCGACTACACACCTGTGTTTCAGATGAGTGCTCATTGGCTCGTTTGTAGCTGTGGAAGAGCATCTTAGTGAGCCTGACATATTAGCTTGTAAGGGGTTTTGTAATCCTAGGTGAGGATTGATACTCATATGAGGACATCAAATATGTCAGGGTCTTACAGGAGTAAAAAGCGGGTGTGTTTTAATTTGAAAGTATCAGAAACTCTTCCTGTTTTATCCTGATGCTTTTAGCTGATCAAGCATGTTTTAACAGGCAAACTGTTCCAGCTATGAAGGATGGAAGAAATCACTCTAGTGCCGTTTATTAGCACAGGGGGCTAGAGACACATTTAATCGTCTGACCTCTGACCTCTGATTTCCTCTTCCATCTTATACTAAGCTTTAAAAACATAGAGGAGAAGCAGCATCACGCTTGTAGTCCGCTTGAGGACTGTTTAATCTCCCCGAATCATGGAATGCATTTTCATGCAGCGTTACATCGATGCTTCAGAAGCATTGAGTCTCACATCAGTTATTTTACATCCTTGCATGGCTTGTTTTTTTTTTTTTTGTTTTTTTTTACGGTTCTCATCTCTTTCTTTTTCTTTTGTTTAGGATTTAGTTCTAACGTGAACATTTCCCTTTTCTCGTTCTCTTCAGCTCGCTCTCCTCCCGGCTTGGCTAAGACTCCTCTGTCAGCGCTGGGACTGAAGCCTCACCAGCACGATGGATCAGGTCAGTTCAGACACATTAATTAATGTCATTCTAAAGTTGAATATACCACATGAAGCTTCAGGAAGACGGCAACCTTTTTACTTGATTGAAGCATCTTAACAAGCATGAATTACCTTCGTGGATAACCCAACATTTCCGAAGATGCGTTTTGGATAAATCTGTCAAAATTAGAATTCTTGGACATTTTCTGGCCGTGTGGATGTCAAACAGCTTTTATAAAAACGCTGCAACAAACGTATTACAAATACCTGACACCGAAACACTGCAGCTCTGTGGCTTTTGCTGCAGAAAGTGGCTTCATTGTTGGTGTCTGCTGCCCTCTAGTGGGCACTCAATGCAAACAGCTAAAGCTCACCCCTCCTGTTCTGGCTTCTTTGCACTCAAAGTTTCTCCTTCTGTCTTTCCTCCTCTTCCACTCATCCTTTCATTCTCTTCCTCTGCTGCTTTTTCTCTTTTGTTTTTTTCTTGCTGTCAGACTCTGAATCTAATGATGGAGATGAAGGTAAGGGCGTTTCTATGGCAACGTCTCTGCGCACACACCGAACACCAGAACAAAACAGTCTCCTGTCCTTGATTAAACATTTTTGTTCGTTTGTTCTGCCTTCAGTGGGCATTCCTGCAGCCTTTTCCTTTTCAGTTTTGCATCCCAGCCTGCCGAGCAATGTTTGTTTCAAAAATATCTGAAGACTTCCCCGTTTGGTTCTGGAGAAATAGAGAAGTCTTTTTGTCACTGAGGGTCTCAACGTGTGTCTTTGTGTTTCGTGATCCTCAGAAAATCGTAATTTCGGGGACTCCAGGGTGCAGCCGTTCAACGCTCCTCTCTCCTCCAGCAGCCCCGTCCATGGTGTTGATGGGTATGTCGTCATGGAAACGCAATATTTAGAAGTTGTCCGGAAAAACAAACGATAAACAATTTATTTATTTTTTGTGTGTGTTTTTGCCTCGTCTGTCCGCAGAAGAAGGATGGGTTCCTCCAACAGCCCCGCCCCCTCCCACCCTCACAGACCCGCCTCCCCTGAAGGCTCCCAGGTCAACATCATGGGCGTGCACACCGTCCCCGGCAGCCCCAACACCCTGCATCGCACTGTGGCCACCAACACTCCGCCAAGCCCCGCCCTCCAGAGACGACTGGGCCAAGCCAGCCCCTCATTGGCCAGACACCCTTCTCCTTCTGCAGGCGGCGTCCCATCCAGCCCTCTGATTGGCCGGAAAGTGGCAGCCGTAGCAGCCGCCGGTGTGCCTCCGAGCCCTCTGATGGGTCGCCGGATGGCCCCGAGCGGCCACGGCACGCCTGACGAGATGGGAGCTGCTTCCCGCCTGGGGAGCGCGCAACCGCCGGCCACGCCCGCCTTCCCCGTCTCCCCGCAGCTCCCGGAGAAGAGACACATGTCCAGCGGGGACGCGGAGAGGACGGACAACAGAAATCTGACGCCCACACCTGCGAGCGGAGGGAGCACCCCTAACCTGACTGGCACACACACGCTGCCCGACGTCTCAAAGTCCATTTACGGTGAGACGCTGAAAGATCAGAGGAAATGGAAGCTTCCAGATGTTTTTTTCTCCTCTACAGTTTTTCTTGTCTTTTTTTTTGTCCAAACAGATGGATATCCAGACATCAAGATGAATGTGAAGTTCGTCCAGGACACGTCCAAGTACTGGTACAAGCCGGACATCACCAGAGAGCAAGGTGAGGGGGGGGCATCGTTTATCAGTATAATAATGAAGGAGTAAAATAAAAACATCAGCCATCTTTACAGCACGCGTAATCCTGTTTTATTTAATCCTAACTCGTCTTCCTCCTCCTCTGCTTATGGTCTCTTTGTTTTCAGCCATCAACCTGCTGAAGGACAGGGAGCCCGGCGCGTTCATCATCAGGGACAGCCACTCCTTCCGCGGAGCCTACGGCCTCGCCATGAAGGTGGCCTGCCCGCCGCCGACCATCCAACAGAACAAGAAAGGTAAAGACTCTAACTCGGGCTGCGTCATGGTCTCATTTCAAACTCTGAGCCCTTCCTTACGTTGTCTAAACTCTTTTCTAGCTGGAGACATGACGAACGAGCTGGTGAGGCACTTCCTCATCGAGACAAGCGCTAAAGGCGTGCGGCTGAAGGGCTGTCCTAACGAGCCCTACTTCGGTGAGTGAAAAGCGGTTTCCTCGTGTGGTTAAGTTGTTAAAAGATCAAGTTTAACATTTTGTTTTTATGTTTTTTTTTTTGCAGGTTGTCTTTCTGCTCTGGTGTACCAACACTCCATGACTCCTCTCGCTCTGCCCTGTAAGCTGATGATCCCCGCCAAAGGTCAGTTTCAGTTGACTTGCGATGTTATTATCGACGACTGAAGCTGCTCGTTTGTAGTTTTCGATCATATTGTTTGATTCTACCGTGTCCCTCTCAGACCCGAATGACGAGGCGCTGGAACTTGCAACGCCCACGGATCCGGTGGTTGACTTTCTGAAACAGGGAGCAGGTAAACAACATAAATGAAACTGAACTGCAACTCGACAAGTGATTTAAGCAGACTCCTCTTTGTTGTTGGAAAAGCCAATGAAGCAATGACAACAAAGAAAAGCGGAGGAGGAGGAGAGAGATAAATGACGGCACAGAAACAGTAAAGACAAACGCTCAGAGGGTACAGTGTACAATTTCAGGATGTTTTGAGTCATAGGACCTGACCGAGGCTCCAGACTGGTCTTATGATAGTCTGACATGTTTGATGTTTTGGTCGTACGACTGCACACACTCACAGTGAGAGCAGAGCCGCGAGCCAGTCCTCGACGTCGCCACCTTTTTGACTTCAACCACCGTCTTTGTTTCCGTTTTTTTTTTTCAATTGACATTTTACAAATGCTCCTTCCAGATGTAACTCCGGGTTTACGAGTCTCAAAACAACAACAAAGATTCAAAAGAAATCCGAGATAATTCAAACGAAGCAGTCCTGATTATTGATGAGTCACTTCCACAACTGCTGGTATGAAGATGACTATCAAACAAAGCGCTCACACTTTGTCACCCTTATCTTTACAGTGCAGAAAGTCCCTGAGGATGCTCATGGTAAATACTGGATTGACTGCATGTGGATGCTGTGATGCCTGCTCACTCATGGAAATAAAGAAATGCTTTCATCAAGTCATTTTGACATTTTTAATCACATCTGATATCAACTGTAAATGAAGTCTCTGCACGTGAAACATCTTCTCTTCACGGCTTGTTGTAGAGCTTCCTGTATGTGGAGTTGATCCTGCACTGCATGACAAATCACCGCTCGTCTTCTTTTCACCGCACCTTCCGTCACCTTCCATCGACCTGTGTGCACGTCCGCTCCCTCCACTGTCTGATCACGTTAACCCTGACGTTGTTTTTTTGTCTCCTCGTAGCGTGCAACGTCCTTTACATCAACTCTGTGGACATGGAGTCTCTCACGGGGCCTCAGGCCGTCGCCAAGGCGATCACTCAGACTCTGTCCACCAACCCGCTGCCTGCCGCCACCACCGTCCACTTCAAAGTGTCCTCGCAGGGCATCACGCTCACCGACAGCCAGAGGAAGTGAGTTCACACAGGCAGACAAACAAACAAACACTTTGTTCTCCTTTATTTAACCGAGGTTTACACTCTCTTTTGAGTTAGTGTTCATTTTTCAGATTCTGCTGTTGTTCATTTGTAACTGGCATTCAGTCAAATTAATGAAATGATTAGGATTTGATCTTTATCTCATCAATCCAAACATATATATCTAATGTCTAATATCTCGTATTAAACAGAGGAGGACTAGGGCCAGACATGAGCAATCAATAATGAGAGAGGAGGACGTTTTGTTTTTTCATTATACATTTTGAAAAAAAAGTCAAAATGTCGAGAATAAAACTGAAATAGAATTTGAGAAACCTTGACTTCATTTTCCAAATTGTGTTTCAATTTGAGTGCATAATGAACAAAAAAAGTCTTCCTCCTCTCTTTATTGATTACTCGTGTCTGGCATTAATCCTCGTCCATAGAGTTGACATGCTTTGGATGAAGACTTCATACACCTATGTGTGTTCAAACGTCACCATTCTGACTCTCAGTGGTTTTCAAATTGAGATTCTTTATTTGAGAGCCTACTTTGGCGACCCCTAGTGGTCATCTTAGAGAAGACACTTTGGCACCACATACTAAAAGTAAAGGCTGTAGATACAGTGTCCTGATGATCAGTTACTTCACTCTCTATGTTTCTGTTTCAGGCTTTTCTTCAGGCGACACTACCCCCTCAACACAGTGACCTACTGTGACACCGACCCCCAGGACAGAAAGTGAGACTCTTCTTCTTGTCTGAACAGCAAACTGACTACAGAGAAAGCTTCGTTTTTGATTGTTTTGATTCATCTTGACTTATCTGGTGTTCTCTCCTTAGATGGGGGAAAGAAGGAGGAGGCTCCGTGAGGTGAGTTAAGAGACTTTATGGTTGTAATTTATCAGAAACAAGGGGGATAAATGTATCTCATTGAACTTTGACACTGATGAATAAAAAGTGCTGACTACAGGGTTTTTGTTCTTCCTCCTCATCCCACCAGGCTTTTTGGATTTGTGGCGAGGAAACAAGGAAGCACAACAGACAATGTGAGCCACCTGTTTGCAGAGCTGGACCCCGATCAGCCCGCCTCCGCCATCGTCAGCTTCGTCTCCAAAATGATGAAGCGGTGAAACCCCCTCCCACTGAACGCGCAGATGGCGGTGGCCATTGTTGAAATCTTCCATCGTCGTTCGTTGGTGTCCTCTCCGCCAGGACACGATGATGTCCTTCTTTTTTCTGTTTCCTGTTTTTCCCTTCTTTTCTCTCTCTCTCTCCCTTTTTTGTCTCTCTGCCTTGCTGGTTTGTCTCGACTTTTTTGGGAAAGATTTGACACGGAAACAAAGCGCTAGAGGATGTGCTGCGTGGAGCTGCGGACGTGACAAACATGGAGGCGAGTGAAGGGAGAAACTGAACTCACAGGGTGACCTGTACCAGAGGAAAAAAAAAGCTAGCTAAAGACTTATGGAGGGGAAGCTAAGTGCAGGCGGGAACACGTTAGGACTACGTTTCAGGGTTTTCTGTTGTCGTTTTTGTCGATTGATTTACCAAAGGTAGTTGCAACACAAGTGCAAGAATGATGTAGCTATGAAGCCATTTTGATTTCCTCTTTTGAAAGAAGAAGAAGTGTCGACAAAACAAAGATTTAAAAAAAAAAAAAGACGTTCTTGAACTCATCTTCAGGAAAAAAAAGTTGGCCTTGACGGCTTTTAGCAAAACAGAATCTGAAGACCTTATGCATGTTAGCTTGATCTTTAAGCTCGGTTCTTCTACCTTCCACACAGAGAAAAAAAAAAGAAAAAAAATCATTGTGAAACCTTTCGAGTGGTCATCTCCGGGTCTGTTGTGTGTTTGGAAAGGGCTCTGCAATGAAACAAAGACTGATTTAAAAAACTGCGCACAGCAGACCAGACTTTGAAACTTTCAAAAAAAAAAGAAACATGCCACGCTACAAAAAAAGGTCAGCGCACTTTGCATCGGTCCAAGCCTTGAAATCTCTCAAATAATGGAGGACGTTTCGACTGCAATCAAAGACTTTGTCCACAAGATGGCGCCACTCACTCAGGCTTGGACCTTCGCCCCTCTCTCCTCCCCCCCCCCCGCCCCTTCTTTCGACTCCCATCACCAACTGCTTGCAGTCTGTTGAAACACACTGGAAACCACCAGGGGGCGACCCCACTCTGGACCTATGCACTGTCTTCTTTATGCATGTTGTTGTCCCCAAATCTTGCACCCCCCCCTCTCTCCCTCTCTCTCTCTCCCACCGTCCATCGCCACATTCACTGAAAACATTCTACGCTTTGTGCTAAAAAAAAAAAAAAAGAAACAACTCTTTAAAAAAAAACAACCTTTAGACAAGTACAGTGAAGTTGCACGACTTGTCGACAGACTGCATGAAATCGAAACATTTTTTTGTACATTGAGAAACGAAGAAGACGAAGTAGACGAACCCATTGTTGAAGTAGTCCCTTGACGGTGAGATGCTTTCTTTCTTTTTTCTCTTTTTTTGGTTTTGGTCCATTGGAGCCAGGGTTACCTTTCACTGTATCAAAGACAGTCCCCACTTTCTGTTCCTTCTTCATCTCACGGTGTAGTCGACAGTTCCATTTAGATTCTGTTAGGGCAAAAAAGAAAACGTAATGTTTCCACACTGTGCGCAAACGCCTGCTTCTGAACACGCTCGAGCATCACAATAAGCTAAGGACAAATTGATCTTGATATAAATGTACATAGATATACTACTTTGAAAGGTGACATAGCGAAAAAGTATTTATTTTTGTTGCTTTGGTCCCTCATGATTACTCATATATACATATATTGTACAGTCTAGATAAAGAAGATTACCTAAAATGGGTCGAGAAAAAAATATAGACTTATTTTGGCTAATGATTTCAAAGTCTGACGATTTTGAAATGTGTTTGAATATATGGTGTACATTACTTTGTACATGTATATGTTTGTTTTGTTTCTCAGCTCGTCATTTTTTTTGTTGATTTTCCTCTTTGCGTTCTCTTCGAACGAGGTAGGGCATGAATGAGATAGAAGACTTGCATGGACTGACGCATTTTCCCTCCAGCGCAGAGTGGCGCTCGTAGACGAGGACAAAAGTGCGCCGTAGCTGGTAGACATTTAAAAGGTCAAGAAGACGATTTTAGCAAAAAAAAGGGAAGAAAAAACAATAAAAACACCCTCAAATGCAATATGAAAACAGCTGTATGCACCCATGACAGTTCCTTTTATCATTTTGCCAAAGATTCAAACACTTAACATCTATGCTGACTGGCTGCATGTCGCTTTTTTATGTTCCATTTTGTGTGTGTGTGTGACGCACACGCAGCTTTTGCAGCCAAATTTACGGAAGTGGAACCAGCCGAGACTCACGGAAATCTACCGTGTTTTTTTTTTTTTTTTTGTGGTAAAAAGTAACAAGGGGCCTTTAGATTGACATTCATCTGCAGGTGACTTGTTTTGTCTTTTATTTATGTCCGGAAACAGGCCTGCTGTGCCCTCACAATTGGAAGTGTGTGAACAAAGCACTTATATTAACGTTAAAAAAAAAAACTAAAAAAAAAGGTTAACGAAGTTGGACGCGTCTCATCGTGACGCTTAAAGCTCCACTGCTGCAGCAATTTTATTTTTGTGTGTGTGTCTGCCAAAGGTGTCTTCTCTGACCCTGTTTCGAAAGGCCGCGATTTATTTATTCTTATTTATTTGTTTTTATTTCTTAACAAGACTTCATTGTCGCATTATCACAACGGGCAGCGTTAACGAACGGAGGCGTGCACGGCGGCCGTGGATTCAGAGCAAGACAGGTCGAGCACACGAGAGAAGACGATAAAGTCTGAAGACGTTTTTTGAAAACATCTCTGAATGAAATCCTGGATTTGCTCTGTGCCTGTTTGTTTTGAGTCAAGCGTCACCGCTGTGGAAGAGACGCCATGAGGGGACTGGTTGTATGAATGTGCTTCGACATGGATGTACAAAACAAAAACAAAAAAAAAAGGGTCTCCGATTTTGTTTGCGCTTCTCATTTACATTATATTGTCATGGCTTACCTGTTCCTAAGGAGAAAAAAAAAACATTAAAGCAATACAAATCAGTTACATTAAAGACATGTGGGTGTTTTTTTTTTTTTCCAGCAGTTTGGAGTCATGATTTTTTAACGCCAAAGGTTTGGTGAGTTTCTTTTCTTTCTTCGTCTCTTCATCATCAGCTTCACTGTCAGCTGTGCAGCTCGTTAGGCTCCAGTGGAAACACCTTGGAGGAGTTGATTTAGAGGGGCTCCAGAGTCAGGGGAGAGACTTCAGGTAAAGTAACACACATGGATGAAAAGTGTCAGGAGATTAAAGGAAACAACGTCACATGAAACTCAAAGAGTTTAAGATTCAGTTTAATGCTGCTCATCCCAAAATGATTTATCACTTTATTCTTCCTCTTAGTTATTTGCATTTCAACACAACTTTAGCCGAAGGTGTTAAGTTGAAGTGACATGACGCCAAAGAGCATCAATAGAGGAGGAGGATGTTTGAAATGTAACATGGTGAAAGTCACAGGTTTTAGTGATAGTTTGTCACTTCCAAGCAGAAGCTGTGATCGATATATGAAAAACAAAAAGTGACAGGAGGATGTGTGCACCAGGGGACAAACTAGCCATGCATACAAACTTTTTAAAGGCAGGGAAAGTTTGCATCACACATGATGACGTGTTGAATTAGAAGAACGGTTTAGTTATTCTTGTTTCTCTCGCCCTGCTGGTCCAAGGGACTGTTTAAGAGACAACAGGTATTGTGCAGGGCTGTATGTAGGAAGCTACACCTGCAAGTAAAGACAATTTATTTGGCATACTTTTGGCCTTAAAAGAAAGTGAAGACGACATGTAGCAAGAGGCCGAGGGTTGATATCATTTGTGGGTTCATTGTTGAAATGACTAAACCTCTGTATTGGACACACTCTAACCTGAGGTACTGGGAAGTTTTATTAAGATAGGAAATGTTCCATGAGAAATAATATGCACTTTGTTCATTTGAAATGATATGATGCCATGTCATTTCAGAGTCCAAGTCTAAAAATCCTGAATCAGTCATTCCAACCACAATCTAAACTCCAAACACACCAGAGCTAAACTATCACATGAGAGCAAACAGATTGATAACAGGTGTGTGCATGTGTGTGTGTCTTTGTGGCCATGTGCAGAGTCAACAAAGGCAGCTCTCCAAGCGGTAGCAGTGTGTTTTTGTTCGCTCCGCGTGTTTCCAAGTTGCGAGTACCAGAACGCCAAAACCGGAGTCAGAGGCATGAGTGACGGAGGCAGGCTGTAGGGAAACATAATCGGAACTGTGTGAGGTTCTCACGGCTGCAGACGGTGTGCAAACGTGCAAATATGTATGACACACTCCCCCCCCCCCCCCGGACAAAGTACATAGGCCGAGTCGCCCTCTATGATGCCTCTATGAACAAGGGTGGTGCACGCACCCAACAAGGGTTTTTTGGCTCATAGACTCTTTAACATTCAAATGATCCTTAAAAAGGTCAAGTGTAAAGGTAAGCACATCTTGGATTGCTGCTGGATTGTTTGAATTGACATCTTTATTTGGACAAGGAAATCCCATTTCCAGAAGTCTTTCTTTTAATCGATCCCTTGAGTGCAATATCTCTAACAAGAGATAAAATAATGCTAAATCAAAACAGATTGTCGAGAAAATAAAAACATGGCGAAAGATAAAGCTTTGGATTGTTGTGATCCTGAAATCATATGGCTCTGGGTTCAAGCGATGCCAATTAATTGGGTAAAGAATCAGGACCACACGCTTCTTTCTTTGGAATCGTTTAAAAGCGACTTCTTGACATGAATGCAAAACCCCTCGGCCTGTAATCGAGCTCAAGTGTGGAACGCAGTGGAAACATGTGCAGTCTGTGAGAGGCATCTCACCCAGGTATGACCTTCCTACACTGCAGTTTTGGAAAAACCTGACCCCTACACATGCAGATGCCACTGAACTGTAAATATTCAAATAGAGGGAAAATTCCCACTCTGCTCTTATCAAATGGAAAAATCAACCTGCTTGTTTTGGTTTTATGCACTCCACCTCCCTGTGTGCTGTACTTTATTTTCCCTCCAAAGAGAAGTTAGTGATATATTCTTGTGTAAAAAAAAAATGAAAACATGAGCGTGAAAAGCTTCATCTATTGCAAAAGAGCAGCAGGCGCTAATTGCATCTTAATGCAAAACAAGCTTTTATGTAGCTTTAAAACATTAGTGACATCATTATACTGCAGTATGTTTGCTGACAAAGAAGAAAAATCTTGTAGGAAATATAAAAACCTCATCAGCAATGTTCTCTTGCTCCTGCCAGTGATAATCCTCTCTAGAAACTCATTATTTTAGTTCACTCAGACTTCCTTAAGACAACACTGCCGAGTTCTGGCTAATTATGGGTCGGAAACGGTACATTGGGCTTTTCCTCACATCCACATGTTGGTCAGAAAGAGGCCAACACGGTCGCTTTTGAAACAAGCCAGCTGTTCTCACGCCACAGCAGCAAAACAAGGGCCGGGATAGACTCTCGTCATGTCCCTGCAAGAGCTCGCTGGCTCCCTGTTTGGCTTCACGCTCGTGTGAAATCTCTCTGGAACAACGATCGTGCATCAAGAGTGATCATCAGCGCTCATATCTGCCACAATGACGTACATTTCTTCAGAATTGTGTGAGGATTCAGATCTAGTTCAGCCTTTAAAGGGTCAAGCTTGTGGAGACTGAGTGGAGACTGTGAGGCATCTCTGACGAGCAGACGTAGGAAGCAAACCAGTCCATTCAGGATCAAATAAAGATTCCTTTTCCTCTTGTCTCTTCTTCAAAAATATATGCAGAAGATATTATCAGACTCCATGCTAAACTAAGCTAACTTCTCATAGCTCCAGCAGCTTACTCATTGTACAAAGTCAAGAGCGCAAGAATACCAGCTTTCACTCAAAAAACACCTGATCTTTCTCCGTTGTCTTGTGTTTATGCTAAGCTAATGGACTCCCAGTATGAGCCTTGTACTTTCCTATATTACCACTTTGTGAATGAAAGCAAATGGACATAGAATATATCTGAAGATGTCCAACTATTTCAGTAAAATCGGGGTTAAAAAGGTTATCTCAGAGCCAGTGATACCTGAGACATTAGAGGCTGGTTTTTACAGTCAAAGTCGGTCTGATTTGTTATTTTTAGCATGCAACCATCATAAGATTGAAAGCATCATAAACTAAACAAGAACAAGAAGTGAAAGATACCTGATGGTCCAGAAACAGACCAATCATGGGGAGGTTGGGAGGTCACCTGCTTCATACAAAGTACAGCGCATTGCATTTCAGAAAAACCACAAACTGTCATAAGTGTTAGCAACTCCCAAACTTGAGTCATGTCGGGCGTAAGTGTTTCTCTTTACGATGTGGCTCTTGAGGAGCCTTGGGGGCTTTGGGAAGGGCCTGTCTTCCATCCAGCTTTGAAGAGTCTGGATCTCCCAAAGAGTCTGCGACGTATAGAGTTGGATGCATAATTAGTTTCAGATGCTCCGATCAAAATGATTTTGTCCTTGACATACTGTATGTATATGGCGCCTTTTAGTCTCGAGATCCATATTCTGAGAAACCTTTCAAAGCAAACTGGAAGATTCGTCTGGATTTAAACTACCTTTAGAGACGACCACAAGCTCCCAAACCAGGAGTGATTTCTCCTTAATGGTTGCCCAGTTTCAAAATGTTTGGTGCAGCAGACGAACACACACAAGTGGTATTAGATTTTGGATCAATCCACCACAGTCCATCCTTTCCAAAGTTCATAATTTCTTTTCTTTGAGTCGGTTTTGCCTACCCCCCCCCCACCCCTTGAAAAGCCAGTGATAATTACCAGCATGAATGAACATGACCACCACCATTTATTTCAGGCAGCACCGATTCCATTACACAACCATTATTTAGTCTGCGAGTTTTGCCAATGCTAATAAAAATCGAGACAATCTCCTCCCCGGTGGAACCTACACCCTGGCCTCAACGCATTCATTCAGGGGCAAAAGCTGCCAGACAACTGCAGAACGTGTCTCACTTAACACATTTTTATCTCCTCTTCAGTCTAAAAACATCATATTTTTCTCATTCCAAATCTATCTGTTTGAAGGATCAGACAGATCACTATGCTCCGTCTCACTCCCTTTACACTGGATATGCTTTAAATTCCTTGATCTGTAACATCCACCACCTTGTAAATCTGTTCAAATCCAGCATAGCAAGAATTCTTTCAGAGCTGTAGGAGTCCTGCATTAAGTCCTGCAAAGTTTAATTAGTTAGTTGTTGTGATTCTGTATATCTTCAGCAGGGTGCATACTCTTTACTCTTAATGCATAATTTCATTCTCACATCTTTACTTTTTCAACATGTTCTGTATGCCAGCCATTTACTCCAAGAGTTTCTCGCAAGTTTGAGTTTATCTGGACGGATTTTTATTATTGAAGCAATCTTTGTGTAATCTCTTGATAAAAGTACGTATTTTATAAAATGAGGGATAAAAAGATTAAGTTATATCGATCAGAACAATATATTGATTTGCTTATATGAAAGGTGGACCATTGGTTCAATGAACTAGGAAGCCAGTCTTTGCCATTTGCAATGGAGAAATGTTGTTTTAAGGCGGATTCTTTTCTAAGTAAAACATGGATGTAAAACAGAACTCTTACACTTTAACAGCAGTGAGCCATAACAGTTGAAGAAGTAATTCATTTATGATATAATTTAGCTCCTTGTGCCTTACACGTACTCTCCTAATTATTACCTTTTCTCCAGTATTGGCAGAAGTTATCTCTTCAAGGCGGGCCTCGCCTGTGCCTGTAGCTACAGACACTGATACAAATATGATCAGATTTATTTGATAGAGATAGAAACACACTGGGCTGACTAGCTATGTCAACTGAACATATAACTATCCAGCACCATTCATAACTCTGCGATCGTGTTACTTCTTTATCGCTAGCTGTTTGAGTCAAGAGCAAAGATTTATTGCTTTATGTAGGGATCAACATACATAGAAATGTGTGTTCTGAGATTTGCAGATGTCAAATGAGGTGATCATGGCATCTTATTTTAACTCTGAGCTGGTTAAGATAGTAAAGCTGTACATTACATTGGACCAGTCTTACATTGCAGGCTTTCATGAGCTGCATTACCTGTGGGGTGATAAAGGATGAATAGATCAGGACAGTCAAAATATGGAATCAAGTGTCATAAGAAGATTGGAACAGATGCATTACTTAAGACACAAAGAAAGGAATTTGCCATGAGGGAGACCTCTGTGAAATAATGCCTGAACATGTTATATAATGTGGTGTCAGGCCATGATAATCCAGATTGTGTTATAATGAAAGATGCTGTTGAGTTGTAGGATTAGATCAAATTGTACCATTCAGTGTTTCTGGAGCTTGACTAGAGAATTGAAGTCTGGGCCTTATGCTTCAATTTTGACCATTCATTTATTTAAATCTGTGTTTTGCTGGTCTCAATAATGAATAAAATAGAAGTATTTATTTTTGAAACAAATACATTTGTATGTATAAATGTGTCCTTTCACTTCTAAAGTTCAGGAAAGAACTTGACCCTACAACGCTCTTTGTTTGGTTATTTGTCATTCCGCTGGCCTCTCCCTTTGGAGTTTAAAACAAATTGAACAACAACATTAGGTAACCTTGCAACATGCAGAGGAATTACGTTACAAATGGATATCTAAAAAAAAACACTTGATTTGAGAGTCATTGTTAAGGGAAGAGCAATCGAGCCATGAATAAAAAAGTGTGACTAATGTGGTTCACATGAGTTCTTTGGTATGAATTGTATAAATTTCATAGCGGGACACGGATTCCTTTTATATCTTTTTCCATCTTAATATTGTCTATTTGTTTCTTTCTGTGCCTGCGTAATGTTGCGAGAATTGGCATGAACCCCTTCAGTCTTGCTTCATCAATCTTTTAAGCTACCTCCATCAACACAGGCTTCAGTCTCTTTGCCTCTGACATGACGACTGCATTGGTCCATGCAGTGCAAATTTAGCTGTTAGGATCGCTAAGTGCCCTATTAGAAGTCAGTGTACCATCTTATTGGTTTTCATCCCATTCAAAGGTCATGTAGTGGAAATATGTTACTTTGAGTTTTTGAATATTGAATCAGCAAACTGTGTCCAGTGAAAACACAACATGAGTTATTATTTCTGAATGCCAAGTCATTTGCTTGAAAGGTGAGCAGCCATGTCTTCCCTCAAAGAAAAACTAGAGAAGATTTTGAACGCCAGCGACATCAGCACCTGGCACAGTTAAGGATGAATCACTGCCATTGGTCATCAATCCTGTCAATTCCCCCGAAGGTAGGATACAAACTCCTACTGTAGCCTAGAGACACGCACTGTACACACACACATAGGCTTGTGTCTGATAGGTTGCCTGGAAAACTCTGAGTAGAGGAAGAGAAAACCAATAATTCATCCTTCTATCAACATTGACTGTCAGAGGAACCCTTGAGTATAATACTCAACCCACAACTAAGTAGAGCTGCTCAGGTGCCAAAAGCAGAAGACTTTAGTTGAACTCCTACAGGTGTTTTGATATGAAAATTTATGAGGAGACGAGATCTCGCCTGCTCAGCAAAAACTCTTCTGGATAAATAAAGGTGAGAAAAAGAAACACATGAGTCACTGGATAATATCTCCCAAGGTGCAAAGCAAAGATGCCAGAACTCTGAGAGTGGCCCGCCTCTTTTGTTCAACACACCACTGGACCTGTGCTGAACTCGCTCTTTGCCTGGAGGGGGTTTACAGAGTTTTGTTGGCGAAATCTCTTTCCTCGCATTTACCGACAAGGACAAAGAACACCTTGTAGTGGTGTCTGGTGATCAAGGCTGACGGCATCTTTAGGCATATGTCTGTGAAAAAAGGTCACAGGTCACAGTAAAAAACTGTGTCCATTAGCAAATGTTTGAAGAAACATGTTTGAGCCTCTGAGCCAAACATTATAAATTTGAAGGAAGCACTGTCCTGTCAGTGTTAACACAGAGCTGAGTACAACAAACCCAGTGGGAGTTTGACTTCACTCTTCTTTTAGAATGTCATTACTCAACGATATATTTAGGATATACTTGATTGGCCTGCCCTGAGTCAGGTTGAATTAAAATTTGATCTGGAACTGATAAATCCCAGGGTTCACTTGGGGATGTTGGAGACCTCCAGATTTTATTGGCTTTGAGCATGAGCTTGATCAAAAGTTTCCAAAGCAGCCAGGATCTTAGAGATAAAAACAGTCATTTCATTTTATATCCAAGTGTAAATGTTGCATCTAAGGAGGCATAATCACTGCACTTACCCTACGTTAAGGGATCCAATACATCAAGGGGCTTAAATGGAATTACAGAAGACTCAACTGTACTGATAGCTATATAAAACATGTTTTTAATTAGACTCTATCTTAGTTAAAAATGTGTTTGAATCATTATGGTGTTGAGGGAATCTGTCCAGACCGTAGTTATGTAGCTGTGTGCGACCACATCTGGAACGCCACTTGTGCATGCAGGTTGTTTTTAATGTAAACAAAAGAGTTCCGCTGTACATGTGGGAATCAGCTGCGTCACATGTCAAACTTGGTACGATCAGAAGGTCAACAAAATCAGACATGGGTGAGAAAATTTAGAGCTGAGCATCATGTACTCAAAGTCTTCCTAATAGCATTGATTTATTGTGTATTATTGCAATTGAGAACATGTAAGAAAATATGTTTTTAAGTTGTAAAGGCCTCAATCCAACAACTTCCTGATGATATGAGCATGCTATGGCTCTTTTGTCTTCCTTCAAGTGTTGAGCGGAGCAAAACCTTTGATAGAGGTGAAATCTATCGAAATAGAACAAGACAATATTACTTTAAGTTGTTTGCACATGGATGTTTAGATTCACCTTATTTGCTATAAAAAAAACTTTCTAGGAATTCAATTCAAAGTTTAATTTGGATATTTAAGAATGACTAATGTCTGGTTTTCCTTTTTACATTTACTGCCAGATTACATACAATGTTTCCAGGAAACTTTCCTTCCAAGTTCAGTTATATATAGGAAACCATTAGAATGTCATGAGCCTGTTAAATAAAGTGCTTCCACACTTTGTACAGGCCCATAAGGTTTTTGAAATGTTGTGTGCCACAGTTTAGTTGCTACAGTCAATAATCTGAATTCCTTCAACATGCAGAATGATTTTGTAGGCTGGATCTGTCATCATCACCAACAGGTTTAGCAGTGTTGTTTAGCGAAGCAGCAAGCTATGAGAGTTTTTGCACTCTGAAGCCCATCTGGGACGCACAAATTCACTGTGCTGTCACTCAAACAGCCCACTGGGTACCATCGCTCTCACACACATCCATGGCCAGATCTCCCTCCACATCTTTCCATCAAAACAACCCGGTATAGTCTCATCCATCATCCTGACACTGAATGTCCCCCCCCCCCCCACTCTTTGACTGCACAGGATGTCCTCTCCTTGCAGTTTGCAGGTAATGTCAAAGGAATAATGGCTATTTGCGATGTGTTTATGTACACTACTGCGGGATGTTGCCCCTAGCTTTGGAAGTTCAAGCTGAAAATTGACAGTTTTGAGGAGCTCCTGTAACTTTATCTCTTTTGAGCACAATACAGGTGACTTGCTTGAGGTCTTTTGATGGTTTCTACCCTTAGAAAAGCTTTCAAATACATTTCAAGTACCATGACCGTGTCAGCAAAGGACCACCTGATAGAAAGTCAAGTTTTCTCATCAGCATCAAATCAGCTTTTAGCTCAAAGTTAAGCCTCACAAAGTTACTAGTTTAGCATCTGTCCCAAACCATAGTTTTTGGTATTTGTTGCAGTTTTCATGGTAGATTTATCCTGATATATCTTCAGTAAAATCTCCTTCAAACACAATTAGGCAGACTTGTTTGAGGTATTTGATTGACTCTACCTTCAGAAAAGCTGTACTGTATGTTTCAAGGACCATGAATGCACCATGTTTTCTTTAAAATGGCATTAGCAAAGGACCACCTGATGGAAAAATCTAGTTTTATCATCACATTTCAGAGGTTCTTGACCTTGGAAGGCCTTCTGAAGCATCTTGAGTGTAATAAATTCAAATTTCCTTCTCACTCCTGTGCTGTTTTGCAGGGCTGATATGGTGTTATGCATGTACAAAAACTTAGAACCTCCCACACAACCATCTGCTAGCACGCTGTGTGTTGGAAAGTATTTATCATGCATGCAATCATATTCCTCTGATCCTGCAGAAGTTTCTTCGAATAACTTTTCTTGCTGCAGATTGCAAAAGTACGACACTACACAAGGCAACAAAATAAAATCACTTCTGCATGCTGCTGTTCCATCAGTTTTGTACTCAATAAATGAAGATGAAATGAGAATTATGATGCTGCAGCATGTAGATAACAAACCTCCCCTCCTCCCCTCACTCTGATCTGCTGTAAGAGGATCTGTGGGCCTGGATTTGGCATGGCAGCTGTACAAGGCACCAAGCTTCCAAGCACACCGTATCTGTTTGCTTTGGATACTGATGTTGTTGCAAACCTCCCGCAAGAGGATAATATTTCTTTGTAATTAATAGCAGCCTGTTCTGTCTTTTGGCCGGGGGAAGGAAGCTGGTTTGCGAACAGAGAAACGGAAATTTAGCTTCCTTGCCAGCCGTGGTTGAGTTGGATCAGCTGGACTGAGGCAGCGTGGAAAGAGCGTCCCTGGACCGAGAAAACTCAGGTTCAGGGCCTCATGCCGGCAATTATCTACTCTGCTGAAGTACGCTTATGCAAATGACTGAATTACTGCCATCTCACTTGCGAGCAGAAAGAGAAACGGTGAAGAAAATGTAGTTCTTTAAACTCCTTTTGCACTAATTCTCTGAAGACTGACTCTCCTCTTTACAAAAAATTATGCACAGAGTTTTACATTTCAGGAGATAAAAGAAAAACTAAAATTGTATCTAACAAGCATGGCACATTGAGCAACGATTCACTCTTCATAAATGTATCCATTCGGCAGTCATTGTATAACAAATCCTGAAAGGTGTGTGTTTAAATTGCCTCTTGTAGTCACATCCTTTGCCTTATCTGATGTCATCGGGTTCATTAACTTGGCCTGAGCTCTGTGTGAATTGGCATCAAGAATAGTAGGGGAAGTATATCCAGCATAATCCCCCAGAAATGCCACTGTCTAAAGCTGTAATCCTGGAAGGCTTTAAGACTCTCGCTTTGCTAATACTCTACAAGTAAGGAGCACTCTGAAGATATTAGTTTGGCCTTAAATTTAGACATCTCACGCATATTTGGAGGTTCTAGGTGAAGATGTTGTGCATAATTTGATCTATTTCTACACCATCCCAACATGGATTAAACACCCTGTATTTACTTTAATAAGCAATGTAAGTGCAAGAGACACATTTTTACCTGTTGAAACCTTATAGAAAGAATACGCTTTTTACCGAATGGCCAAAACATCAACATGCACACAACACACATCCGGCCCTGGCCTAAAACAAGAGCAGTTCTGTATGTGCAGTGAGGAAAGAGGCGCATCCCTTTGACAGATTTCCATCAACTCTCCAGTGTGATTGTAAGCGCCTCATCTCCGCCAAGAAGGGTGACTCAGGCTGCATTTATGACATGTCATTAAATCAAGACTGTAGTGTATTAAGACGTGTCAGTGACAGCTTAGTGAAAGGTTTGTTTTGCCTTGTTTTCTTTTCAGATGAGAGTAGACAGCTCAGCTCGCAGACATAAGAAGGTAGAGAAAGAGGCAGGCTGAAGAAAAAAGGCCTTTAAGGTGTAGATTGTAGAGGGACATTATTTTTTTCACAAAACCACTGAAAATATATAAAATGAATGCAATATTGCAGAAAGGTTGTTTTTTCCAGCAGTACTTAAATAATGTGAGAAAAAAGCCTACTCTCTTTAATGCTGGAAGTTAGCTGAGAAGATAAATATCTCACATGCCCGAACAGTAAATTATTAATTCAACTAAATCCAGCAGTCAGTTAGCTTAGCTTAGCATTAAAATGTAGCTGACCCTTTACAAAAGATAAAAGTTGCTGACAGGCATTTAAAAAATCAAGGCTGGCTTTTCCTGTAATTCCTGTTTCTCATGGTAAACTAATCTAGCCATCAACTAGCTTGACAACTCTGCAAATGTAATACATGGAACAGGAAGGGCATGTTCTGTCCAAAATCGGCCTCTAGAACTCACAAAGTAAACTTGTTTTATCCTGTTTGTTTAATCTATATATAATATAAGTGCCAAATGTCATGTTAAGTTTTAACAAGGCATAGTGTGACCTATATGTGTTGGCAGGGAGCAAGAAATAGTCTAGCAAAGGTTCAAACCATCACAAGATTGACATCTGATGTTTAGCTTAGCTCAACATAAAGAATAAGACCCTGTTAGAGCGGCTTGTTGTTTAAATGTTAAGGTTTTTGCAATGATGAAATAGATTTTTCACCTTTATTATATTATGCCTTACAACCTTTCTTTTCCTCCCTCCTAGAAACATCTTCCCTCCCTCCTAGAAACAACTCGCTGAAAGTGTCTATCTCTTCAAACTTCAACAGCTGTCCCCCTTGAAACACAAGACTTCACTGTGTCTGTCATTCACCTGCGAGTATCTGCACTCACTGTTTCTGAGTTTCTGTCTACAAAACACAACACACTGTGACTCAGTGCAGCCTGACAATGCCCTCCTGTTACAGTATCACATATCTTGCAGAGAGACACAGCTCTGGCAGCAGCTCAAACATAAGAACAAGAGCTTCAATCCAGCTGACTTTTGTAAGCTGATGAAATGCACGTATCCTGAAACTTGACAGATTTGGAGGGGGGACTTCCAATGATAACTCAAAACCAGAAAAATAAAGCACATGTAGTTCTTGCAGTCTTGTTCATGGTGCCAATGTCCATGATTCCTATCAGCGTCAAATCTAGGTATCCCTGCATCCGAAAATGCAGAACTGACAAGCTCAGCAACTCTTGATAGGAATCTGCAACGCTCACGGAAACTTTTTTTTTTCCCTCTTGTCCCCTTGTCGTGCTGGTCTCCTTGGCCTCTCACACTGCCACAATATGCAGGATCCTCAAGGACACTGACGAGACCACAAGTTCCTGAATCATGACATGACTTACCTTATGCAAGCTGAGCCAGAACTGTAAACTAGACCCTCTGGTTTGTACTCCCACCACAGATTCCCCACACACTGACACATCATACATGGGGTAGAATTGTTGAGGATAATTAACCTCTGAGGGTGTAAAACCACAGTGTACCATTGTTTATACAAGCCCACGCCTGAAGGGGAGTCGATAAAACATTCTGATTTGGGAGCAGTGCATAGACTCATTCCTGTCTTAAACAGAGTTCTGCAACCTAGGCTTTCCTAAGAAACCCACTTGTCTGTATGTGGAAACAGCATGGTATATGATACAAAAAATCTAAGAAAAAGGTTTTTGATTCTTGTTAATATTTGGCAGAAGTTATCTTGCATGAAACACTCACATTTGGCTCACTCATCCAAGGCAAAGCTCCTTCAAATCAACGTATTTAAGGTTCTACAGTCCGTTTGAAGAAGCATTCTCGTATCTAAGTGTGTATCTAGCACTTTGTTTCGCATCTGCCCCAAAGCATGCCTTTTTCAGTTTGAGGCACATTCTTTTTGTTGACTCAGCCAAACGATATGCCCCCTATAGAATACCATAATATATAGTCAGACATGATTAAATTAGGGGTGTTGCTTTATGAGCATTCAAACCTGACATATTTATTGCTTGATTGAAGGTTGCTGTGATGAGCATTCCCTCGTCAGCAAATTTCAATGAATGATTCTACTATCTTGAACCAAATGACTCTCGCTTAATCAAGACAGGAACGAACCTGATTAATCTGATTACACGGCGGCTTTATTGGGCCCAATGGGAGACACAAAGTCAGTCAGTTACATTGGGAACACAAACTGTAGCTGCCACTCGTGAGTTCAGTGCCCAATTTGCAGTTGTCTTAGAAACTCATCCTGGTGGTCCATATCCAAAAAATATGATGGTCAACACTTTGCTCTCACTCTTCTTACAGGAGAATTACAACATTGCCATTGCCATTTACAAGTTCCATAATCCTTTAACCAATGCCTGGGTGCCCATGTGTACCCTTCAGCAGTTTTTGCTTTCTGCGATAATTGCCAATCATAGTTTTCTTTCCAAAAACCATCCAGTTGAAGGAATGGAGGACAAAATCCACAGGCCTCCTCTTGTGCAAAAATGCATTGTATGGGTTTCTTGACTGACACGATCCCAAGACAGTTTGTTCTTCAAGTGGTTTTTCAAACCACACTTGCATTATTTACTTGTGAAAACAACCCCAGTGCATTTCCCATAAATGTTAATGTACTAGCACAAGCATGACTGGAGGATCACAGATTGAATGTCAACAAATGGATGTCACTTTCATACTTTTTTCTACAAACTCAGTCCCTCATATTCTTTTTCACCTGCTCTGAGTATGTGCATATTTCATGACCATCTTAAAATGAGGATGTTAACTGGAGGAAACAGGTCTCTAGCACTTCACATGAAGACACACTGACACAAATGATGCACAAGAGGCACAAGTACAGGACACGCTGACCCCAGAAACCACAGCAGGACTTATTCTAGGAAAGACCCTTTGGAGAAAAACTCTACCATAACTCATTGCATAGTGCACCCCCGCCAGCAGCAAAGCAGCAAAGGGGAGGATAACGTGACCACAAGTTCTAACCATTTGGGCGCACAATAAGGACTAAAGCCTCGGAGCAGTAAATCACAGCGATTCCTTGGAGAGCCTACTCTGGCCAAAATGTTGGATGTTCAATCACATACCACGCTGCAAACGAGTAGCAACCGCAAATTCTGAGAAAGCATTTTAACGTGTGTGAAGCATAATTCTGGGTTTTCCAAGAAATGTTTTGCTAGTTTTTTGGCTTTGAGCTCTGCAGGTGCTACAGCAGGGTTGTTCTGCTTTTGGGTCCTGCCTACGACTTAGTTCCAAGAGAATCACTTCCTGTTGGGGGGAAAAAACATTTGATTCAAAAGTATGTTTTTTTAATGCGTGATCTTGGAAGAACTTTCTAAAGCGAGTTTGAGGATGTAGATATCTTAGCCACTTGTAGACCCACTTTTAGGTAGACCTACCTAGCTACCTCTCTCAGAGGTACACTTTGTCTTTACTACAAGGCTTTTCAACGTTTTTAAACCCAGCTCTCAAGTTCCACGTATTCACGGTAAAAGGAACTTGTTCTTTGAATAGAATCTCCATGGCACAGGCGCACCATGGCTTTTCCAACATCTGGATCCAATGATCTGCCTTTGTCCAATCGACGGTTGCCAGGGCCACACAGATGTGCTGACAGGGTTCAGCCAATCTGCCATCTCACATACTGCCTCCTCAAACCCTCCTCCTTCGCTGCAGTGCTCTTCAAACACCTTGTTCTGCTCGTTTTTTCCTCCTCTTACTTCCCACTATACTTTTGCAAAGAGATCACAGTATCCTGCTGATTTGAGGTTGACATTTCCCAAACATGAGTACGCCGATGTGTAATTTGGTGTCAATGACTACTATTGCTGTGTCATGGAAATTAAAAGTGCAATGTCATCATAACAAGTGTGTTAATGGTGGCGACCGCAGTTTAGCAGTTTACAGTAAAAGGCAATTTCTGGTGGAAAATATATTGATGGGCACAAGATTTGTTTTGTATCTTTGCTGCAGCCTGTAAACAACGCATTATGTTGTGTTTCTTGATTCAGATACCGTCATTGATGCTGCACAGCTAGTGATGTGGTTTTCTTGCACTTCCCACATGTAAAATTGAAACCTAAAAGTGTGACCAGATGTCGGTTTTTCTTGGGATTTTCCCCTGAAGCTTAGCTCTTTTTTTAAAAAAGTGGTGCTCTGCTTGTTTACTGCTAATGCTATATTCCCACAAACACTACTGCCATTGCCAAAAAAACATAAAAAACATCCTTCCTGTGCAGCATAGGACAACTTTTCATATCAAAAAAACATTTTTTTAAATGTAAACAACCATTAGAAATCCAGTAAATCACGACAATTAGTTTAAACCAGTTATTTATTTTCTAGTATGCTTTGGGAAAAGTCCATGAGCTCCAGCTGTCCTTCAAACTGAACAAACAAACACACTTGCATTGCTTGAAATTTTAGCCGCCGATAATCCAGTGTCAACTCCTCTAATTGTTTCTGAAAATTGAGTGCTTACAGTATTCTGGGAACCGACTCTGTCTCTGCGTGAGACTATATGGGGGAGGTTGACGCATGCTGCCTCAGCACATTTGCAGCGGTTTACTCGGCTTTGTCGCTTACAGTAAGCTCTGACTGTGTCATATGGTGCACATCAGTCACGTACAACTAGTCAGCTGTTGATTCACATCAAGCTGCGTGAAGACGGGGTGATAACTGACTTGAAGCCAACCCCCTTTAGAAGTGCACTGTGTGTGAGTGCATGAGTTTCTTTTATCATTTTCTGGTAAGTCACCCACATATTCCTTGATCTGGCTGCAGATCCGTCCCCTGAAAGGCTGGAACCTCCACAGTATTATCCAGGTCTGCTTTTGGGTCCCTATTATCCACATCGAGGAGACATTCTGTTCAGTTTCTAGAGCACCTCCAGTGACTTGTTTCAACACAATGGAGAATTTATTGTACTTAAAATGCTTCTGATGTCTAAAAGCAAAAACACCCCAAGGGAAACCCGCTTTTGGTTGATTAATCTAATTTTTTCACTCCTTATCAACAATTCACAACCATCAGTAACGTTTTAAACTTAAATTGAATGGAAATGCTATGCAAACGCTTAGATCAAATGGCAATGCTCACCAATCTGCCCATGAATCTAATGCTTCATTTCACTTTATTGTTCATTCACGTTCCATTAGTTTTACACATAGCAATCTCAAATCATCCGAGATTTGCTTTCTACACTGATTATTTTCCTACACACAGTCTATGCTCATAGAACATATAGAAGACAGTACTAAGTCTACAAACAGAAGCCAGAACTGACACCAAAAATGTGTCCCTTGCCTCATATTCTCCATTCAGAATTCAGATAATGCATCTGTTTATAGAGAAAATCCATTGTTGTACGTAGAGACAATTAGACAAAACCTCTGGTTTCCAAAGTAAAGTCAATGTAGATGTTCTTTGAACCTACTTTCCTTCTGAAGGCCAGCAGGGGACGACTCAAGTTGATTAAGATTAAGCAGGGTGTGCTTTAGGTTGAGGCAAGCTGTAATTGACTAGAGACTGCTCCTACAACCTGTCAACCAGGGTAGAGGGATTGCAATGTATAAGCAGCCCATTTTTAGAAGACAAACACAGATAACATCCAAAATAAATAATGGTTATTGATAAAATCCTAATGTTTACAGTCTTATTTGATGATACCTGACTTGGATTTTCAAGGCAAAAAAGATACTCTGTCAATCTCCAGAAAAAGTCTTGCAGACCAAGCCTATCACTTTCGTTAGGATTACTTCAATGTGAAACTTTTCCTCTCCTGACTCTCCTGTAGTGCTGATCTTCTGCCCAATGTCCTCGGGCTGAAAAGAAATCTGACACTGAAGCTCTGTTTCCCTTAGATTGTATCACAACTCTACACCATTTTGTGCTGAGGTTGCTTCTTTTTTTTCCACTTTTGATCATTTCTCTCTTCGTTTAGACGTCACTCAAGTTCAATGCAGCTTCGTTAACACTTCCACAACAAGTGTAGGAGCTGCTTCATTTCCTTTGGATGGATAAAGTAGGTCAGCATAAGAAAGCCAAGCTGCAGACAGAAGCAGAAAAACAATGGTAGAGAATCACAGATGAGAGGGGAAAAAGATGGATGGCTTGAACACAACTGAATATATCTCTCGAACGTCCAATCCAGAGGAGAATCTCTTTCAGTTGATGAAAACTTCTATCCTTTTTGTTCTGTATGTTTTGTGTCAGCCTATATAATATGTCACGTTTCTGAACATTGAAAACCCCAAGAGTGAATGTAAAGGTACACAAAATATTCCTTCTAAATTCAAAGTAATGTTCTGGAGAGGCAAAAGAAGGCCAGAGGGAACGTGAAGAAATACACGCATTGACTTCAACAACTCGTAAAAAGTGATACAGACAAATATCAAGAATCAGGAAAACACAAAGAGAGAAAAGGGCTGTTGTATTATCTTGTTGTCACAGGGGGGTGAAAGGTATCATGCTGTTTTATTAACTGTGTGCAATTCACTGGCAGAAACCCTCATGGGACACAAAATAGAGAGAGAGAGAGAGAGAGTTAAAATGAGCTAAAGTCAGAAAGTACCAGTCAACCTGAGTTTTTTCATTTCAACACATCTGTTTACCAAACCAAGGTAATCTCAAAGCTATGTTTCTTACTAAAACGTTGATTATTACTTTGTACCATTACACCGCTAGCTGATTGAAGGTTGCTTAGGGAATTTACAGAATAAACACACCCTAATAATATTTTTTAAAAAAACCATCAAATATCTTGCCCTGGTCTTAAATTCAAGGGGAATCCCAAACCAGAACAATTTAATGTGCCATCTGTGCATCATAAGGCCCATACACCAACTGACTCATACCCAGATGTAGTGGCAGGGTTTACGAACCCCAGCAGCCCTTAGACCACAGTTCCCAAACTGTTTTACATCTGGAGAAAACAAAACAAGACTGGAATACAAGCAGAGTCAATATTGGTAATAAATGGTCACTTTATGAATCATAAGCACAATTCAGACTGCCGCCTCAAGCCACAATATTTACGCCTGTGATGTTTTGCTTTCAATCTTAATGTACCATAATTACCTTAATGGATGGACGAAGTGGTCCACCATCTGTACTATCTTTTGGAGGTAGTAACAGAGGTGTTGCAGAGACGAGATGGTTTTAGAGGGAGACGTGAAGTTGCGACCATTGAGATGATACAAGGAGGCTGGCCTCAGATGTTTGTTTGACCATGTCAAGGTTGGACCATCATTGGGTTATTGGTTTTAATCATGTTAGTTGTTGATTGGGCCGTGTTTAAGTGATTGGTTTTACTTTGTTTTAGCTGTAGGTTGAACCACGTTTGAATTGTTTGTCCAAACCTGTGAGAGACAGACTTGCTGCACACATGTATCATCTGAATGGAGCTCTTTCTTCAAATGTGGACAGGTAGATGGAGAAATGAGAGGTTTGTGTGCGCCACGATGAGCTGACCTTTCCACCTATTGTGACGTTGTCTGACACCTGATACGATGCAAAGGTCAAGGGCATAGGCAAAAAAGGGGTCGGTTGATAAGAGCAGAGTTTGCCTACAAAGTTTCACAAAGGGGTGGGAGGGGGGGAAGAGGAAGTGAAAAGAAGCTTTGATCAGTGTGGGTCTGTAAAGGTCAGTTTCAGGGCTGAAAAACATCCCATGTTGAATTCATTCTATCATAAAAAGGACACTAAAACCCCACTTAACTTACAAAACAAGATGAAAAATAACAGGATGTAATCAGAGGAGTAAATAAAGCCATATAACCGAGAATTACACAGTGTACTCGTTCTTGACTTGGGTCAAAAGCATTTAATAAACTCTTCCTTGGCTCCACAGAGGCTCTGTTTACTAAAAACAAAAACATGCTGATCATCTTAGACATATATTGCTATCTGCCAAAACATCAAGTGAATTATGAGCAGTTTGTACTCCAAAAGGGCTGACCACTTATCTTGCTGGACACTGACCCACGCTTGCTCATAAAAAAGGGTCAGTGTGAGTCCGGATCTGCCCTGATCAGGCCTTTTTTTTTTTCTTTTTTTTTTTTACAACGTACATCTTTGGAGAGTGCTGTTGTTATGGTTAAGACAGCATCGTACAAATATTTTAAGCTACAGCTCTTTGGCGAAAGCGAGAAACCCAAAGATATCTAAGGGGAATTGTAAAAGTGTTCTTGCTTCACAAGCAGGATCCCACCCTTAACTTTGAACAGCTTCAGCTTTGTTACATGAGTGTATTTGGCGCCATTAGGCAGTCAAATTTCCCCAAAAGGTTTCTGAAAGAAAGGAGAAAATGGCACATGTAAGAGTGTATCGGGGCGTCCATCTGGCAGCTCCACAGGGCAACATGTTCAACATAAATATCTGACCGCATCTTTCAAGGAGGAAATGTCAGACAAGTATTAAGATCTTGATGGAGATCATCTTGGATTTCTGCTTTTTGCAGTAAAACATGCAGGGATCAGGATGAATTCCAAGCCTGAACACAAGATTTCAGGGGTCAAGTCAGGAAAATGGGATTTAAATTGGTGCGTTTGTGATAGGATAGCAGAGAACTAGAACTATGCTTGTATATAGTAAGAGATATGAAGGAACAACTTGTTCTCATCCTTGATTGTAAATTACTGATGCTGGAAGATAATGATGAAGAATGTGAATACTTGTGTATCTGAGTAAGGAGAGTATAGTCATTTTTAATTTCTCTTTGATGTTTTTTGGGACCAACAGAACAGACAAAGTATTTCCTTAACTGAAAGCCAATTTTTGAAAACCATGTTAAGGAATGAATTTAGTCCCATTTTCTTCTTCTGCCATGTTTCTGTCCTATTTGCAGTAAAGGCAACACCTTATTGTTTCTCTCTCCTGTAAACTCTAAAAGTGCTATTCAAATTCTAAGTTTCAGCAGTCTTGGTGCTCTTGTAGGGAGTGACATGTCCTGTTTTAAAACACAAACTGCTAAAAGAATAATGACAATGTTGTTTCCATGAGCCTGGGGAAACTAAATGGCCACTGTGCAGCGAGAGAGAGAGAGGGAGAGAGAGAGACAAGGTCTTATTCAGTCGCCTTCAGGAGCATCGTCTCATATCTGGCAGATCTGGAGGCATGCCAGCACCCGCCCTGTGAAATCAGCATCGCAGCGCGCGGAGTTGACAAGTGCGCCTCCCCCTCTCCAAACGTTGTTTGACATACCCATCGTTATAGGCTTCGCCTCAGGCAGTTTCTTTTTTTAAAAGGCAAGCTCAAAGCCGCAGATTATACATTTTGCTCACAAACCGTGCGGGTTAAATAACCTACAGAGGGAGAGGCATCGGGAATCAGACGCTTTTTCTTTCCCATTTGGAGACGGAGACGTTGCGCGTAAACGGCGGAGCATCACTGAAGGATAAGATAGCCTACATATATGTGGATATTTTCTGCTCTTTTTAAATTGACTTCAAGGTTGCAGGACTGCAGAGAGGGGGTAGCAGAGAGAGTGTGAGCTTTGGATGCATTGCAATTTGGGACTTGAGCGCGCAAAGCACCTGTGGATGCAAACACCCCCTTTTGTTTGGACTGAAACCTTTTGCAAAGAAAGGATTCACCGTAAGATTTAGTTGATACACGTTGCAGGTTGCAATCAAACAACCTTCAGTTCAGACTAAAGTGCACCATGCTCCTGCGTATTCCCTTCCTGGTTGTCACCCTGCTGAGCATCACCGACTGCGACTCGTCCTACGTGCCCTGCCAGCTGTGCGACAAGAAGGCCCTGTCCATGTGTCCGCCGGTGCCGGCCTGTCAACTTGTCAAGGAACCCGGCTGCGGCTGCTGTCTGACGTGCGCGCTCGAAGAGGGCCAGGCGTGCGGCGTGTACACGGAGCCGTGTGCGCGCGGGCTCCGCTGCCTCCCCAAGACCGGCGAGGAGAAGCCGCTGCACGCGCTGCTGCACGGCCGCGGGGTGTGCAGGAACGAGAAGTTGTACAAACTGCTGCATCCGTCAAAAGGTAAGGCATGTGGAGAGATGACTGATTGAGACCACAGAGGCTGAAAGTTCGGCTTAAACAGGTCACTGAATTCAACAGAACATTAATTAAGTGGATTTATTGAGTCATAAATGAATGGCAGCTTCATTCTATTGTATTTCCTCTCACAATACTGAACTTACAGGGAGGGGAAATCGAATTGCAGCACTGAAAATGTAGTTTTCTTCTTGGTTAGGCATTATTTGACACACTGTTGTACTGTCACATATCAAGTTTCATGATTTGGTGAGAATAAAGAGCAGCTGGATTGAGATGATACTCTTCCATTGAAAATAAACCCATCAAATGACCAACATTCATCCAATCATGTTGTGGGAAATGATTCATTATCAAACTTAGATTTTAGGTGTTCAAAGTCAAATTAAAGCTCCTATGTGGAGTTTTTACCCATGAAACAGACTGAAGTGTATATTGCTGCCTCTTTGTGAGCCACGAAAGCAAACAAGATCATCATCAGCATAAAGAGTGAGTGTTTCCGTAGTTTGACTAACTGTTTGTAATAACTGCAGTATGGGGTAGGTGTCGGACAAAGAGTTGCATGAATCAGCCTTTTTAAAACACTTTTTCCACAGCAAAGATTAGCGATGACATTTGGCTGTAAAAAGAAGCAGGGTCGATTTTTGGCAGAAGAAAATCACTCCCAAATCACAGAGGTATAAGAGGTACCACTTTGTCCACAGGGGCGGCCAAACTCTACACAAATCAAGAGTTCCTCACAGGAGCTTTAAAGCTAACAGTTGATGTTGTATTCAGCTCTTTTGGTGCGCCGACGGCAGAAAGTGTGTGACAAGATCTAGTGCAGAGAAAGAAAACATCAGGATTGTGATGCCATTGCCCCTTGGTAATGAAATTGTTGAAATTCCAAATTTTGTATCAATAATCACCTCACAACAACCACTCCTTTTTAAGAATTTGACCACAACATGCATGCTTATATTCTGTAGCTTCTGATCTAGCGATGAAGTGAGTTAAAGAAACCCTCCTCCGTCCTCTTGTGTCTCTGGGAGCCAGTGATCCTGATGTGGGTCATCCTCACTGACACCTGTCATTAACCAAGGCACACGACTCAAAGGCCCCCGCTGAGCATTGACCCCGTGAACTCTGTCAACAATTGGTGCAGGGCGCCAATCAACCTGTCATCCTGGTTTTTTTTAAAAGCCGTTGTGGGGGCTGCCAGCAGTAAATCAGCAGGTTTCGTGTGAGTGGCCCCGCCGCCTCAGGGCCCCCTTAGCCCGACATAAAACAAGGGAGAAGATTACAGGTGGTGCTAAAGGAGAGGCTCCTTGTTGGCTCCTTTGAATGACATGTCACTGTGTCTACTTTGTAGAGAGAATTGTGGGAAATATTGGCCCTCTTTTCTTCTACAGTTTCTTCTTGTCTTTTTCCCATTCTTTAGTCACCTCTCTTCATCCACCACCTGTGCCCTTTTTTCCCACACCTTTTTGTCTCTTTATACTCTCCCGCCTCTTCTCCTCTTTCCCTGCCTGGCTGCCGTCCCTCCTCATCTTTAACACCCTATTCTTCTTCCTTTCTTCTCCCCTCCCAAACCCCATACCCGGTTTCACCCTTTCCATTCTGTCTGCTGCTTTATTTTCCAGCAGATTGGAGTTTTAGTGCAGAAGAAAAAGCTACACTGGAAACATAAATAATCCTTCTGGCTGTGTTAAAACCTCAGTTGGCTGAGGGGAAGAACCGCAGTTTTTCTTGCAAAGGGCAAAAAGGGGGGAAGCTTTGGAAGTCACGTTCAAATTAGGTTGATGAAAAATAAGCCATCGCTTTGACGTTTACAACCCCTTTTTCTGTTATCTTTATTTTCACTCTCTGCTCTTAGTTTACTAAAGAAGTCTTCCATTTATATCCCCTTCCCTTTTTTTCCTCCCTTTTTTTTCCCACACTATCCCCCTCTTCCTCCCACCCTGCTTTGTTCGTCCCACCCTGCTCTCTCTCTCTCTCTTCATCTCTTAGTCTCCCCCCTACTCCTCCCCTCTGACTGTCTCGGCTGTGCAGTGATTCAGCAGAATGCAGGTCGAGCGTGGGTTACTGATCCCCCCAGTCAGCCCCTCCCATCTGCCTGCCCGTCAGCCAAGCTTCTCCATTAACTCCACGGCTCCTGCTGGGCACTCGCCATGCATAAATTAAGCAAAAAGCCCTTGTGTACACATGCCCTAGAAAAAATGACATTTTATAGGCACTTGAAAATATTTTTATATGTGTTTGTACTGTAAATTTCTTAGAATATACTAGAAGATTCTGAAAAGTGTCAGTAGTAACTATCAGATGTCCATGTATCCAATCGTACTTTTAGTCACCTGTATAGGTGCATGGAATGGTTTTTACCACGTATTCCAATAAAACAAATGCCCAAAATGACATTCTGGTTAATTGCAAGATAATGAAGCAGACAAAACTTACAGGGATGATGATGGGAAATGATGAGATATATCCAGACTGTTAAATTCTGTTGCTGAGATTATAACGCTACATGTTCGTTCCCACCATGGATGTATTATCGAACTGGATACAACATTGGAGGCAGAGCCCTGAGCTGCTCAGTGGCATATTATGCAAAAATAAGGTCTGCGCTACTTGGCCCATAGAGCATGCACACTTCTGTGGCTCGGATGCATGTTCATTATGTCTAAAAAAAAAACATCTCTGAATTCCGCTTTAATTGCATTTTACCACTTTAATCTATTGATTTGTAGACATCTTTCCCAATGTAACTTTTTGGGGAAAAGTCTTTGTGGGCCCAATGGGTTCAGGTGATATTGCCACCATGTAAAATTGACTTCAACGTAAATTGTCATTCAAACCTGATCATAACAATAATAATATGTTCATTTAATTCCCTTTTTGTCATGTGTGCATGATATCAAATTCGAGTTATAATTATGTCTTTTTGACATCATCTGAAGCAGTATCTAACATTGATGCTGAAGATTAAAAATGAGGAAGGAAACTTTATTTTAAAGAGCATTAGAAGGGAATAAATATCAAACAAGGAATCAGCTTTCTGTCTTTAAATCCTGAAGGAATCTCGTTCTCCAGGATTGCCGTCTTGCCAATTCAAACAAGGAAAAAGAGAAAGAAGGGGAGAAAATGAAAGATGTGATCAGTCAGCACAGGTCAGATTAGAAAAGCATCAGGATTAGCAAGTGAGGACTTGATTGGAATTATGCTGATCTGCTACAGCTTTTTCTGCAGAGAGAGAGAGAGCGAGAGAGAAAACAGTGTCAGCAGGAAACTGGAGGATTGGGGAATCTCTTGCTTTTTTCCAAGAACCTGTCATTATGTGGACAGATGACATCACCATGATCATCATCAACGGGTTGGGTGGAGGGGCTTAGGCGTCATTTGCAACGTGGCGGGTGACCTTGTTTCACCGCCCGGTTAGCTTAATAGCTTAGCGATCACGTCAGTGCAGAAATGGAGGGGCTTTACTTGCAGAATCCGCCCAAAATGAAGCGGAAACAAGTGCGTGACACAGCAGTGGAAATGGGCCAGCTGTGGCTTAGGACACGTACAAGCTAATGCATGTTTAAAACTATAAATGAGGAGGAATATCAGTTTTAAAGTGCTTTTGGGGAGGGAAGCCTCAGTGGCTTGTTTAGGCGTCCACACAACTGTTATGGTCGTCTGAATAGAGGGTGGGACAAGGGAGAGGGGTGAGTTACTTAGATTTAGCTGCAGGAGAGCTGCATTTTTGATGAAAGATGCATGTACATGAGGGCTTCTGCTACCCAAAATGGGCTGCGGCTGTTTCTGTCGGCTTGCCACATGACAAGTGTAATAGTATGTTTTCATGGGCCTGGGTGCCAGGGTGAGACTAAATATCTCATTTAGGTCAGTGGCTATAAAAGTTTTAAAACCCCTGGTCTACATATACCCCAAACTGGCAGCCTGACTTGCCATAAATGTAGGCTATGTTGTCCCTTATGTCAACACTTCCAATCTTGAGCTGGCTGGTAGCCACTGACTGTGTTAAATAAGCATTTAGCTGCTGCAATGAAATCATCATGTCGTCTTGTGACGTTGCCAAAAGTGACTGTGCTGTCTTGGATTTAGTGCTCCTGATTTTGAACCCTTCTTCAAACAGGCTCTTGAAAGCGGCAGAAAAATGCTTTGAAGCCGTCTTCGAGAGGACTAATATTACAGCTGAGGACATTGAATTGTTTGTAACAATTGGTTGCATTGGTAATTTAATCCAGTGTGTCTGTAATTTGTAAAGTTCCGGTGTAAATTGCAGTCCATGCTGTGGTGAGGACGTCTGATAATAGTAATCCAGCTGTGAATCAAGCTTTAGCCGACAGTCGCTGGACTCTTTCTTCCACATTCCTTTCTAGTTCTGTTTTAAGCTAATCGGAACTGAAAGGCAACTTTTTTTGATGGCGTTCTTAGTCGAACTATTTCTAAACTGTCAACAAAGTCAAGTATTTAAGCATATCTTTGGTGTTGGGGAAGTTTCAGCCTCTAGTAGCGCTATTCAGCAATGTTTTAAGAGGTCCCTTTTTCCTTGTATTTCTTGCTCTCCTAGCACCTGCACAAGAAAGTACCTACTTGTTTGACTACCAGGATAGAGACCAACAAAGATGACGACAACTACCAAGCTACACTTGAGGCTTTCCAAGTCCATTAACAGATGGGTTGGGGCACAATGGCTATATCCATTTCTTATACTGTCTACGGTCTATGCTTGGTCCTGAGGATGTATTGACCTGAATTTAAAACAACTTTATCTTTTAATTGTTAAGCAATAACAAGCCAAGATATATATCACCAGATCACCATAAAAAGACAGAGAAGAAGAACACAGACTGACATTTTTCTAAATGTACCAACAGTCAGTTATTGCAAATGTTTTATAACCAAGGAAGTTAATGTAACGTCGTTGTAAGACCCTAAATGTTATACACAGTTTAATTTTAGAACAAACAGGGTACCTTTAATAAACCTTAACCCCCTTCTGCCTTTGTCTCCTATCAGATGGAGAATCTCACGATGACGCCATGCTACCTGTCCCAGAGTCAATGCTTCCCCAAACCAAGGTGCCTTTATATGGAATAGACCACATCAGCAGTCGGAAGGCCCTGGCCATGAAGCAGGCCAAGGACCGCAAGAAGCAGCTGGCGAGGCTGGGACAAACCAGCACCCTGGACTTCACTCCACTGAGCCTCGACAAACTGGAGCCAGAGTTTGTAAGTGTAGTAGGGATTGCAAAGATGCAGCTAAACCCTCAGGGAAATTTTCGCTTCACTGATCAAGATTTAGAGCCATTCCTGAACCATAATTTGTTGGATATTGGCAAGAAAACAATGTTTGCTTTGCTGTAAATCATAAAAATCTCAGATACTGCATCCTACTGCTTCAGGCTCCATAAAGAAACCAGTTCTGACAAATCTGCCAAGATGCCTCGCAGGGCCACTTTCACACGTGACAGCATTGTGTGAACAGTTAATTGCAAAATCACCCTGTAATTCTTGACATGTTATGTTAAACCACAAGTTTCACTCAGGGGCAAAAACACACTTTAAGATAATGCAAAAACAAACGTATTTGGTTTTGTGTGTGTGTAGGGACCCTGCAGGAGACGACTGGATAATCTCATTCAGAGCATGAAGGACACTTCTAGGGTTTTGGCTCTCTCTCTTTACATCCCCAACTGTGACAAGAAGGGCTTTTTCAAGCGTAAACAGGTATGGAAACATGTTTTTTTTGTTGCTTATTACATTAATTCAGTAAAATAATTTGTCACTTTGGCTTTTGAGACAAACTTTTAAATGAGAAAAATTACTGGAAATCATTTTAAACTTTCTTTCCTTGCTTCTGCCAACTCTTTCCTTGCAGTGCAAGCCGTCTCGTGGTCGGAGGAGGGGGATTTGCTGGTGTGTCGACCGCTTTGGTGTGAAAATCCCTGGCATCAACTATGCCGGCGGAGACCTGCAGTGCAAAGAGCTCGACAGCAGCAGCAACAGCAACGAATGAAAGAGCTAACCGGTCAAACTCGTTGAGCCCTGTTCTTTTTAAAACCTGCCAATCAAGCTAGCACGCTAAATGACTGCCAAATCAGGAAAAAAGTGACACAAATCGTTATATACATGGTCAGGTGTGATGGACTGCATTGTTCTTTTTGTTGTCTCGTTAAAGGAGAGTTGAACCGAAGTTCTTGCTTGGGTTAAAATCTGCACATGTAGGTCTTAATTCTGGCCCCAAACGGACTGTTCTGAGGTAAGCTAACACCAGGCCTCTTTATATCCATAGATAGAATATAGGATTATATATATATTTGTATGATACTGATGATATATTGTCTACTTGAGTCTGTTAAATTTTACCTAGAAATTGTAGGACAAAACTTTTAAATGTGGCTACAAATCATATTTTTTCTTATTTGATTCAGTTTTGTAGTAAATTAGCCATGTAATGCTAAATGTTAGTAGTGTAAATGATATTCTGGTATAAGGTGAGTTTTTATATTGTCATCACATGGGGAAAAATGACTCCTAAGTGGACAGGAGTCATACGCTTAAGCTGTGGTGGCAGGATAGCTGTCATTGTTAGCCAGTTTTGCTAATTGGAGGCCTATAGCTAAAAAAGCCTACATACCAAAAGGAATAGTTTGACATTAAACATGATTGCGTCATTGCAGATAGTAAGATGACAAAACACCACTTTCACACTTGTCTGTTTTGAAAGAAGAAGAAGCCGAGAACCCCATATTGGACTCTGTCCAATTGTTTAAAAAATCCACCGAGCACCTCAATTGCGCACTTATTTATTAAGTTGTGCTCATATTTTTTGGTTTATTGACAACACAAATGTTTTCTGAAAATGTGAAAGAACTCACTGATCAACCAGGATACATTTTTTTGACTGGAAGCAGCTATTTCCTGTTGTCTCTGCTAGCCTAGCAAGGAATCGAAGCTTGCACTACAAACTCACCGATATCAATTAAGAATTCAACATTACATTGGTGGAAACCAAATCAGAAATTAAGAACAATACCCATCAGAATCATGTTAATTTTTTAGGTGGTGAAATATAACTTTTCGACATCATAGTAAAGTAAATAGGCTACCAAAGCTTAGCAGTGCAATTAGCCATAACTGTAGCTCACATTCTGTCCCTATCAGAAGAGTCTTGTATGCGTCTACTTGTTAAACTTGGTTGTATTTTAGGCAATTACAATAAAACCTGACTCTTGAACAAACTGTATTTTACAGTAAAAGCTTAAATATTTTAACAGCTCTTGAAAGGCCTTTTCCAAGTCCAAAAAATGGCGTCCACTGTTTGTAAATGTATGTACAGAGTGTGTGTGCATGCTCCTGCGTGTCTGTATGTGTGTATACTGTACTGTACTGTACGTGCCATGCCCTTATATTGTTCTCAATGACAAAAATCTCTGGTTGAAATGCTTACAAGCTAAGTCAATCCAAGCTACTGCCTGGTGCTGTTCATTTCCCTCCACACACAAATCGTATGCAAACACCTCACGTTGGTTCTGTTTCCACGTGCAGGGTGTCCACAGGCAAATCTGTTGGCCGATGGGGACTTGGTTTTCCGGGTCTCTTATCCTGCAAAGAGCAAGGTCGCTGAGTTTGTATGTAAATTCAAGTGCCTTCTGGCAAACGCCACTTTGAATTTGATTTGCATGTGGACCCAATGTGTTGTTGAAGAGGGATACTCCAGAAAACAATGATCTCTTAGTCAATCGCCACTGTTTGTTATTTTAATCTCCAATGAATGGCTATTACATTCTCAGACATTCCTAATGCATTGACAGGGGCTCATGAAACTCTTGCTGTTAATAGTAGCACAACACAGTGACACTTTGAACTTTTCAAAATCTCAGCTAAGACACAAGATTAATGTGAACATCATGGTGAAATATTTATCAGGCGTGTAATTGATGTACTCGTTTTTGTAATGACAAATCACTATTTAAATAAAGTTCATGTACTCACTAAAATGCACATCTGTACTTTTTGTGTGAACCTTGCTGTCTTAATGCTGAGTCCGTGGTTCTGTTATTAAGTAGATACTATCTCTATGACATTGAAAATGGTCAAGACACTCTTGGTTTTCCATGCAGGTTGTTTCCATCTGCAGTCAAAGACAAAACCACATGCAGGTACAATACTCATTTGAGAGGAACACTACACTTTGCACAACATTTGGTTCATTTTGGCTCACAGTCATCATGCATTACTATTACATTTGGTCGACCTATATATGGTCCTCAGAGGCTGTTTCCTGTCAACTGGCAAACTTCTAACTTTTCCTCCAATGCCAGATACGAATTGAATTTTTGACCAAACAATCTCTACAAATATTTGATTGAGTGCCATTGTTATTTTGTCTCAAGAGGATGTAGCCTACAGACATTTTTTCTAACCCTACCATGAGGTTGAAATTTGTGTTTTTAATATTTGGATGAATTGCTATCCAATTCAATTGCAACTCTGAGCAAGGAATGGATAGAAACTTTTAAATTAGGTCGGATAGGTATGACACATTTTTTAAGAAGCTGTGATTGGTTAATCAAAAAATGTAGCATAAGTGTGATAATTTGTAAAACATACTTTATAAGTATATAGCCTGCAAAATGTTTGAAATCACATGTCCATTTGTGCAGCAGCTTCTTCACATGCTGATTGTTACAACAGCCGGTAAAGAGCCTTAATTAGTGATTGGATGCACCTGTTGAGGTGAGCACATGTATAAAAACTCAACATGCATGTCTCAGTTTGTCCTGAAAGAACTCAGAGATGGGTTGAAATGTCTGTGTGGTAGTGTTTGGAGAACATTTCTCTGTTTTGTCCTCAGGTTGAGAAACTCTTAAGCCTGTTAAAAGTCCTCCTCACTGCTCCTAACGGTTTAACACTTTATGAGCTCTCTTAAGGGCTAAGACACTTTGTGAATAACTTTCATCCTTACAAGGATCTAGTCCTAACTTTGAGTGGAAAATGTCCTGACTTTAAGAATTTTCTTAGAATTTTGCCACGAGGAGCAACGTTTAGGAGGTTTTGTGAATATGGCCAAAGTAATTTAGCTGCTTCATGCTGCAAATGCTAGCATGCTAAAGTTATTATTTAGCTCAAAGTTAGATGTGCCAACAGGGGGACAGCCTCGCTTAGTAATTTGCATGATTGTAGTCTTTTTTTCAAATGCAACCTGGTTTAATTAAAAGTTTAAAAACTTGCAAAACAAACAGTTTTTTCAACTTTAACTTGATTTGTTGAAATGTAGACTGTATTGCCTTTTCCTGTTTTTCCTCAAATCCAACCGCTTTTTAAAATGACCCTGCTTCTCGTGCACAAGATTTAAAGTGAAACAGTAAAAACAGACAGGCGTGGATTGAAATTATCACCATTTTAATAGCATTATCTGTTAATGTTGTTTAACAGTAGTCTGCAAACTATGACACAATAAACTCCTAAAAACACCAGATATGTTGAAGGCTTTTCCTTTGTTTTTCAAAACATACAGTACAAAACACAGATAACAGAGCAAATCTGAGCAAAGTCACATTAGCAAAGCGAAGTCACCGACTCCAGCTGACATCTACTGAATATCTACGAGTCTTATCTTTACTCCTCCTAAAATTAATCTGCAGTTACGTCCTACGCAGCAAGCTGGATTCTACCATTTAATCCTTTTTGGTGGCTAAGATTTCACACGTCGCTGTCATCAAATGTACTAGAGACGCAAACACACAGAAAGATAAGATATAGCTTACTCAGATGTTTTTTTGTTCCCAAGTACTTTACAGTTTTTTGTTTTTTTGGGGGGTTTAATGCCACTCTATATCTGGGCCGTGTCGGGGAGCTCCAGCTCCAGCTCTCTGAGGTACTGGCTGCAGTTGGGGTCACCCCTCACAGTGGGGGCTGATGGGATAGGTCGGCCGGTGTGAGGGTTGACGCACCAGCACTCACCCCTCTGACCGTGGAGTGACATCTTGCACTGAAAACACAAAATCAACTTTATTCCTGCATGTCATTCTTTGAATTGAGTCATTATTCATGGTAATCGTTTATTTGTGCAGAAAGTTATAGTTTAATTTTGGGTTTAATATTTCGTATTTTTTAATTTGACTCCATTTCATTTAATATCTTGAAAATATCTTTAAATTAGGAGTCTCATTTTTTACACTTTGCAACCCTAATATACTGCAAAAGATTTGCACTTTTATAATCCATATGTTTCAATTATATCATCTTCCTTTTTTCTTTTTATTTCTTCACATTAAGAGGGTTTAAACAAACAAAAATCTATGCAAATGTTTTTTTTTTCCTCAAGTGGTAAACCTATGACTGGAGGGTCTTTTTGACGTAAAAATAGAAAAACATTTTTGTCTGATTTTGCATTTCTAATGCTTTACACACCAGAGGCCTGAATCCTGCCTGCCTTCCACCCTCTGTTTCAAACTCCTGGAGTCACCTGTTTGAGGTTATACTGCCCCCTCTTGTCACAGTTGGGGATGTGCAGGGCGTACAAGTCTTCCAGGGGACCTCGGTTATCTCTGAAGGGCATCTTGGATATCCTCTCCAGGATCTGGTCTAGCTCCTGCTGACACTGAGTCTGAAAAAGGAAAAAAACACTTGTCATGCTTTCAGGCCTGTATAGCTTGATTTGGGTGTGTTAGCAGCATCAGGTTTCTGGGTAAAATGATGTGGCTTGCTGTGAAAAAAAGTTCAGTACAAATTATTCTGTTTCTTCTAACTTCTGTGCATGCATATTAGAATTTGTTTACAATGGAATATGCCCAAGAATTCATGAAAATCAATGCACACAAGAGAAAGTAGCTGTACAGATGTGTTTGCAAAGCAATCACAACTTTCTAACTTGCTACATCAAATCTCATAAAAAAGGCACAACACACACACACACACACACACACACACACGCGCGCACACACAGACACACACATTATAGAGCAATGGGGATTTCTGTAATGAAGCAAATGAATCGTGTTTTCTTGCCAGTAATGAATAACAACTCCTGCCAGTGACCCCAGGTTTACCTCCCGATTCAAAAGGAGCCAAATGTCTTGTTGAGACAGTAATACGTTTCTGGTAGAGCAATAACTTTTTTAATGTTTTTTTGTTTTTTTATGGTGGAAGGAAAGTACCACGATGCCTGTTAGAAATACCCCGTAAGTCAAGCCTCAGGGATCAGGTGCATTTGAGGTCAGTAAATATCAGATTTTTGATTTAAAAGGCGGAAAGGAAAACATAAACTGGAAAATTACACTTTTTCTTCGTGCCAAATCCCATTAAAATGTATATAGTGTTTCCCTCTCAGGCTGTAAATGAATTCAAATAGAACTATCGTCAACAGGCATTACTGTACATTTAAAGATTTTTTTAAAATTCAAACATGAACCCACTGCATAACCAGAGTGAGGCAGCACCGCACTCCCTTTTCTTCCCTACTCCACATTCTCAGTCTCAATGGCAGCCATGAAACAGAACACATTGTGCACCCTGTTTCAGCTCTTCTATCTTCAATATTGGATGGTTTCTTATTGAACTAAGTGGGTGTTTTATAGGAAGTAAAAGGTAAAGTGAAAGAAAGCACCTTTGAAATATTTTCTCGTCTTCAAACTGTTCAAATGATCATGTTAACTTTTATTATGTATTGATGAAAAGTTTGCAAACATCGCCACCACAGCTACATGATGCTAAAGGGCCACCTTCATAATGCCTCACCTGTTTGGGCCGTGCAGGTTTTGTCTCCTCCACCTTGTTGGTCTTCATCTTGGCTTTCATCTCCTGCCTGTGCTGGCGTACGGCGCTCTCTTTGGGGCCCAGCCAGGTGGTCTCTTTGCTGGGCTTCCTGATGGCCGGGATCTCGCTCACACCCTGCTCGGAAAGCGGCTCCACGGCCTCACCTGCGGGGTTTGGACACACACTTTTGTGATGTTGTGAAATGTCTTGTTCAAGGATACTTTAGAGGACCTTTTGGCCTCTGAAGTCATTTGACCAATGACTTTTAAGGAGATATTCTCCTCACGCTGTCATTTCCATAATGGATTGGCCTTTTTAGAGGCTCAAAGTGAGGTGAAAAAAACTATGTACTACACTGATCATTTGTCAGAGTGACACAGCGAGAGGTCTGCTCTGCTAAAAAGTTTTTTTGATAAAGGCTGCTCCACAGGCGGCACCCTGACCCTGCACACTTTGCTCCTTGATGCAATGCAATGTGTGTAATGTCCAAGCAACTACCCCTCTTTTCCTTTCCTTCTTCTTGTTTTGAAATAATTTAAACAACTTTTTAAGTCGTTTAGCAAATTTCCCAGCTAGCTAGACCAAGCTAATCACTTTTCTTTCTGTCTGACTTTGAATTTTTTACCACTTCTTCTTGATTGTATATTTTTGGTTCGGCTTGAATTCTGTGCAAATATCTTCCCTTTGTGGCAATTTCCCTCCTTGTCACAGCTTACATTTCTCTTAAAGATTGCGTGGTTAAGTAGTGGGGGTACACCTGGAAGGGTCCAAACCACTGTTAAAGTGCTCTGAAATGCATCAGCACAATCAGTGAGTCACTACAAGCCTTTTTCACAGAGTGAGGCAACCACATGCAGCTCTGTTAACAAGCTCACTGGCTGAGAAAAAGTTGGCCACTGCTGAACTTTAGTCACACTCAGGTTTCCATGGTTGCTTCTTTTCCTTAGTAGTGTGATTTTAATTTCATGAGCAGATGTTAAGAGTAGTTATAAATGAGTTCTGGTTATAAGGCTTTTTTGCACTTTTCTTGATTTAGAAGTCTAAGTGATGATACGGTCTATATTTAAGGTCTCGACAGATCCCTGCAGCTTTGTCATTAAAGACACAGTGTCTTGAAAGCCAGGAAAAGAGAGAGAGAGAAATCAGAAGTTTCTGGGAAAAATAAGTCAAAATATTTGGTCTGTGAAAATATCTAACCTAAGTACCACTTTTTTTAGCTCATAAAATATAGCAAACAAGTCCATAGCTTCTGAACCACTTAAAGACTCTTAATGTGCAAAATGCTCTTCGCTAGCTAGCATGTAGGATATGGCTACTAACTGGGTAAGGTTAAATGAAGTTACAATGTCAAAATATGTATAAAGCAACAAAACAAACTTAATTTAAAGATTGCAAATCTTTTCTTGGATGCATTTTCAGGCCCAACATTGACTAAACTACAGAATGACAAACATCTACCGAGCAACTCAGTGCGTTAAAACAAAATGGAAAACACTAATGTGATTGCTGCAAAAAAAGAGAAAACCTATAGGCTATCAATTAAAGTATTTGGGAATATGCTTATAAAACAAGATTTTCCAATTTAGACAAGTAGTAAATTGTCCAACTTCTCTTAAAATCAATTGCTTAGACAGTTTTTGTCATGTGAATCTTTGTCAAATATCAGACTTCCTGTGGTCATCTAGCCATTCCTTCAGATGGTTTTCATTCACTATACTGTCTCCTCTCTTCTAGGAGTCTTGTTAAACATCAACCTAAAAAAACTCTCTTCAAACAGATGGAGCAAACAATGTGAGAGGCCATCAGGTCCAACCCAACATGTTATTTCTGACAACAGAGCATACTTAGGGAGTGGAAAAGGAGCTTCACTGCATCCAGCTGATTTTAGACGAAAAGTCAAAAAAGAAAGCAACTAGTCTAAAACCTTAGCTTGTGAAAATGATGAACATACAGAGCAGGAGGTGGTTACTTTTTGTAGGAAAGCATGTATTTCTCCTTTGCAGAACTTCACTTGACACCCAAAGGAAAGAAGGGAAATAAGCACAGACAGGAGTGAAGGTCAAACTGTCGGCCAGAAAGTTCACAGTTATGCAAGGACCAAGCTGTAACTTGCAGACTTGTGGAAAGTCATCTGAGGGGCAGAGAAAGAAAGTGAGTGTGGATACTCTGCAAGAGGTAAATTTGACATCCGGTTGTAGAATATGATTACAAAAGGCCTAACACAGAATGGGAGAAAGGAAATTCCAAAACGAAGCAATAACAAGGTGCTGGCGCCTTTCGCCATCAGATAGATCTGGTGTTGTTGGACTTGAGTTCCCCCTATGACGCTCCACTGTGCTCTCTCTGGTTTTCCTTTGAAGACTTTGCAAAAGAAGGGGCAAAAGTCAACTGAAATCAGGTGTGTGTTCAAACTCAGGAGTATCAACAGCTGGGGAGCCTTTTGTTTTGCTGTCTTACATAATCTCCACAGTATCCAAAGGCCAGAACCATCACTCCCTCTTTTCTTGAAGAAAGGAAACTTGAGACGTTCACTGTCTGTGCTCGCATATAGACACACACAAGAAGGTATATTTCATGAGCTGCGATCTCCCTATTGAATGTATACGCACACACACAAACCCAAAGGGTCAGGACCCCACTTTCAGGGGGCACTAGGCCTCTGCAGTCCAAGCCGTTCCATAGCGGTGGGCTCGGGATCAGCAGTGTCAACAGAGCAGCAGGCCTACTGTCCAGTCTACTGCTTGAGTTAATCCCAGCACAATGGTGCAGAGAAGCTTGCTTTCTATATCTGATCCATGTCAAATTCCCAGATGGCACATAGGCCAGAAGTGTCATGTCTGATTGCCCAGGTTCAGGGTCAGCTGAGCGATTGGCAAAGCTTGGACGAGTCTTAGAAAATGAAGAGGTTATGAAAGGAAAGATACAAGCAGGACTACAAGACTACAAGATTTTACCTCCATCTAAATAAAAAAGACAATTGGTTATGAATTGGCTTTGGGGTCTTAAGTCTCGCCATGCACTTTGTATTTTTAGTGGTTAGCTTATAGAAAGTAGGAGATGTCAATTCAAGTATAGCTTTTCTTTAGTATAGGTTGTGTACCTACAGATAATACCATAGAGATGAGCTGATAGGAAATTAAAAATGTATTCAAATTAGACTATTAATGGAAATTGTTGGACAAAGAAACTGCAAAAACAATTTTACACATACCCAAAACAAACATTTCTGTGTCACTGACTTGATCGTTTATCTTTTTTAATCAAATTGAAGTTGTTTTCAGCTCAATATGTTGATGCTATGCAAGTTCCTGTTGTTGGAACTAATTTAAGGACACGTAAATAATAACTTTTTTGTTGTTTTTAAAAAAGCCTTTTCTTTATAAATCAAGCAGCTACTTGATTCCAAAGACATCCATTGACTTAGAGAAGCCAACTGTGGACCTACCAAAGCATTAAGAAGCTGATTTGGGTAGGTCTGAGCAATATTCATCAAAAATGTAACCTTTCTTTTGAAGGTGGAAGTGTGGAAACTGTAACAAAGCATATCTTTCTCACTGTGGAGCTCAGAGGTGTGAAACGGGTCATGTTGCCACTCAAGAAGTTGATGAAAAGGTCTGCCAAGAGTAGCTGCAGTTCATCATCCATTATGAAGTGGCACTGTTTTCCTAGAAACACAAACTCAGCAAAGTGCAGATTTGTTTACCTTCCAGGCTTTCTGGCCTGCAACTTTCATCCAAAAGGATAGGCTCTGGCATGCAATGCCACATCCAAGGCCAAATATCTTCCTAACTAATGGCACCGCAGGGTGAACCTTCTGAAGATTGTATGGGACCCAAACTAGGACATGAACTTGGGCAAGCTGAAACAAATTGAACATGTAGGGCGTCACATGAAAACTGCATCCGACAATCATTCCTAATCGATGTGAGTGGATAAAACCTCTGAGGTTAAAGCTTCTGTTTTACTGTATTTCATGGTCACTAAAATGTCAACAACAGTGTTACCAGGGCGATGGCCAGTCAGGGTTTTAAAAGGTTAAGGGACAATATAAACCTACTGTAGAGTGTACAGAGTGCTATTCTAAGGTTGCATGTTTTTTTAAACTATAGAATGGATTGTTACACCATTTGGTACAGCCAATCATATTACCCAGAGGATGAACTCTATAAGCTTTGAGACTCTAAAGAACCTGTTGAGAACCGTTTCAACTCCTTCATCTCCATTCTTAGGCAGATGAAAAGGGAAATTTGAGAAATAAGCCCCCAATCATGCACTGTTGGAAAGAAACTAAAGTCATAAATGGTCACACTCTGCAAGCTACTTAGCTAAATAAAAATCAATCATGGAAGGTATTAGCCCATCAACCAATTTGACTGGGAAAAATTACTTATGAATACTCAAATTTGATGTCAACAAAGACATACTCAGGAAACTGAGAAATAACATAAAAATCAGCTTTTTAGTTGAGGCATGAAGAAGAAATTTCCCCCCTCCTAAACTCAAAACTTCTTATATCCCATCCCCGCCGGTGTCAGTAGTATACTAGACAGTGTTCATATTGTCTTAAATCACCCTTGACCCCCCAAAAAGCAGGGTGGGAAGTCACTGTGGATCTCTATAGGCACAGGGAGATTCTTGGCACGGATACATGTGAAGTCGACGCCTGCGGGGAGATGGTACGAATGCCCCTGTTTTTGGAGACGCCTGTGGGGGGATTATCTCGGAGCTATTTCAGTCTATGCGGGCTCCGTCTGGATGCCCCCGCAGGTACACAGGAATGCCCCTTGTTAGCTAACTGTGTTATGTCAGTGACTAGATGGCACGGGAGTTTTCCACTTTTCTTTCCAGCCCATTTTGCCTCTCCATAACAACTTTTATAACACAACTGACACAAAAAAACCCTTTCTCCCTGATTGTCAACATCTCAAACAGACTTTGAATATATTTGATGAGAGATAAAAGGTTGTTTGGAGGTTTAATAACCAACCAACCAACGGTGTCTTGGACCAAAAAGTTGGCACCATTGGAACCACCTATGGGCTCTGTTTAGGCTAGGTTAATCAACTTCCTTCCTCTGAAGGTCATAAATGGTGAAATCCCAGTCAAAACAACTAAACGTCCATCCAAACTGATTCAGGGAAATATATTTGGGTCCAGGTTTCTGTGAGAACAGAATATCAAGTGATACTGTGCATAAACAGAGAATATAGGGGGAAAATTTGGGGTTTTAGTTGGAGAGTCAGCTTAAAATTAAAAGAAACATGGAATATTTTTGTAGTTAAAGTCTGGAATTGAAATGAAAATATACTGTCTGAGATCATATCTATGTTATAGTTTGGAAATTTCAAATTGACCCATTTAAAATAGTTAGGTTTATGTTTCAACTTTTTGAACCCTACAGTTGCACCAAATGGGAATCTCTTATTTCATCCTCCAATTTTTGCCACGACATACAGAAGTCAAAGTGATTATTTTGTATGGTTTTAAGATCTTTTTATGAAAACGTTATGGTGTCAAAGTGCAAACGGTCCACTCCACTTCAAACTGATCAAATGTATATGTTACTTAATTAATCTCAGGATTCTCTATACTCCATCAAAACGTGTACTTATTAAACCAAAGTCTACAAAAACACATTATTAGACCACCTTGGCATCAAATTGAATCAAACAAACGTTTAACTCCCATTCAATGCAAATAGTATTTTCAGGTTATATGAATAAAATCAAATATATCTTCTCAAATACAGAGTGAAGTCTCCTACAGAAGCACACGTAGGCTATCATGCAGCACACAAACACACTGATCACAGATGCTCAAGAGGGTGGGAGGTTTTAGGGAGGAAATCTGAGCACACAGGGCTTGGGTTTTTTGGTTTTATTCAACTTCACCAAAGAGCAATTTGGAATTTTCATGTTTCCAATTCAGATGTTCAGCTGTGACTGGATGAACCACATATCTGTGTGGTCGCATGCATAAAACGTATACGTCTGGGCACCACAGAAACATCAGAGGCTCGTTGGTGCATTAGGAGTGTCATGCAGACACTTCTCCATCTCTGCAGCTTCGATTAAAGCCAAAAACCATAGCATCAGCAGTGCACATTTTAAGTGGCTGCACTGAGATCTTTGAAATATTGAGATGCAACTATGAGTTCATTCAAATTCTAGTTAATTGGCAGAAAATAATCAGTGTGGCCCAAGCAGAAATTTGCATCTGCTCTCTGCACCCTGGGCGAGTGCATTTTTGGAGATTTATAAAACAATATCTAATTACTAATAGGCTGTAATTAGGTGCTTGGATAATTTAAAACAGAGAACAAAAATGGCCTGAGGTCGGGACCACAGAACAAAATAAGCAAGTGCAGTGCCAGTACACTTAATCCAATCAAAGTTTCATTAAAAGCAAACAAAAAGCTTAATTGGTTCATTGTTTCACTTTCTTGAAATCATCGCTGCAGGCTTTATTTAGCAGCGGGGGGATAGTTAGAGGGTCATAGGAAGACTGGATCTGACCTTTTGATCGCTTTTCTTGTAGTTGTTTTAAGTGCTGATCCAGGAGTTTTCAGGGATTGTATTCCTGCCTGTCATTGCATTTTGTGCAGGATAAGACCTTTAAATCAATTCTTCAAATGCATTAAGTGCTGTAAAACCCCTTTAATGCTCACATTCACCATATTCTAACGGCAGCCATTTTTCCTCTGACTGCACTTAGGGTTGGGAGCTAAAATGTTAAAACATGATTACTTTTGTGTCTCAGGTTGCATGTCATAAAAAAGCGTGTGATTGGACAGATGATTAAATACCACTTTCCTGATTGTTAAGCATCTGGAATAACGATGAACAGTAAAAATACAAAGGAACATCGAGTCCATATTTCAAGCCAAAACCATTTTGATTGTATAAAACATGAACACAAAGTCTCAGTGACATCACCCATTGGTTTCTGGAGGGCGTTTCAAAGCCAAAGGATGGTGGTCACCATAAAGATATGCTATCTTAACCTAATGTGATTCATTTAGCGAGCCAACCCTTTTTCACTCCTATGTGGGGATCTTTTTTGTTGTTGTTAAATGTTAGCCCTGCATTGTTTTGTTGTGACACAGTAATGTCACACAGAACTATATCGAGAGCCAAAGTTTTGGAGGTGTTATTTGTTTGTATGGCTGAACGAAATAAGCTGTAAAAACAGGATGACAGGATGTTGAGGCTTTCAAAACATCCAGATAAAGCAGCAGCAGTGTTTCATTCTTTGCCCATGTCTTAGCTTAGCTTTGTTCCTCCTTCAAATAAGTACAGCCACTTTTATTCATAAGCAGCCTTTCTCCCCTTTTTTTTTTTTTTTTTTACAGATTATTTCTCTGGAGCAAATGACTTTCAATAGGAAAGTAGCCAGAACTTTTAAGGTTTTTCTCCACCGTCCTCTTGTGAGCTGCTTTCCATCAGTGATTTAATTACTTCCACTTTTTGCCGCATATCTGAGAAGAATTAATGACAGGAAATCAAGTGAGTGTAGTTTAAATCAGGGCCAGAAACAGTCAGCAACCACCTGTTAGAACAGCTGTAACACTGTTGAGTTATAGTAAAGGAATCAAATCAAATATAAGGTGTAGAAGTGGAGGAAAAAGCATTTCCTAGCAGTTTTCTGGTGGCCTTTTCAGCCTTGCTTTTTCTTGGTAAAAAGCATTTATCTTCTTCCGTCTTTTGACCTTGGGAAACACTTTGTACTCTTCGCTCAGGCCACTCTGTCTTTGTCAGAAATCGCTCTTCCATCTGAGGTAGCTAGCCTTTTGTCCGAAACAGCCTTTAGAGCCAATTTCTAAGCTCTTACTGCGATTTGGGACACTTCTGACTTAATCTCAGAGCTTTCAACCTGCAAGAGTGAACACACAGCAAGGCCCAAAACCTGAGGGGGAAGGAAAATCATTGACATCTAACAAATTGCGTTCTTGCAAGCAAGTCTTTACATGATGTCTCCGAGTAATTTGTCTTGTTTTGCTCTTGTGTAACTCTAAAACTCAGGCATGTTTTATTGCAGGTGGAGGTTACGAAATAGTGGAAGAAAATGATTATGATGGGTGGTTATCAAAAGTGTTGTAAGGCTTTTTGTCAAGCTCTGTCAGCGTGCTGGATAGTCCTTGCAGAGTGCAATGTTACTCCAGTAGTTTCTCGAAGTTCAGTGCCAAAATAAACACGTGTCAATCTGGAGGTAAACTCTGACAAAGCCTGGATTTTGTAAATGAGTATAAAATCACATCCGGCAGGCTCCGCTGGTCACTCATTGCCTGTTTTACAGCCTCAAAATCAGCTGATTAATAAAGCCGTTGACTGTTCTTCCTCTCTGTGACCTTTTCTTGTTCAAAAACACACAAACATGGACCTTCATTGTGATCCTCCTGCACATGTGTACAGCTTATTTTCAATGCAGACAACCTCGTTAATGTCGTCACTGTCAACAGCAGGTTATAGCTACGTCTGGTCAAAGCTTAAAGTCCACTTTTCCAATCAATACAGCATTCCTCCTGCTGTCCTTTTCTCTCTGTTTCTCTCTCCACTCCCCTGTAGAAATGTCAACATCAATACTATGATGTTTTCTGTGTCCCATCCCACTGAAAGTACAACTTTCTGGGAAGTTCTGGGAATTCTTTTGCAGGCCACCTTGTTGTTTCAGTCGTTTAGAGGCAGATATCGGGGAGAAGGCTGCAGGGCCAGCTGTTTGGTGCATAGCTGAGGTGGGCAGAGTGATTTTCTTTTTCCTCCTTTGTTTCTCTCTGCTCATGCACACCACGATGATTCAGGAAACTTTGAACAGGTCTGTGCAACCCAGATTTTACCAGGAGTGTATGGAAGTGTCATGCAAGAAGCAAAAAAAACAACTCAATACTGCAGGAATATAAAAAAAAGACTGCACACTTAAAGACACAAGCAACACAAAATTCACGGCAGCAGATCTGAAAATGGGCTTGTCGAGCAATTTTCCATAATATTTTAAGTTGTTAGGAAGATGTGAATGCAACAGGGGTGTTAAAAGGCAAATGAATGATACAAAAAGCATGCATTGCAAACAAGAAAGCAAAACTATGTGTTAAATCATAAAGATAGGCTATCCTTCAAAAAAAGTGCAAAATGATGAGTAGAACTTCCCCATTAAGCAACAGTCCCTGCTTGACACAGATTTTGGCTCAGCCTTCATGACTCTGCAAAATTTCTACTCTATTCCCCATGCTGCAGTCTAGACAGAGTCATTAAAAATTGATAAAAGACAACCAGATTTCCAGGAATAAAGCGACTAACCACTGGTTTGCTCCCGCTGCTCGTGGCTGTAGGTGGTGGTCTCGGTGTCCACTTTGCGCCGGCACTGGCCCTGGCCCTGCACCAGTTGCTCCAGGGGAAGCTCCGAGTCGGGCGTCGGGTAGCACCGCAGACCGATGGAGCACCTCGGGGTGTACACGCCACACATCTCGCCCTCTTGCCGGGCGCACACGGGGCAGCACCCGCAGCCCGGCTCACGCACGATCTCCGCGCAAGCCTCGGTGAGCTTCGGGCACAGCGCCTGACGCTCCGCGGTGCAGCCCGGGCAGCGGAACACCATCTCGGCCAGGGAGGCACCGGCGAGGGACGCAGAGAGGATCAGCAAGCTGCAGCCCGCGTACGACAGCATTGTTGGAGGCATGAGGGTTCTGGGCATTATCATGGGGCGTTAGAAGGCAATCCCAAGAGGCAAAAAAGGGGACGAATTGTGCATGCGAACAGGTGAAGCCGGGGGCTGGGAGGGCTGCTGGGTCCTACAAATTCCCAGGTTTTCTCTTGGGGCCACATGTTGGTGTTGATGGGAAATTATAGACATTGGATTTGGTTCAAATGACACTTTCACAAGAGAAAATGTAAAATGAGTGTGTGCTTCTTTATTAATTTCAACTCAGATTAGTTTGCCCCAGGATGAGAGTAAAGGTCTTAAATGTTTAGTTAAATTGGTTTATTTTGTTCAAGTTTTTAAGGTCAATGTAAAAATGATCCATTACTCCATACATGTCTTCTTCTTGTAATTTTGTCTAACAAACACCTTCATTATATCATTGAATAAAAACACAACAGGCATGCAGGTGCAAAATATTTCTAAAAAGGTTCACCTCTAGAACATGAATTCCTGCTTATCCTCATTCATTGCCCTAAAAAAGCATGTTTAGCTTAAGTGACTATTGTCATCAGGATTTTATTTAAGGTTTCGAGGTTATGTAGCCCGGTAAAAAGAAATCTGAAAAAAGAGGGGTGTTGGATAGCCTGTAGCAGTTATGTTGTGCATCTCATGTACAGAGGCCATAGTCCTTGTGACAGCGGCCATGGGTTTGAATCTGACCTCTGCCCTTTGCTGCATGTCATCCTCCACTCTCTCCTCCCCACGTTATCTGACTCTTCAGCTGTCCGATCAAATAAAGGCGAAAAGGCGGTTTGATTTTGTCGGTCACAAAGAGGCATCGGTGTTCATTTCAGCCTGTTTCATTAACAGGTACAAACTCCTCAAAGGAGCTTTAAGGGCAACACTCGTTATCTTTAAATGAAACCGTTCTGCTTCCACCTTATCTCTCCAAGGCTACATGAAGTGGAAAAGAACCTCCTGAGGCACAATAAATACAAATACTATCCTTATTGTGAAACCGAATTCAACCCTAGACATGAATCCTGTACTTCTGCTCAACAGTAGACAGTAAATTAACCACCCCCCACCCCCCACCCCCCGCCTGAAGGACTGCATTAATATCCTTACTGCATGTTTTCTTTCAATCAGCGCAGCCTGCCCCAAATCTCCCAGAATGCATAAATAAACAAACAAACAAACAAAAGGACTATGTGCAGAGCATTCCGAACATGGAAAGACCTCCCTGCTGTGGCAGGCATGTCCATTGACACTCAATTAAAACTCACCATGTGTACAGTAATGCTACTGTGCACATATAGGCTACAGCAACGTTTCCAATCGAAAAAGCTCCTATTAACCCTGTGTGTGTTTATCCAGAAATAAAATGTCCTCTGCGGAAATAAATGCAGATTATTTTGTTTTGTGGGTGCACACTGATTTGATACTATTTGGGGACAGAAAGGACACATTTGAAGCTGCCTTGTGCCCCATTGGTGTAAATCAGGAGGATGCCTGGAGGCCTTGTTTGCACACAGAACCTCACATGTCACATTATGAAAACCAATGCATGGAAAAGGAGCCGGCTAATATGCCCAAACAGGCCGCAGTATCTGCCCATGTGTGCAAAGTTATCCCCACACCAAGGTCACTCACTTAAATTTCCTCCCCGTGGAAACTCTGGATAAACTCCACATTGATAGAAGAATGTATGGGATTTCTGATTGGACCAGGATGCATACAGAACACGTGTTCCTGCAAGTACACAGAGCAGCCTTTTTTAACAATTTACCACTTAATTTTCTCCCCGTATTTAGCATTTATGAGCAGTATACAAACACGTAATGAATGCTCTGTAACTCAATAAGATGACAATTTAAAGCTCCTGTGAGGAACTTCGGATCTGTGCAGGATTTGGTGCCTTCTGTGGACAAAGTGTGACCTTTTATCTCTTTTGCTCAACTTGTCCTCCACATGGTTGTGTTTTTCAACAATAAGAAACCGCCTCCTGTTTTCTTTTAACAATCAAAAATGTCACTGGTTCAAGAAATGTTGCCATCTGATGTTTCTATTAAATAAAAAGTCTCAAACTTTGAATTTGGACCAGGAGCTGAACATCGCAAACACCAATAGGTTGATTATAAAGCAATAAAGAGCCACATTTTACAGCAACTATCTCGGACGTTAAAGTGTAATAATACACTGTTTCAAGTGTTATTTTAAGAAGGCTTTCTGGAAGATTTCTGCAACGACTGTGTCACTAAAACCTACTTCCCCTTGTGTTTCAATGCTTAATTTAGCAACTGTTTCAAATGCTTATTTCTGAAGCCAACAAACAAAGTATTACATTACAGTAGTACTAGCTCTATATCCCTATAAACAGAAACAGGTCTCTTATGACATCAGGGACTAGAAAAGTCATTTGTCATCTGGTCGAAGATGACAAATGAGATAAAATTAGAAGAGGTCACGCTTAAAACTTAAGCAGATAAAACAGATTTGTATCCCAGAAGAAGATCTGTATTTCATTGCAGTACAAAGACAGAGTCCATCTTTGTCAAAACGAGCTTTCATGCATGCAGAGTCAAACAACGAGCGCAATGTGCAACATCTCACTGAGTGGAAATGTTTACCAAATTACAGTACATAAATCCTTACATGGAAACCCTCACATCACAAGTCCCAAACGGAAAAAATGCTTGTGTGTGTGTGTTTTTGTACGCGAGTGTGTTTGTTTGCTGCCTAGCAACAAGTGATGCATGTCTAATTTAGGGAAAATTCTTGCTTTATTTGGTCATGCAAATCTTTGTGAGGTATCTGCATTACGAGTTCCCCCAATGAAACTAAATAAAGACTTGTTGAAAACTGCTCTCCTAATGTGTTAAAGGAGTTAATGTGTGGGTTTACAGTTTTTGAGGCCAGAAGTTGCTGCCCTTATATGCTGATGTCAGCATTTCATTACACTGACATATTGCAATAGTATTAGCAGGGCGCTTCAGGTCACACAATTGTCTCTCTAACGTAAAAAAAAAAGAAGTAACAAATTGGCATGATAGTTTTTCTAAGTGCAGCACAAATTGGAATCAGACGTGGGTTAATCTGCTTTATGCTTTAAATGCGTGCACTCGCTGCAGCATGCAAAGTAAGCATAAATAGCACTCACACTCCTTCGCCAACCAGCTACCCTGCTCTGTTTTTAATCTGTGCCATGACTCGGATATGGTTTGAACACCATCTGCAAGAAAGCAGAGGTAGTGTAAGACTAAAGCTGGTACAGTTGACAGCTGGCATTCATTAAAACCTTAGCCACAAGGAAGGCAGTGCCTCACTGCTTTGGTCTCAGATGCTGCGAAGCACAAAAGAGCCCCTTTAGGCCTTTGTGGAGGTCGCATGTTCACGTTATGAAATGATAACTGGCTCTTGGTTTGAAATGAAAACCTTGTGTTTGTTAAAAGCTGCACAGAACAAGAGATTACAGTTATTTATTGTATTAGTTTGGATTCTGTGTCTATTATGGTTGTTGTTTGTGCTGCTTTTGAGTTCCTAATAGGCAAACAAATTCTATTATGGTCAGTAAAGCCTGTGGAGTCTGGGGTTATTGCTCCACTTAGTGGTCCCTTGCAGCAATAACTACAGGGCAATAGAAACAGTTATTGATCTACATCTATGCTCCTTTAAAGCGAATGTTCAAATGAAATTCAAGAGGCTGATTTAGTTTAATTTAGTCGACACACAAAGCAACTATTATTTCGTAAAATTTAGAACATTGTTTATCTTTTGTCAAGCAGTTTTGCTGAAAAATACTCAAAAAAAAAATCTTTATTTTGAGTTACATTAGGTTTGTTCCTCCTCTTTGTTCATATATATAGCTATATATATATATATAGATATATATAGATATAGAAAAAAATAAAAAAAAGTATAGACGCAGTTGCTAAAAGAGGTCATTTCTTCTGTTATTGGACATTTCACGGCGCAACGAGGAAAGGCTTGCGACTTATTTTTGGTCTGCCGGGGCCGCCGTAGAGGCTCAGGCGGTTCATCATGTGACAAAAAAAAAAAAAAAAAAAATGTCAACATCACCGAACACAGCTCTACGAAATCAAACATTCACCACGGAAATGTCGTTTTCTCCCGGTGAAAAGAGGAATATGTGTCGGCAGTGACCCTTTTCGACGTCAAACTTCGTGTCAAGCTGTTCACTGCCGACTGCACAGGTGAGTCTGTTCTCACCTCGACCAGGAAACGTGTTCGCTTGTGTCACATCATCTGAGCTAACGCTAACAGCGACAAGTGCACAGGTTTAGGATGCTTATGATAGACGAAATGAAATAACAAGGGGTTGGGAAAAAAGATATGTAGAAGCAGCTCAATGAGGAATTGTCGCTTTCTCATTCTTGTTGATATAATTTCATCCTAACTTGATGTGTTGTTGGAACTCTTTCAGGATGTCTGTCTCTCATAATGGTCAGTCCTCCCTCGTACAGAGCTTGGCCACCCTCCTCCGAAATGATGGTATGTCACTGTTTTTTACTAAATAACTAAATCAGTCACCCATTACAAAAAACATTTGACACATGTTAACAGCAGATGAATATCCAGAGGCCTTCAATGTGCTGTGATCTGAGGTTCAGCTCCATGTTTTCTTATAGACATGACTGCAGTGTTTCAAGCCTGAACATGTTTTTAAATGCAGATGCATTCAATGTGGTGATTTAAGCTTAAGGTAAATTGTTAACAATTGCCTTGGATTGATGTTTGAGGCTGTATAAGCGAGGGTGTCATTCATTTCCTCTCCAAAAATAACACGCAGGCGACTTGGTGCTTGATGGCAGCAGCACGCTGACGTTGCCGGCGTCCACCTTGCAGCAGCTCACCCGCCTGTTCGAACAGTACCTGCTGTCCAGGAGTCAGCCTCACGGGTTCCTCGCGCTGCCCTCCCACCCTGCTGACACCGCCTCGCTGCTGCAGCTGCAGTTCCTGTTCGACGTCCTGCAGAAGACCATCTCCCTCAAGGTGAGCGAAGGAGCCTTTTTTCGGGGGAGGCCCTCGGTTGAAGCTCTTATCGGCTTGTTGTTATGCTTTCTTTTTTTTTCTTTTCAATGCAGCTCATGAACCCTCCGGGGGAGAGACTTCAATCGGTGGTGAAAATATTCCCGTTCAAGTCTTTGAAGTGTTTGGAGGTATAGTATTTCAGCCTGATCGCATTCATTCCTTCATTTTTCTTGTCCTTTTTATATTCCATCTGCTGCTCATCCCCCTTAAAACAATCATAGAACTTCCTGTGGTGTGTCCGTTCTTCCTTACCAGTTAAAGCGAGTCCCCCCGCACTGTCTGGAGGGACTGCGAGGGGTTTACTCCCAGCTGGAGGTCTTCACGTGTTCAAAGAGCCTCAGCTCCCTCGAGGTACCGTCCTTTCCAGGAAAAGCATCGCTCACTGTATGTCAGGCATGTGTGCCGATAGAAAAAAGTGCCGCTTGTTTGTCTTTCTTTCAGGAGCTGCTCTCCCTGTGTGGAGGAGACCTGAGCTCCGCACTGCCTTGGCTGGACCTGCACACCCTCAACTTCAGCTACAACTCAATCGTCTGCCTTGATCAGTCACTAGTGAGGCTGACACACATCATCACTCCTGTCTCATACCATGACGTCGTCTTCATCTGACCTTGACTCTTCTTGTCTTTCTTTCCTAGAGTTTACTGAACGTCCTGAAGTCTTTAGATTTGAGCCATAACAAGATTCAGGAGTGCGCTGAATTTCTTAAGGTGTCTGTGTTTTTTACTCCTGGTTCAACTTTGTTTCAAAGATGTTTCCTCTCTGTTATTATTGTCTTTTTTTGCTTTCCCCTCAGCCGTTGAGCGAACTGGAACACTTGAACCTGGGCTACAACTGCCTGCAGAGGGCGCCAACGCTCGGCCTGAGCGCCAGGGCCAAACTGCTCACGCTCAACCTCAGGAATAACGAACTGGAGACAATAAACGGTACAGCAGACTCACACAGGAGGCCGCAGAGTGTTTCTCTTTCATCACTGATCGGACTATTGCACACTAAATTCATCGTCAAAATAAAGCTGACCAGTGTTCGCGAACTCAAAAATGTGTTTTGTGAGATAGTGGATTTTCAGTAACAACATCCTCTAAATGTTTTGGAAGTTCTTTTGTTTGTATTGGATATTGTTATCATCACAAAGGGAAACATTAGATAACATTACACCTGCCTGGTTATTATGTCTGTGTGGGTGGGGAAGGAGAAGAGCCTCAGGATGGAATATGAGCTGCAGGTTTTTTTTTCTTCTCCATTTTTATTGAATTTGTAGTTTAAACTTCACATTCTGGATGTCCCGTCTTGAGAAAAGCGCCCCCCCCCCTTTTTGCGTTTGTGCTCTGTCTGATGACACAGGTGTCGAGCAGTTATCTTCACTCCAGCACTTAGACCTGGCCTACAACCTGTTGCTGGAGCACTCCCAGCTGGCTCCTCTCTCCCTGCTGCACAGCCTCAACACAGTAAGGAAGCACATGCACACATGCACCCTCAAAAGTACATGAGCTCAGGGCTCTATATGATCAAGATAACAACATCTAGGTCATGCACATCATGCCAAGAATGTGTGAGAACATGGTCTTATTTTTGCAACGTAATTGATTTGCCTCATTTATTATCCTTTGGTGTTGTCTTCGTGCACCATATGTGGACTGAAAGTGTGATCTACTTTCTTTTAGCTGAACCTGGAGGGCAACCCGCTCTACTTCCAGAAGTCCCACCGCTACTGCACCGTCCGACACCTCTCCCCAAAGGCTGCAAATCTTCGAGTAAGAGATTGTTAAAGCAACACGCCCACCGTGATATACTGTTTTCTCCCCTGAAGAATGCCGAATCATTAGAGATGTGCAAAAGTAGCTGAATCAGTGTTTTCATAGCAGATTGAGTTCAGCTGCTGAAGACAGAGGGAGAGAGCCCAAATAGAAACAGGAGAGAAATGACATTCGTGGGAAGCTGTAAACTTTCCTGTGTAGGCTGTGTTTTCAGAATCTCAGCGTAACATCTGTAGCAGCTGTCCACTCATCCGCTTGCATGTAACCGTAAGCTCTGATTTATCTCAAAGCGCAGCGACTCCTCAAGTAGAGAACACAAAGGGCTTCCTGCCTGTCAGAACAGACTCACGCTGGCTTTCTTGTTTGACAACATAAACAAGTCCAAGTGGTTGCTATCAGAGAATGTATTAATGCAAATGTGGCATGTTACATATGACAAATGATCGTCTTCTTCCAGCTCAAGCTTGATGGGACCACGCTGTCGTCATCTGAAATATCAGTAAGTTTATCATCTGTGTGTTCTGCAGCGAACAGTCAGTGTTTTAAATCTTTAGACACACAGTGCAGATCTGAGGCATGACTTTCTAGGTATATAAATGTAATTGTGTTCAGATGCATTTCATCAGGGCGTAATATATTTATTTGCACGAGCATGTTTTTTCAGCTTGAATGAATATTTGTTATCATAGGTTGTTTTTGGCTTCTCTTAGTTGGAAGTAGTTAGTACATTAGGCGATTGTTGCCCGCAGGTTCTGCCAAAACAAGGCCAGCTGATCGTGCAGGTGCAGCCTTCACCTCCCGTCACCGGGCCAGCTGAGCGCAGTAACCAGGAAGCGTCGAGTGGAGCCGGCGAGCTGAGTGACAGCATGTCTGTCGGGGAGGTCGCGGTGTCGCGCGCTCGGAAGAAGAAATCAAGAGTAAGGCGTCGACTCTCCCCGAGTGTCACTTTTCCTTTAGATTTAAAGAGACGGTGACCTTTTTTTTCAGTCGCGCAACACACTTTTGTGTGCTTCTGTGTTGCAGAGTAAGGTGAAAGTGAGGCGAGCGAGCATATCGGAGCCCAGTGATACGGATTACGAGTCCAAGCCCCTTTCGACCACACAGGGTGAGTTTTCAAAGCACGTTCGTTGAAGATTATTCGATACTTGTGTTAAATCTCAAATATTTCCCCCAGGTTTCTTTTTAAATGTTTCAATCGAGATTTTCACTTGTAGTTTTTTTCCTCGTAGCTGCTTGTAATGTTGTTGAACAAATTAAAAGCTCACTCAACTGCTAGATAAATATTTAAAACATGTTTTATTTCTCCACTAGGTATTGTCCTCCCCCACCAGCAGGAGATCGAGCGCATGTCCAGCTTCAGAGACCAGATGGGTGAGGATTGGCTGAGGTACCAGCATCATCTAGACGGTGTTCCCTCTTCCAACAACACCAACCAGCCCCTCCAAAACGGCCTCAACGCCACCCCGTGTCCCTCTGCCAGCAACAGCTATCAGCCGTCCTTCGATCCTCTGGAAGTCCCAGAGGTCCTACCCCCTCCGCTGCTGTCCTCCGAGCCCAAGATGGAGACCTCAGATGGCGATGCGGACCTGGAAACGGAGTCCACGCTACAGTGGGCGGGTCAGAGCTCTCGGGTCACGTTGGAGGAAAGTGTGGTGGACGGTCCGGGGATGAACCAGGAGACAGAGAGCACACTAGAGCCGAGTCCAGAGTCCCAAAAGTTGACAAGAAGGGAGAGTATAGAAACCAAAGAAGAAGAGGAGGAGGATCTTGGAGGTAAGAAAGTCAGAAACACGTAGTATCTGTAGAGTCAAAGTGACTCTTCATATAATCATCATTTTCTCTCCTTCTTTTGCGTCTTAGTGGACCTGTGTCACCCCCTCCTCGTGGGCGTCCTGACTGACAAAGAGGAAGAAGATGCCGCCGGTGAGGGGGAGAGGAAGGGGAGGAGGAGGAGCGAGGTGTTCCTGCGCATCAAACAGGGTCTGGTGCTGGAGGTGGACATGCAGCGCGGACGGGAGAGATGTCGGCTCGAGCTGGGCAGCCTGGCAAGGGTGGAGGCTACCGAGGCCGCCTGGACTCGAGGGGTGAGGATTAAGAGAGAGGGGGAGGGATGATAGGAAATGACTTGTGTAAAAAAAAAAAAAAAAAAAAAAAAAAGAAGTCAAATATAAGCTTTTCTTTTTGTCTCTCAGGAAACAGAGGAGATGCTTCCAGCTGTGGAGCTTCAGTTCGACTACATCAGCAGGGAGAAAAGGAGGAGACGCTACGTCCTGCTTGATGACGACCCCCTGCAGGCGCTGCAGGTTAATGACACACACACACGCACACACACACACACACACACACACGTTGTTGGATGGTGAAGCTCATGCAGGTGAAGTGAAGCACATCGAGTCCACATGAACAAGACAAACAGCCACCCTCTTACGACCTGGATGTGTCTGGTCATGCTCGCATGCTGCCCTCTCTTCTTAGTTCTATCAAAGTGACGTCAGCATCAAGCAGCACATTCTGTACCATGTTTACTACCTTGTTTACGATTTCTTCCGTCTCCTCACATTGTGTAACAGCGGAAGTGTTCCAGATTTAATTTTAACACAGAAAGCCGACACCGATGCCAGTATGTGATGTTGTTTTTTCAGATTTGTGGTTAGCCGTCTGGAAATTAGCTTTTGTAAACACCAGCATGACTAAAGTGACAAGAATAAAAGCCCTATAAATACTTTAACTCTTGACACCCCCAGCTATGATGTCAGCCTTTAAATTATCCTCAAGTCTGACAGATTGTTCTCCCTTTTTAGAAGTTTGTTTTAAATGGTTTCCGTGTTTGCAGCTACAAAGTTTAAGCTTTTCTGTGCATTTTGTTCATGCAAAGAGGACTCCAAAAAAAATCCCCTGAGCAAGGAGGGAAGAGCATGAAATTGTCAGGACATCTTCTTGTGTTGTCCTTTTAGGCTCTGACTGACGTGCTCTTTCATGTGGCTGAGGAAAACCAGCGGCGCGTCCTCGAGCTCCGCCCCAGCTGCGTCCTCCTGCAGTGCCTCCGCTGCCGGTCAGAGTTCACGCTCCAGGGAGGGGTCGCCGAGGACGAGGCGGGAGGGAGGAGCAGGGATGAAGACGACAAAGGTGAGGGGGATGAGAGAGGAATGAACTGTAGCCTTTGGGCAAAACACGTACAAACAGAGGCATGCGGAGGCTTAGGTCATATTTGCACAAGCATCTCTATTTGTGCAAAATGTTTGGGCTTCTTCTAAGTTTGTCAGAGTTGAGAGAATTTTCTGTGCTTCTTTTTGTGGGCTCAGCGCCCAACAATCATAAGCGAAAGGTTCACATTTTCTGCTGATGTACATTTGTTAACTTGCAGGATGGGAAATATGAAAAAATGGGGGGAAAAAAAGTTCTCCAAGAAACAAAGCAACAAGCAGCAAATTTAAGACAGCACTCAGATGGAACAGACAAGAAAAACAGAATAAAGAAAATCTAGTTTGGATTCAAGTTTTGAGTGGAAAAAGAACGAAATAAAGTGGTTTGATCAATCATCAGCTTTTGATCTGTTTGTCGTGACCACATGTAAAAAGGCATCTCGGAATAAAAGAAAACATGTTTTAAAAAGATCAATAAAGAGCTTGTAGGTGGATGCGTTGCCCGAGCGATGTGATGTTTGGCTTAAGTTTATATCTCAATCTGTCATCTGCCAATTTCAAACAATCCCACACACACACACACCACGGCCTTAAGTCCAAAAAGCCTTTTACTGACTCATCCCTCACACGCACACTCTCTGCTGAGTCATGCTCAGCCTCATGTAGCTAAAACATCCTTAAAAAAACAACATGTCCTTTTAATTTTTTTTCCATTTAAATGATGACTTGTGTGCTGCTTCCCCCCCCCCCCCCCCCCCCCGCTTGCGCTGCTTTTGAAACAGCAAAAATCCTCATGAGGAGGTCACACGTTTCAACTCAGCGCGTCGTCACAAACGTGGCGAAAAGAAGTTAAGCGTCCGACTTCCACTCCTCCGCGACTTTCACGCTTGTGTGCATTTTTTTTTTTTCCCAAAACAAAATCCCCCGGTCTCAGATGAACCCAAGAGAAGCATCCCTGGAGTTATCTGCTCTCCTTTTTTTTTTATTGCCGCGCTGCGTTCCCACCTCTATAATCAGCAGCAGACAGATAGCAGTCTTTCGCCAAACCTGACATTAAGAACCTGCTCCGGCATGCACGGCCTGCACGCAGGCTTTGTTCCACAGATGTTTCAGGGATTCTTTTGAACCATGCTCCTGTGTTAGTGTGCTTAGGAGAAGATTTCAGGCAATAAATACCTCTTTCAGACGCACGTGTCTGAACTTAGTTTGTTTGCCTGTGTGGGAGAGCAAGAGATGCCCTACAGATACAAGAAGAACATGAAGGCATGCATTGTTTCCCCTTCTTGCATTATTGTTCACTTGGTTGTCACTATCATTAATCTCTAATTAAAGCTCCTGTGAGGAGTTTTTACCCGGTTATGGAAAAAGACTGAAATTAATATTGATGCCTCTTGACAAACAAAACAAACAAAAAAGATCATCATCAGCAAGATTCATAATTTATAGATAACAGTTGTTAATGCTTGTAACCACTGCTGCAGGGTAGGTGTCAGACAGCCTTTGTTTGAGGAGTCGTCCACTTCACTGTTAAAGAAGCATTTCTTTGTGGGGAGCAGCGATAGCCTAGCGGTTATCTTTTACGCACTGAGGCTATGATCCTCATCTCAGCGGCTGGGGGGGTTCTAATTTGCAACTGTGGGGATACGAGATGAATATTCAAGATCTCAAGAAAACCAGAAATTCCTCATTATCACGGGAAAAGTGTGACTTATTTTGGCCTCTGTAGAAAAGTCATTTAAAGTCAACTTCACAGTTGTTAAATAAGCACACATAAACATACTTGCAATAGCCCGTCAAGTCCTTCAGGGGGAGCACTTTGCATTCAATTTTTTTTTTAACCATCGCATCTGTGTCTTTCTCCGTCAGGAAGCAGCAACATCTGTCCAGATTGTGGTAGCGATCACGTGGTCCAGCTTGCCAGCCAACCGACTCCCTACACAAGCACCCCGATCCGCCAGTCATCGAGGCCGGACAGCGAGGACGATCACCTCGATACCACTCAGAGCACCCGCAGCGTCAATAAGGTGTCCTTTCTTTTCTGTTCTTTATTTCCCGAAGTCTCTGACTCACAATCTCATCATGCCCTCCTTTGTCACATCAGGACGATTACACCGACGCCAGCATCAGCAGCAGTCCTATCCTGGAGTCTACGGCAAACACAGAGGATCAAACCTTCATCACGGCCCACGGCAGCACCTTCTACATCGAGGACGGGCAGGGGGGCACCGCCAGCTCCGGCGTCTTCTACAACACAGAGTGCCAAAGTAAAGAGGAGCTGGCCGGGAGCTACCGCTACAACACTGCAGGCGCTACTCCACCTGACGTCCAATCACAGCCTGCAGGGAGACCCGACCTGAACGGTGGGTTTTTACACTGGCCTGATATTTCACGCCTTGTAAGAGTATGCAAACTGGTTAAATATATTTTATAAGTAGTCAAAAAATCTGCTATATTTATGACACTTTAGGTCGGCCTAGGTCGGTCATTCTTCTGCTTCTTTGGGTCGGGGTTGCATTAGTTTGAGTTACATTTTTACTGAAGACAAGAATTGCCAAAACGCTGCATCCATTGTCCAAATACTTCCTGAGCCTTCTTCTCTTATGACTCAGCAGTTTATCGTTGGGGGTGCAAATCTTTTTGTTTTTGTCACAGCCTCTGACCTGTTCTGTTTCTGATGGGACTTAAATAGAAGTTAAACTCATCTCAGCTGTAAATGGTAATCTATGTTTTATCACTCAGTTTTTCATTTAAAGGCCTTCCATTTAGCTTGTTGGTGAATACTGAGAAATCGCTGATTCGGGAACTGAAGACAAACATTTTCTGTCCAGTTTTATTCCAGTGGAATCAGTTTATTCCCATCCATTCATTCAGCCTGTCAGCAGATTCCAACCCGACATCTGTGAGGAGACAGCGGAAACAACTTCGCTGCCCTCTAATCATTATTCAGAATAAGGATTGGAGAAAGAGAAGTGCAATTAGAGGGTGAAGCTAACAAGAAAAAAAAACATGAAGCATAGCAGCAGCAGCAGCAGCAACAGCAACAACCAGTTTGTTTCACTGCGTCCTTTTCTCGTGTCAGAAAATGACGCTGATTTCTGATTTAAAACAGCAAACGGTCGCAAGAAGCTTGATCCAACAAAATGACAACGTGAGCCGTATAAAGATGAGATTAACAAGCAAAATGAACCCAGTCGTGCATTTTTGACATCCAGAATAAGTGAAGGAAATTGGCAGGAAAGAGGTTTATTGGAGGAGAGCCCAACCAGCAGTGAAATATAAATGGTGTCTTACGACTTCATTGAAATGCTACAGCTCATTCGGCAGAGTGTTTGCATCAGTGAAGAGGTGGGACATATCTGGATCATATGGATGTAGAGAAGCTCTCTGTATCTCTGTGGAAGCATCCCACTTCCTCCCCAAACATCTGGGTGCCATTTTTAGACCGACCGCATGCTAAATGTGCAACAAGACGGACTGGAATCATTACTGGAAGTGATGGGAGAGGAATGAAAGCTGAAGAGAGGGACGGCCTGACTTGTAATAACAGCTTTCTGCCACTTTTTCCTTTTTAAAAATAAAAAAAAATATATATATATATATATATACTGTAGCTGCAGAGCCAATAGCGTGTAATCTGTCCCTGTGAAACCGCAGGCTCACACTGGAGACGAGTCAGACGCATCCTGCAGCGCTGACACTGAATATAGTGTGTGTGTGTGTGTGTGTGTGTGTTTTCAGTGACACAGTGCTCCCATTGTTGTGGAGCAGAGCCTGAGTCTTTGTCTCGTATGTTTTCGGTGCATTTACCTTTCACCTCGAAGGCCTTTTTTAATCTCACCTCCGATCTCTTCAAATGAGAAACATGTTTGTTTTGGCCTCCACAAGTCCCGGCCCTGTCGTCTTTGAGCGGCTCAGTCCGTTAATCAACGCTAATAAAGCCTCCGCTGCTGTTTCAGCGGTCGATTTATTGCTCTTTAATGCCTTTCTGCACGAGGGCCTGTTCGGTCTCACTACGCAGCCTAAAGTTTCCAACAAATATGCTTTTATGAAAGGGGGATGCCGCTGCCAGGAAACTATGGCTGAACTGTTAATGTAAGGTATCATTTGAGGGAAGAAATAAAGAAAGAGCTTCTCAGTTTGACTCATTTAAACGGCCGATTTGTCTGTAGATGGTTTGGACCTCCTGACTGAGGACTACACGGCAGTGGATCATCGCTTACAACTTTTCCTGGACGTGGAGGTCTTCGAGGGAGAAGAGCACCTTCACTCTTTCCTGAAGGTGCGTAAGAGGGGAAGCACTCGTGACATTTCAAAGTCTCTCTTGTTAAGCTAAGCTAGCCTTCTGCTGGCTTTTATCTTTTAATGACTCTCCGGACTGTGTAGTTGTCTGGTTCAAGGTTTAAACACTGCTTTTATTGGAATTAGCTTGTTGCCGAACTCTGATGACATTTGACTCCCAACGTCATATATTTTACAGCTGAGCTACAACATTTGAAACCGACAAAATCTGAGTTTCAGAAATAGAATAAAGAAATAAAAGTCATCGAACTTTGGCAGAAAGTATTCTGTTTTTTTTTTTTTTGGAGCACTCTGTCGCTCCCAGCATGAAGAAGTTATAAAAAGCTTTTCTGGGCCTTTAAATCTTGACTCTTATAAAAACTGTATTATTACCAGACCAGAGTGTTTCTCCCTGTGACAGCAGCCTGTGACTGATCGTTTAAATTTAGCAGCATATTGTTTTTATGTCGCTGTTATTGTTTCTTTTGTTATTGCGGTTTGAAAAAGTCCTTAAACATATCTCCCTGATGGCCAAAAGACTCCAGCGTAATGAGTGGTGACAACTTTAGGACCTACAACACTTCAGCTGCGGTTTGCTCCTCAGTCAAATCTCTCTGGGGAGCCCGTTCAACCCCCAAATCTTCTTCTTTTGTTAGCTCCTCTCCTCCCTCTCCGTAATATGCAATGCATCATGGGAGCGCCTCTCTGTCGGACACCTGGACGAGGAGCAAAGAGCGGAACAAGACGGTGCGAAACACAGCTGGAAACAGGAGGTCCCGCTCCATTCCTCTTAGTCGTGTTTATTTGTGCAGTGACAGGGCTCCTCACTGTTTCACTTGAGCGATTTCCTCTTGTGTGGTTTTACAGGAAATAAAGAAAAACCTTGACTTATTTATCAGTTTCAAAAGCCTGAAGCCGCTCATCAAAACAATAAGCATTCCTCTTATACATGACGTGCATCTCTCTCTCTTTTCTTTTTTTTTGCCTTCAGATGTCAGCTGTCAAATTCGGGGAGCCGGGGGAGGTTCCCTCTCTGCTGGTGGTGTCAAACAAGAGCATCTATTTCTTGGAACTGATGTCAGAAACCCAGTGAGTTGACAGGATAGAAAAAATCGACTTGTTCTGAATGATTATTTTGCACACGAGTGCACATGCTTAGAATGCATAGCTCTTCAACGTCTTGCACTTGTCGCAGGTTTTTGTACAAATTAAATCTGACTTTTTTTTTTTTTGTTACACTTGAGAGGTAAGAAAAAGAACCAAATCCAAATTTTTACGTGTTAATTGATAATAAAGAGCACCAACGTTAGCCTGCTAACACAACAAATGCAGCTCGATCTCCTCTCTGCGAACTTGGAGTGGCGGCGGGTTGGAGGCGTGGCCAAACAGCAGTTTGTTTTGGTTTCATGCTGATGCTCAAGGGTGACATCTACTGGATAAAAAAAAAAAAAAAAATGTGATCGGCGGATTGGGTAAAGCGACGTCATTTGAAGATATGCAATGCAATTGATGAGGCATATGTAGTAGAAATATTCCAACAAAACATAATTCAGTGTAAAGATTGAAGATAGTATGTTTAAAAGCTGGAAATATCATGTCAAGCTAACTCCAGCAGGTAGACGTGGACTTCAAAAATGATGAAAGGAAACACTCTCCGGTTTTCAAACATGACTTTGAAATATAAACCAAGTCAGTGAGATGTTTCCGCAACACATTCCAGTTTATCAAAAGGGTAATCAGATCCTGCTGCAGTGGATTCAAGGGAGGGCGCCACACTGCAGTAAACAATTAGGACTTTTAATGCTGGTGTGTAGCCCCCCCCCCCCCACACACCCCTCTTTTTAGGATGTGGATTATATTGCATAACCTGCGCAGGTTTCTGGGTCACATCTTGAGAACACATTGACCTCGCAGTGTCTGTTTGGACCGCGGCGTCTCTCCTGTTTCTCCTCCTGATACCCTTCATCCCCTTTTATTAGTTTTTCTCCTCCATTAGAAAAAAAAAGTTCTTCCCTCATCAAAACAATATCTCCTTCTGCTGAGACGTGAGCGGCTCTGAAGAAGTGAGCGGGAGTCGGACCCCCGGGGGTTTGTCTTTTCTTGTTCTTGGCATTGAGCAAGAATCTTTAATCTAAAGTTAATCTTTGAGAAATGAGGTATTACATCATTTATCGGCAGGGATTGTGCTGAGTAAACTTTGGCTTGAACAAACACCTACACCGCCGAATGTCAAAGAAAAGCCTTTTAAACCCAGCGTCTCTGCTCTCTCCTCCCAGCAGAGGCCAGCTCTCTGATTGGCTGCAGAAGCGGGACAGCCACCCAATCATGGAGCTCGGCTACCTGGAGGTGGGGCTTGGCTCGCAGACCATCCACATGGAGTTCGACGGGGGCGTGGCCTACACTCTGCTGGTGCGGGACAGCCTGCGATGCAAGCGGTTCTTTGGCTTGTTGACAGGTAAGAAGGAAACGCTGCCAAATAGGAGCAAAGTGGAAAATCACTTAATGTATGGAAAAACACATAAAGGGAATTTTGACATTCTGGGAGAGAAACTCGCTCACCCTGCTCTTTTTTTTTCCTTCACACTGGTTGCAAAAAGACACCACAACATAAGCGTAGACTCATTGCGATTTCAGGACGAGTCGCAGAAAGCTGTTGTACCCCTGAGGCAGGTATGAGAACAGCATGTTCCTCTCGCAGGCATCGTGCCACTCTATCTAATACTATACCATATGTGGGCTACGTGACGCAGGCTCCCCCCTCCCCCCCCCACCCCCCACTCCTCTCCTCTCCTCTCCTCAGTATTGTGTTCACACAGACGTGCGTACATCCTGCCCAGGCCTACTCGTCTGCTACAGAGAGGAAAACCTTTTATTAGAGGAGGGGGCGCTCCTGCGCGGGAGCTGGAATGTCTGGTAAAATATGGAAAATGAATTTGACAATAAGCAGCCACCAGAAAACAGGAACAAACATCTTGGCACGTGTGGAAGAAAAAAGGATTGCAATTCACTTAATTGTAATAGAAAGTAGGAACGGGGAGTTGTTGTTTTTTTTTTTTTTCCATAATGGCTCGTTCAGATTAGCAATAAGAGACGGAACACAAGCAAAGCAAGGCTTTTCATTCAGTCCACAATCACGCTGATTGGATGATTAGAGGAGCGACTTTTTTCCACAACTGTTGGGTTCTCTCCAGCTTTCAGCCACACACAAGCAAAGAGGGGCTTTTTTGCTTTGTCTCATACATGATCCTAAACCTTCACATGCAGATTCTTTCTACTCTTCCAAAAATGTTTGTGTAATTCAAGTATTTCTTTATTTAACCTGGTGGGCTTTTTCATCCTCCTCCTGAAGCTTTGTCCTTCTACCTAAGTTTATAAACGGCTCATTTTACTTGAAAATTCATCCAGGTCGCTTCAAGGAAGACGAGAAAAACAAGATGCGGCTCAAAGTGCATCCTAAAAAAGACATTACCTTCACATGGAGTTTTATGATATTAACATTTTTATGATCCTTTGAGGCAAAGTCAACTACAGTAAGTGTAAACATGGTGATCTCCATTTGCACTAAATTGTCGCAGAATCAGCTGGCGTAATATTCTGTCAGCAGAAGGAGGAATAGATGAAATACTCTGGCTCCCAGCGTGCAGGGAAAGATAAAAAAAAAAAAAAAAAAAAACCACAGCTGGAATGATGAAGGATTGAAAAGAGGGGAGGGGAGGATGTGGTTGTAATTGTGGACGAGACAGACACAACTTTCTTGAAACATGAGCGATAACAGGAGAGAGGAGCGTATCTGCAGCCAGGAGAGAAGTGTAGAGAATCTGTTGCTGTTTGTGCTGGCAGACGTCTCCGTTTCACACGGAGGGAAATGTCTGTTTTCTGCTGTCGTACTCAGACCGTGTTACCAGAAACCTCTCCTCTCACACCGTCCTGTCTCCGTGCTCCAGTATCTCCAATCTGGCGTTTAATTTCATGTGATAATCATCAGGGGGGGGGGCCCGAACAGTCTTGAGTGTGAAACACGAGGCAGAAAGGAGCGCTGACAAAGACCAGAACACCCACCAAACTTGGTTCTCCACCCGCTCGGCCCGTCGCCTTTGTTTTGAGAACGCGCTCTTGGATGGCACCTTGTTCGACTGTCTTCGTTCACACGTTATATAAACACTTCACTTCCTCGGCACGTGGAAATGTTCTCCCAAAAGCGTGGGAGACTTCGACTCCACCAGCACAATGCAGAATTGATCTGAAAAAGCAATCAAACCTTCTTAGGCGAAAATATGTGGAAGCACACTGGAACTAATTGCTGGCTTCTTAGCGAGCGTTGAACTCAAAAACAAGACAAGAGTGAAAAACAGCGTCGAAACTGATTGAAGCTGCCTCCTGTGTGTTCTTTTGCGTTTCAAAGGGTTAGAGAAATGACAAAGAACATATATCCTCATGCATTTGTAACATTCAGAAGTGAAATTTGACACAGAAAATAACATTTCTACCAACAGATCCATGAGAATAGTGAGTAAGGATGCTTGTTCATACAAGGTGTGCAGATTAAATACATTTCAGAACTCTGATTATTAAATATTCAAATTCCTACCATAATGGGGAGTTTTTAAGAAATTAAAGCAACAGTATCTTTCTATTTTTTTCCACTATCTTTCTTTTCCACATCCCAATATAAGTTTTACAACAACTCTCAACAGGGAGAAAAACATGTTTCTACTTAAATAATCATGCCACAACTCCTGAGACTCACCCAGCAGCTCTTACTGGGAGTCCCAAATCAACATGAGGACACAATTTAGGGAAGTCACGTCTGCAGCTGTTTGTTTTCTGTCTGTTGGGGGTATCAAAGTAATACTTTAAATGTATTTAGGTGAAAGCGTGAATCAGAGAGCACAGAAACAAACATGTTTAGTGTCATTTTGTGGAGTATGTGACCCAATATGTGATACAATATGTTTTCCTGTTATTATCACAACAAGGACAAGGATGAGTCTGCTTTAGCTTGTCATCTTCCTCTTCTTCTTCCACCACTTGTCCTCCGTGTCCCTTCAACTCCTTTTTTGAAGTCCATCTATTCACACTCTGACTGTGGAGCCAGAGCGCAGAAGTCCTCCCTGCCCTGTATTGTTGTCACACTCAATGATACGCTTACAATCCTTGAGCGCGAGCGTGACCCCAGCGCTTTGTGTTCCCGACGTTTTCTCACCCACCGAGTCCATGGAGCTGAAATCTTACACCTGCAACCGGAGACCTTTTGGCTTTTCTTAGCGCGGTTACAATAGCAGAAGAAGAAGAAGCCTCAGATCGAGTTTGGCTTTTGTGGTCACACCTCTTTCCAGGAGTGTTTTTTTTTTTGGGCTACTGTAACTTGTCTCGTTAAAGGAGGTGTGTGAGTGTTCTCTGACCTTTCATTGGGTCCACCCTGAAAAACTCTGGGCAAAAGTTTTTCACCTTTAGCCCCTGGAGGTTGCTGTTGAAGATGTTTATTATTATATGGATTGTTTTCTTTGAGAGGAAGCTATATTTTTCGTAGAATCCGACCAATTAATCGGTTAAATTTTCATTTAAGTTTCATTGTGTTACATTATCAGTTATCTTTCTGGCTGTCACCAGCAGAGGGCGCTATATGGAATACAACAAGCATTATCACTATCCAGCGTGCCAAGCGGTGATGTATGTACATGCTCTGTTACTGACCACCTTCTCTTAGTTCTATATCTTTTCCACAGGTTTTTGAGAAGTGAGTTTGAGGGATCATCGTGTATATCTATCTATCTCAACGGATCAAAGATAGATATTGAAGAAAGATATTGGCCAATCAGATCAGTTCATTTTGGTTCGTCAACCAAATGTTTCCAAAAATGTTTCAAACCGGAGAAATATTCGATTTCATTTTGGTCGCTCCTCTTCAGTGGTAACACGACATGGGAGGTCGTGGCTAACTCGTAACGTTATCTAACATTTACTTGCTGCGACTTCTGTGAAATCAAAGGATTCCAGGTGGACGAAATGCCTCTCCCGAGTGGTGGAACAACAACACTCAGGAGAGGATCCTCCACTAGTGGTACAAATAAACGCCTCTGATTCTGTCACTTTCTAAGCGGTGGAAAAACCTTCTTTAAAAAAATCTCAAACAAAGTTACCTTTTGAGCGCTCGAGATTCAGTAAACCGATCGATGACACCGTCGCTTCTTTCGGCACTTCTTCATTTTTCTTTTTTTCTTCTTATGTTTCAGGAATTGTGCGTGAAATGGCCCACGACTCGGACAGCAAGCTGCAGTCCATCTCGACCACGAGACTCAACCCTCAGCACCACCTCTGGTACCGCTCTGCCGCTCTGCCGCTCGACACCCATCTTTGTTTGATTTGTTTATTTGCTGACAGATGTGGTCCTGATTGTGTCGTGCTCATTTTTGAGAAGACGCTTAAAGAGCGTTTTTTTTTTTAACTCTTGTTTAGTTAATTACAATCAGATTATTTTTGTGTATTTCTTTTTTTTATTTTGTAGAAGCGGAGCGTTAAATTAGCTGCTAGACCACGTGTTAATTCGTAGCATGTGTTGCTCTGCAGATCCCAAAGCATGCATGACGTGTTGTGTCGCCTCCTTTTTTTTAAGATTTAATTTATGCTCTCGCAACAGAAGAGACAACTTTTTCTTTTTAAGAATGTGAAGTAAATGACGACGTTTTTCTCACATATGAAACAAGATGTGAATGATCAGTCGTTCCATTTAAAACCGACTCGGTTTGTAAGTCTTTGTTTCAGTTTGGACAAACACGCCGAATTTCATCTCAGAGAAGTGAAATAAATAGCATTTTTCCTTCAGTTTGGATCTGTTCAGTGAAAAATGACGAGTTTCCATGAAGAGAAGATAAGGAAATCCAGGTTCTTAGAGCAACAAATACTTCCAATTCCCCTGTTTTTTTTTCCCCCTCTCGTTTGTCCTCCGGTGACAGACTCCACAGCTCAATAATAAAGAAGTAAAAACAAATCAAAGCAAGGCTGCTAACCACAGTCTAAGAACACGCTTCCCAGTGTTTTCTCAACCAATTCCTGTCAGCTGTTATTATGTCAATTATCCCCTTTGCTTCACAGTTACTGTGAAACTCACCCCGTGATGTTCAAGTGCTTCCATGTGAGTGCGCAGCAGCAGCAGTAGCAGCACCACCTGCCAGCCGCAAACCACCACAGACGCCGTGTTATCTTTAGGAGAAACAGTGTCTGTGCTTTTAGATAGAGCAAGCCACTGTGTGCAACTGATTTTTTTCATTTTTTTTTAAATTCTAATAAAAGTGCATTCATGACATTGTGGTTTCTTGTCTTCTGATAGGCCGCTGGTGTGCGAAGACATCCAGGCAGATGTGGAGGACGGGCAGCTGCAGTTTTTCTACATGCTGGCTTTCGTCCTGCAAGGTGAAAAAAATCAACTAAAATATGTCATTACTCATATTTAGGAATGGAAGATGTGCTTCCACCTGCTTTTCCTCCTCCTCACTGAGGCTACCTTTTGTGCAGGTCTAACAGGATATAAGACTCAACATGTAGATGCAAATAACAGTGATGTTATTATAGTGCTAATGACTTCATTATGTAGTCTTCCTGTCTGCTTTCCTTTTGGATATACACTGGTGGAGTTATGTTTGATTAACCCTTTTTTTAAGTTGTTTTTGGGCCTTTGGGATAGGACAGCTGAAGACGGACAGGACATGTTGGGAGGTGAGGGTGGGGGAGGACAAGCAGCAAAAGGCCAAGGTCGGATTCCAACCCACGGCCGCTGTGACGAGGACTACAGCCTCTGTACACGGGGCGTGCAACATTACCGCTAGGCTAACGGCGCTCATGCCCTCGCTACTGTTGTTGTTGTTAATGTCAGTGTGATCACAATACACGTGTTAGACATGAGAGAAAATACAAAAGATGGTGTAAGAGGATTAAAAAAAAAAAGAAGAGTTACAGAAGAAGACATCGTTTCCAAAATGAAGTAAAACAGGAGGGAGGGAAATTGGAAGAAAATAAAAAGTGACATTTGAAATGAGAAGGTTGTGTTTCCTAAATTGATCATAAATTCAGGCACATGAAGTCTAACCATGGAGAGGAAATCCAAGTGTAGATTCCTCCATCAAAGTGTCATTACAGCCTTTAACCGCAGAGAAGAAGTCCCAAGAAAATAGACAGAGGAATGAGAGATAATAAGGTAATGGATCAGACCAAAATAGAGGGAAGTAAGGAAGACAGGAAGTGATTTGTGGCTGATGTGAGGCGCCTGTGAAAGACTCATGTGAACAACCTCAGCCACTGAAACGGGCAAGTCTTTGTGGATTTAACGGGACTAATTGACAGTCACTCACGAGTGGGATGTGTTGGGGGAGAGAGATGCGATGCCTCGCTGTCTGTGAGTCGGCAGATTTCAAGCCCAGCGAGCTGCGGGCTACACGCAGCTGTGCACGTTTGAGGAATGTCACCTTTTGCGTGCCTAGATCTGCCTTTCTCCTCCGCTTGCTGCTCTGAAGACAGAAACGTACCTTGGTGAACTCAAATGTAAAGACATGAATCAGAAGCTGAAACGCCCTTTGAAATGGCTTTAGTTATACCTTAATCAAAGATTTGAAGCAGCTCTAAGAGGGAGAAATAAACAGATTTATGTCAAGCTGTAAACACAACACAAAGAAAAAGCCGGAAACCTCATACAAAAAGTGCGTATTGATAATTTGTATGAGGTAGAACCGCTCTCCTTTCTTTTTCAGATGATGTCTGGACACCGCTAACGGTCCTCGCCACCCGGGAAACCCTGTACCTCCTCAAAGAGGACCACCAGTGGTCCAAAAGCTCCAACGGCTCGACGGAAAACGAGAGCCGAGAAGTGAGCGGCGGGAGCGTCGCCGTCTTGGAGACGCAGGCGATCAGCTGCGTGAGCTCGGTCCACCTGTGGCCGTCTGATCGGTGCAGGGTGGATATTCAGCTGTACGATGAGGTCAGTGTGCAGCCCCTGTTTGTGTTTCTGCTTCTTTATGTGATCCCTGGAAACACAAGAAATCTTGACAGATGAAGAAACGCTGGCTGAGGAATCCGATATAGATGATTATACTTCATCATTACAGAAGGACCATGATGAGGAATTAAAAAGAGTGGGGGGTGTGTGTCACTGCAGCATCCTTGGGTTGGAGCTGTTTTTGCATCTTGAAATGTTTCTATTAGGTGGGCGTGTGTTCATTTATCGTTTGAATCTATAAAAAATAAAGGGTTTTTCTTCTTGTGAGTTTGCGGCTTACCGTAAAGCTTCAAATAAACGCCCATCTCAGTTTAAGGCCCTTTCACTAGCCTGGTGTAGCTGCATGTTCTGATGACATTTTAAAGACAAAAAAGGGAATAGGTAGAGAAAGCAGCTTTCTAGGAGGCCATGTTTGGTGTTGATTAGTCCCACAGTCGTCGCAGTAGAACACTTACATTGCTCTAATTGCTCCTCTGTTCACCATGACGACAAACGTGACCACACAATTTACCGTCTGAGTTGAACAGAAATGGATGAAATTGAAGATGTGTTTGACGTTAGAAAAAAAAAAAAACACAGGAGGAGATCGGATGTGTCGTTAGATGCACTCATTGTTACGTGCTTTAATCTGTGATGCTGTGTGTTTCCCCCCCACCCCCCCTGCAGACTGTGAAGCAGGAGAGGACGTGGTGTGTGCACTCGGAGAGCACGGAGCTCCTGCAGGGTCTGCTGGCCTGGGTCAGAGCTCAGTGGGAGGCCATGTTCGGCGTAAAACTGAACTGCAAGACAAAGCAGGACAATGGCTGAGGGCATTGGACGTGTTACAGACTCTGTGTGTGTGTGTGTGTTATGTGAGCGTTAGTGAGTTCTGCCTGTTGGTACTGGGAAATGTTAAGTGAGCGTGAGTGAGTTGGTCTTTATTTTCTCTGTGCGCTGTCTGCACTCAGTCTGCTCCCATTATGCTTTCTTTTTAAGCCAAGAGCTTGGAAATGATTGCACATATCCATGTGGTACACAAGCCTGTAAAAGAAGAAGCACTGGTTGCATAATTCCACCCTCCAGATACCAACCCACTGAACTTCTCCACAGCTCAAATGGAGTGTGCCTTGTTTTGTTGTTTTCTGCAGCTGCTATGTAACTTCTGTTGGAATGCACCTGAACGCACCTCGCATCGCTCCTCCATCGCTGTGGTGTCAGAGCAGATTTGGGTTTTTGGGGAACTAAGAGAGCGTTTCGCCGAGCTCGTCGGAGCTCTTCCTCACTTTCTTAGCGTGCGCTGAGTTGTGGCATCACGCGCTCAACACGAGGACAGGGGGCACAAGTGAGCGGTCAGAGGTCACAGCACTTGTCATCGAGGGTCACCAAACACCTTTGCCTCCCTATTAGAGTCTTGTGATGTCTCTGCAATGCAGATAAGATTAACAATAGTGCTTATTTTTTACAATTGGAACAAGTGTTTCTTTAGCTTATTTGTAGCGTGGGTGCACTGCTGTCATCTAATAAATAACATTTCTGTAGTTTCTCAGCTTAATCTTTGTTTTTTTTTTAGTTGAACAGGTTCATTAAACAATCCTGTAGACGTGTCAATTCTGTCTGCAGCCACTAGGGTGTAAATAAGCCGAGACTCCCGTCATGCAAAGATGCCGTAAAGATCAAAATTAACCCCCCCGCTGCTGATTATAATGTTGACACCTGTGATGTAATTTATTTCTCTGGTAGCGTTTTTCATTATGGGTTATTGCAACAAGAAAATAAAAGTTTTATTTTTATATAAATACAGAAGAAAAAACATCTGATGTAAATAACTGAATATAAAAGTCACGTGTTCAAACCTGTGTTTGTTTGGTTTTCTTTCTTTAATTTAAGTGTTCATTCAAAAATAAGTCTACTCAATCAAGTCCCTGTTCCTGAGAAAAAGCTGAGTTGGATGTTAACATGCACACTTTCTTATATGCATGTGGTGTATCTTTAAATTTAACAATACATGATGTGATGTGAGTCTTTATGAAAGATAATATGACTTTTACTTGTGTAAATCAGTGTAGTGATACTTCAGAAAACTCAAAGTCTTTTTCGCTTCTCTGATTTTTTTTTAAACTAAAAAGAACTCAGATTTTAAAATAACAATGCCACTTTAAATATAAGGACTAACAGACTACTGCCTTTGAACAACCAACCAACCAACAGAAAGGCCACATAATGCTTTCAGAATTGCAGAAAAGCTGAGTTGGATGTAAACAAACAGTGTTTACGTGCACACTTTCTTATATGCATGTGGTGTATCTTTAAATTTAACAACACATGATGTGATCAAAATATAACATTTGCAAACCAATCTCCAAAAAATCCAACCTGACTGCTGTCCTCTCTTTTTACCCTCTTTTGTTTGAAGTTATTTATGGGCCTTTTTATCAGACAGGACAGTAACTGTGAGTAAGGAGAGAGTGCGGGGACGACACGCAGGAAAGGGCTGAGGCCGGATTCAAACCCACAGCCACTCTGATGCGGACTACATCCTCTGTAGACCATCGGCCCCCCTCTACCCATTTTGGTTGGTAAATGGAGTATCTCAAAACAACATCAGGGTATAAAATAAGTGGTGTAAGTTCATTTGTACGAGCATTTAACGTTAAAAACAGGTGACATATTCAGGGTTTAAAACCTGCAGAAACTTAATTGTTGTTTCCTCAGCGTTGCCAAGTAATAGCCTGTGGATCTGCTGTCTTGACCAGCCATTTCTACTTTATTGGTTCAGCTTAATCACTGCAGTATTTCTGGCTCCAGTTAAAAGCAGCAACTGTGGAGGAATGTTGAAAGCTGCAGAGGAACACATCATGAATTTCTGATTATTGGATCCAAATTGTGGCCTTTTTAGTTACACAAAACCACTCAGCGCCAAACTGCCAATCCCATCCCCTTAATCGAAGCTCTATTTGAGTCCAGGCTCAGCTGTGTGGAGGTATGTTAACCAATTTCACAGTGTAAATATTTCTTTAGCCCCTGCCGGTGCTGTACATGTGCTGTCCACATGCTCATAGGAGAAAACTGGATCGCCTTCAATTGCACCCACGTGGCTGACAAAGCCCACGATCCACGGCACAGTCAGCAGGAGCAGCTTTACGCACTGATGACTTGTGACTGCACTTTTTTGTTTTAATGCTCTTTACATAAATCTAAATCACACAATAAATACAAGCACATTTGGTGGTTGACTCTCTTTGCGGCTTCTTGTTCCTGCAAAAGAAGGTCAAAAGTCAGCTGCAAAAAAAAAAAAAAAAAAAAAAAATCACCCTTACATCTGATCTGGATCTTCCCAGTTGGGATTCTTCCTACATGAAAGTCTTGAACCCCTCAAATCTCCCCCCAAAAATGAGGGATTTGGGTTTCTGTTGACATATTTCTATGCAGCCTTTTCACGGGAAACGGATCCAGAAGAATCAAAGGACTTACGGGATATGTGCAGAAAGAAATGACAGCGCTTTCATATTAAGAACTCGTGTTGCAGCTGCAGCTCTCAATGCTGGATTTTGGGATTTTATCCAGCACGAGTCAACAATTGATATACTATGTGCTGCAAATCAGCTGAATGCACACCTCGTGCACACCACTTTTTTATTTTTTTGCAAAAGCGTAAAACAAACTTCTGTCCCAGTTGATCAATTCTACAGAAAATGTAGCATTTGACAGTGTTTACTTTTACATCTTTGTTGGGAGGCTTTAGTCGTTTAAAAAAGTGTCATTAAGGGTTTTCGTCTCACTCAGAGTTTTGGATAAGGAGTGTGTAAAACGGATTCAAACTTCAAGTATACTTCTTGCAAAATGCATAACTTGCATCTTGGAAATTCTGAGTTAAATCACAGAAGAATATGACTAAGCCCTGAGGGAAATTAGTTAGTCTACAATTTTGAATATTTACATGTTTATGTTCATTAATGTGCACTGTTCATATTTTAAATAAATGAAAAATAGCCTTGAATGTGTCACATATAGTTTCAGATGGTGCATAAAAACAGGTCAAAACTTCCACAGAAAAGTCACATTTCATTCCTAGCTTTAGGACTTGCATCTTAGGAATTTAGAGATTTATACATGCTAAAATGCTTCTGTCTCTAAAGAGGCGAGGGGTCAAAAAGGGGTCTCAAAGGTGCATGAACAGCTCAAAAGCGAAGGGGAAAAGTCACTTTCTAGCTAATTAAAAAGAAGCAATAAGACAGGTTAAGTGTAAAATGTAGGCCTTAAATAATCCAGCTTGTATCCACATAATGATATGTCACTCAGTGTTTCTATCTTTATGGGAAGCTTGGGGTCAAAACAGTTCAAAAGGTCATTTAACCCCCTCAAACTTTTGTGAGTCCAACAGTTCAAATGAAAGTAAAAGCAGCGGGTACATAAAACTGATTTGTGCATCATTAATCTGTTTTATAGACCTGACATGGCATCTGGGACTATTTTCCTCACACGTTTCTCAATTTTTATCATCCATCTCCATCCATGTGTAAGTTGTTTGTTTTAGCTTGTATTTTTTCGGCAAACGTCTCAAAAGAAAAAAAAAGAAGAAAAATAGGTGATTTCCGACCCGATGATCAAAATACTCTATCAGCGCCTCATCCATCTTGCCTGGAGTAAACTTCTCGTGAGGAAATATTGAATCCTTTTGGTTTTTGGACTGCAATATGGGCAAAATTAATGAGCTCAGAAACTCAGCCTCAAAAAATCCATGAGTCATAACGGTTACGCGGCATGAATTTCGTGTCAAAAGGTTTAATGTTGGGGGAGGAAATAAGCAATCAGGACTGATACTAAAACATAACCGCAACATGGACACGTCAAAAATACAAAAGTGCTCCAGATCTGTGCTTCGCTCCTGCAGTCAGGCAGTTAATTGAATCCCTGCAGGGGTGGAGGTAGGAATTTAAAGCCCCTAGATACTCACCCCACCCCTTATGCCACTTTAGCTTACATTGCATAATGCAAATATCATTTTAGGCCTCTTTCCAGCTTGTCACACCTTTCCCCAACACTAGTTCATTGGAATTGAATGTGGCTACCAGGTGCAGGAATAAGAAAATACTGACTCCTAACAGAATCTGTGAGTGAAGAATGAGAAATCGAGACTTCCCTGACATGCCAGGGTTTAATTATTTTGGTCTGCAGGGATTTAAAGGTGCAGGTGAATGAGTGCATGCCTCACTTGGATCTGATTTGAGAGGCAAAGAAGAAAAAGCAGGGAGGATAGTTAGTGTGAGACAAGAGCTGGGATGCAGCCACGGCGCACTTGGCCCGGCACACACATCTGGCCTGACTCGACTTCCCACAGCCTCCTCCAAACATTTTCAGGTCCTCTGCTTCGATCAGGAGCACTACAGCTGTGGCGTGCATGACAGCAAGAAATCTATTGTTTTGCTGAATGCCGGACTCAACTAAAATCTTGGATGGTGGGCCCCGTCTTCAAAAAGGCTGCAGTCACGCAGTGCTCCGTCAGGCCTTTCCGAGCTGCCAAACTCTGGTTCACAGGAAAACACAGGTCCTCAGCTAGGAAAGCAATGATTAGATTATGGTATTGTAGCACTCAGTGTACCTTTTTAGCATCAAAACAGAAAGAATGTAAACTTATTCTGGCAACATAAATCGTCTCATGAGGAGATGCTTTGGACAAGAAAGTCTTTGAAGTGAAGTAAAAGGACAAACCTGTGAAAGCTGTTCTGTTATATTTAGAGATCTTCCATGACTCTAAAACAGTGGTCTATCCTCAGGACCCACCACCAACTCCTTCATGAAAAATCCCAACCCAAATTTCAAATATTTGTCAGCCAATCACATTTATTTCATGAAAGACGTTGCAGTTTGGTCCTCAGGGTAAAAAAAAAACAAAAAACAGCCAGAACAAAGAAACGTCACAAAGCAAACATGTTAAAGAAGCGCTTCACATTCCAAGCACACCTTCGCGAACCCACTAAAAAACGACTCCACGACTGACTTTTGGGTCCCGACCCACCAGTTGAGAACCACTGCTTTTAAAGATAGACTTCTTAAGTCTGAGGCAGTGCCATAGTGATGTCATCTGTCCAATCTTGGCCCTCCCTAACAGAATATACCAGAAGGTGAAGGTTATAAGAGTGAAGATAAAGTTGCTTCTACTGTCATAGAAGTGTAAACAGTCGAGGCAGTAACAACAATGGCTGCCAGTTTTGAAGGTAACTTAATAAACCAAATGCAGAAAAATGCTCATGATGTCTGGGCCTTCATTTCCGTTTGACTAAACGGCGAACAAAAGCGCAACCTTCTCCTGTGGCTTTGCAAAACGTAGAGGTTCTTCATGGTTTGAGTTAGTTGGTGTGCCCTCTAGTGGAGTACTCCAGTACTGCACAGAATATACAGAAGCAGGTGTAGGACCTACTTGAATCCCAATGCAGCCATTGAAGGGATGGCGGAAGAGAACATACACTGCTATTTCTCTATCCCAGTGAACAGGTCGCTATAGCAACTTGAGCAAGGTCGTGAAAAATGTTGTTTTTAACCTCTGCCTCTCGCCGACATACCCCCTGGTGGCCATTAGGAAAGTGAAGGTCAAAGTCAGTACCACATTTGCTTCACTTTTAAAACCAAGAGGCTACGTCCATTTCATATGATTGTTGAGTAAAAGAATCTCAGGCCTATGCAGCAGCTTCCCCCCCCCCCCATTAACTCTAGATATACATTTCACAACTCCCCCCCCTCCTCCCACACACACACACACACACACACACACACAAAACTGAACATTTTAACATCCATGCAGGATTCATTTATTGCAGGACTGTTAGTTTTTGCAGAACATAATGGCACCTGGACAGATTTGTAAGTATAGGGTAAGACCATCCATATATCCATTGGTTTTTTTTACTGCAGGCCTTGACGACTTTACCATCTTTAATGTGTATTTCTAAGTTTTTACATTTCACTGAAGAGCCAAAGCACCACCACTGTGCACCGACATAAGGTAGAAGTTTTCATCAGAAAGGGTTTGAGAGGCTTCATTGTTCCTCGTGGTATTTTTTTATGTCCTGTGAAATTCCAATAAACTCCCCGTGGACACCAGACGTCTAAAGTAGCATCATCATATTATAAAACGTGTAATAGGATTTCCATAGTCCTTTTGTCGTGAGGGCAGAACGGTAGTCAGAGTCGCGGGGCTCAAGTTTCAGGCCTCCTCTTTTTGAAGTTACGCGGAGGAGGTGCAGAAGGAGGAGGAGGAGGGAGGAGGAGAAGGAGTTGCCTATTCAGAAATCAGAAATCCTTTTTTTTCCCCCCCTTCTTGTTCGCCGACACATGGGGTCACAAGAGCTGAATGGGTTCACACCGTAGACTGTAAATATTGGTGCACAGTGACGGGCTGCCTCGGACGCGGACGCACGCAGACGCCGATGAGAGCGCGCGCGCTAATTAGGAAAACCTGGTTGAGCAATTAAGCGCGAGGAGAGAAGACTTCCAAGTTTGTTAAGACAGTTTAGTATCTTCCTACCCGTTCCTTTAAACCCCGGTGGAGCTTTTTCTTTTTTTTTTTTTTTTTTTAAATCATCGGGGAATTGATTTTACGAGAAGTCTAAATTTACTCAAAAGTGGGTTCCACGTCAGGAGTTTTGGGATCTGCGCGTCCCGGAAAGCGGTGAGTCGCGACCACAATCCTGTCTCTCTTCGCTTACAAGTTCAGATAATCTGCAACACTTCGGTGAAGTCGGGTCTACCTCGACTTTAAATATCAATAAAAGTGCCACAAAAGCTATTTTTTAAACTTCTGCCACATCAGAATGGCAGAAAGAAAACCCGCACGGCACCCTCCTAAGCTTTACACCGATTTTCCTTTGTTATTTTAATGAGCAAGTCTCCTATTAATAAGTGGTTTAACTTTTTTCTAATCGTGTCTTACTCTGTTTCAAGTGACTGCTTCATCCTCTAATCCACCGGATTTTTGTTTCCCCCACTGAAGCTTGGCAGCACTTTGTTTTCCTCAAGGAATGCCACACTTTCCAAAACAATTCAGTCTGAGTCAGCAAAGCGTGTTCATAGCCTTCAACAGCTCTTTGAAACCGTCCTTTCAACTCCTTTTACTGCTTTATCTGAAACAGAGAAGGAGAAAGGCAGCCTGTCTTTGGGTTAAACGTTTGTCCCCTTTTTTTTTGGACGTCCTGGGCAAACTGTACTTTTTGTTGTGCGCCAAAGAAGAGCAGTGATTGACATTTGTAGGTGCTGTCTTCAGACTGCATGGGGATTTCATGTGCCCTCTGTCTGCTCCCTGAACCCTAAAATCCAGGCTTTCTGCTCTTGGTTAGGCAGGAATGTTAACTCGGCCTTCGCTTTGTCCAGATCCTCTGCCCAAAAAAACTCTCCAACCCCCTCCATCTCCTCCTGCAGCCCAGTGACTCCTGTAGCAGGAAAGCCATTAAATCAGTTGAGCTGGGTTTATCCCACATGAGCAAATAAGCTACTGTTTGAGAGATGACTTTGGTTAACTGTTGCAAAAATGTTTGCGTTTACTCGAGCTAGTTTGTCCAAGATAAACAGATTGTTTGGAGATGAGCTTCTTTTTTTGTGTCTGTGTGTGGAGAGGAAGATGGCAGCGAGGGGCATTTAACAGTGTCCCATCAATGGACGTTGTAAAGTACGTTTTGTGTGTCTACTGTGGGAGGAGACGGGTCTTTAACCTTTTCCTTTAGGATCTGCACCTTTTGGATCCCTTGTCACAGATCCTTAAAAGGAGGTAAACCCTCTTTGGAGCAGGAACACCTGCTGGATGAAGGTTATATCACCAGGTCCATCTGTATGAGTAAATAATGATAGAACACAGAGGCTGTGGTGGTTACATTTCATCCAGTGGATGTTGATGATAAATGGAGACTTGGAAAAATGTTTTTTGTTTTCAGTATTTTATTTATAAGGTTTCATTCTAACAGCAGAAAACAGTGCTAAAAACTACAGATCACAATACCAGAATTTTAGACCCCAGACATTATCCATACCTGTTACCACGGCAACAACAATACAACTCCTAGTCATCAAATATTTGGAAATGTCTTGGTTATAATCAGCATACATTGCAAACAAACTTTTAAACGGTGTCTGAATTGCGCAAATACATTGGCAATGTTTTGTATGGCTCACGGCCGCTTTTGGTTTTGAAATATGTCTGAACGCTTTGCTACCTTTTTTGCTATTGATTGTTAAGATAAAGATGTGGGTCATTTTAAACAAAGTGGTATCAAAAAGTATGACACTTTGACAGCCTTGGGTCTAACTGCTATATCTAATTGAATTTTCTGAAAGTCTGATAATGGTGAGTCTGTCATCAGAATAACTTTACTGAACACAAAATGTAGGAATGAAATGTACAGGGGGATTTAGAGACTCTCTCATTATGTATTTCTTTCCAGCAGTGTGGCTGATGTTCTCAGAACAGTCTGCAGCACGTGTAGCAGAGCATGAAGACTATTTTCATATTTGTCAAAAGAAGTCATTTTTGTGCAGAAAAGAGTATGTTCCCCATACCTGAGGCAATATTCTGTAACAAATGAGCTTAACCTCTCTTGAATAAGTCGTAACAACTCCAAAATTGACAGGCTCCACTAAAAACAAACTAAGACAAAAAGACGTAAATGGGAGAAGAAGTCTGGACACACTGCCTCCGTGAAGCGACCACTTCTTCTTCAGTCTTGCCTCTTTCTTTGAAAAGTCAAGTAATATTCAGCAAGTGCGACGTTTCCAGGTGTGTTTGTGTCACTGTGTTGGTGACCGATCAGTTCGTGGAAAGTGTGTTCAAATCCAGATGTCAGCCCTCTGGAGCTTCTTGTTTTGGCACTTCAGTTTTTGATTATATTTGTATGCAGATTAGACGCCGGATCAGTGGTCAGGCCTCTGCTCAAGACCATCTCTGTGGATTTATGACGGTAATAGTTTTCAGTTCTGGAAAGACGCTTTATGGTCAGTGCGTGCAGCACTTTTTCAGCTCGGGTCATGTCCTCAAATCACAGCTTGAACCGGAGTTTCTGAATATCAGACTTTCAATGGAGGAAACCGAACACTGTGATAACTGGGTCGCACGATGTTTAAAGGGACAGTTCAGCGTGTCTGAAGCAGGAGTGGCTTTAAAAAAAGTTTCAAAGAACACCAACATGGGGGCGGAAAAACTGCTTTACAGCAAACCTTATGAAACAACCTTCTTGTTGGTTTGTTTGTGTTTCAAAGTGCTTCTTTCCATGTTTATGTGCTCTACACCTCTGCCTTAACACCCACAGTAGACCATATAGGTGGGGTTTGTAATTGCATGTTGGGGTAAAACAGATGCCACATCCCAGCTGTGCTTGTTCCTGTCTCAGAACGACTCTCAGGGTCATGAAGCTGGCTGGTTTTTATGCAATTTCCCATTCCCACCCTCAAGAAGAAGCACTTTTATATTAGTTTTCCTGTAGATTAGGGTAGGAAGTCACTGGATTGGCTGACTCTTGCTTTTTTTTTTTTTTCCCCCTGAAGTTAATGAGTTTGAGATTTCATGAAGGGGACTTTTCAGACTGAGTTTTTAGATATGAGAAAAATCTCAGACCCATAATTTTCCCCGTCTGGCTCTCGCCAAGAAAGGCCAACTTCCAACGTGTTATCATAGTTTTGGTTAGCTGTCGAGCGTCTGAACTTTCACCATGACGGCTCTGGTTTTGGGGAGAACATTTTTCTGGTCAAGCTCGGGCAAGTCAGCCTTACCGAAGCTTGTGAAGATGCCAGTTTGGAGAGAGGAATGGATGAGTAACCTGGTGAGGGAGGGCCGCTGTATAAGGCACTGATCTGAGGAGACATACCTAAAGATGCTTGTAATGGTTAAAGCCTTGTACTGTTGAAATGAGTCATTAAATTCTGGTAATCTTCTGTGTTACACCCTTTTTTTTTTTTTTTTTAAAGAAGACATTTAGAAATGAGAGGTCCAATAAGTCCTAGAGTGACTATTGGATTTAAGGTATTAAATCAAAAATATTGTGGCATTAATGTCAGTTTAAAATGTGTTTTTGTTGTCCTGTTTGATTTAGGAAATATACATGTTTGATATGTAATCAACCTCATATGAGATCAATTTCCAAATGCAATGATTTACTTGTCTGATGTTCAAAGGAGATGTTTTTTTCTTTTAGATGTTTGAAGCCTTTCCTACAAAGGGACAGCAGTGTCATGTAAAAGAAGCAGCTGTGAAAAAGGACCCGCTCTGTCTTCGTGTCACGGCCGTGTTGGATTATCAAATACTGGGTTTTAAATCATTTAAAGGGATAATTCCTGGAAAGGTGACAGGAAATAAATTCTTAAGCTCCATTCACTGCTTTAGTATCATAATTCCTGCCGTCCAAATCCGCAGCAGGTCTCCTCACAGCTAGCTGCAGCTTGCCGGGCCGACACTTTGAAGTTTGATTAAGCAGCTCAGGCTCTGAATAGCGGGGAGGTGTGAAAATGAACGAGTACCAAACTGTCACTAAGGCTACGAGTATGAATCGCAGTGTGCTGTGTAGTTTACACTCGGATACCTGCATGTGTGAGAGCTCTGGGTCTGATTAAAACAAAGAATGTGGCTGTTTATTTCTCTGACCTGCAGTCGAGGTCTACCTAAAACACTTGCATGCAAGATTTGATCTCACATTCTTTTTATCATTTGGTGGAAAGATAAACCTGCATGTGCACACTTTCTTTCTTTCTCCTCTCATGAAGTAAAGGCCGACAACAAGGGGTGAATCGATGGCTGATCAATGCCTTGGTGAATTCCAGATTTACAGTCCATAAGCTTCAGGATTTGATTCATGAGGAAACGGAGAGAAGCAGCTGATATTTAAACATTAAATCAGAGAAAACAAACGGTCCTTAGCATTTAGTAATCATAAAAAAGACTGAAATGATCATAAATGTGTCAAAATAGGTTGGACTGATTCATTGATGCATCAATAAAATGCTTCAGTTTTATGAACCCACTTTTCTGTGTGGACAGACAGTAACTGCTAGAAGTTGCTTTTGTAGTTCTCAGTTCATTCTTGTTTGTACAGTGGAAAAAAAGAAGTTATTTTTCCTCTTTTTTTTGTTTCTGTAGAGCTGTAACCTCAAGAAAAACAAAAACAGCAAAAGAGCATATGTTTGCAATACAATGGTGGCTCAGTGAACTATAAAAGGAACAAAACAAAAAAAGCAAAGTAGACTTTAACCATTTCTTTTAATGTATTTCTTTCCAGAGCTGGTTTAGCTCCCCGGTCACCTCGGCACCATGAGCTGGAGCTTCCTCACTCGTCTGCTGGACGAGATCTCCAACCACTCCACCTTTGTGGGAAAGGTCTGGCTGACTGTGCTCATCATCTTCCGCATCGTGCTCACAGCCGTCGGCGGTGAAACCATATACTACGATGAACAGAGTAAATTTGTCTGTAACACGCAGCAGCCTGGCTGTGAAAACGTCTGTTACGATGCGTTTGCACCGCTCTCGCACGTCCGATTCTGGATCTTTCAGGTGAGCCGCCCGTCGCATTTCTCTGAAACCATTCTGACGACGTTACGCCTCGGAATAGTTAAAGTCTTAATCATTTTCATTCCAGGTGATCATGATCACGACCCCCACCATTATGTATCTGGGATTTGCGATGCACAAGATCGCAAGGAATGAAGACGGCGAGTATCGGCCTGTTCGGAAACAGAAGAAGAGGATGCCCATCGTGAGCCGAGGGGCGGTCCGAGACTACGAAGAGGCGGAGGACAATGGCGAGGAAGACCCCATGATCGCTGAAGAAATCGAAACAGAAAAACCAGATAAAGTGGAAAAAAGTAAGATGGCTATTTGAGCGGCTCGATTATTCCTTTTTTTTGTGCAAATGAAGATTCTAACCAGTGTCTCTGTTTCCCAAGGCTCAGAGAAAAAGCATGACGGTCGTCGGAGGATCCTCCGTGACGGCCTGATGAAAGTGTACGTGTGCCAGCTGATGTGGCGCTCGGCTTTTGAGATCGCCTTCCTCTTCGGCCAGTACGTCCTCTTCGGCTTCGAGGTGATCCCCTCCTACGTGTGCACCCGCTCGCCCTGCCCGCACACCGTCGACTGCTTCGTGTCGCGCCCGACAGAGAAAACCATCTTCCTCCTGGTGATGTACGTCGTGTCCTTCCTCTGCCTTCTGCTCACCGTCTTTGAGATCATCCACCTCGGCATCGGCGGCGTCAGGGACACCTTCCGCAGACGGGCCACGCTGACCCCCCGAGGCCCTCATCCAAAGTCATCACGTGCCATGCCAACAGCTCCGCCAGGGTACCATGCCACCATGAAGAAGGAGAAGCTCAAAGGGGAGCTGAAGGACTTGCCGATTGGCGACTCCGGGAGGGAGAGCTTCGGGGACGAGGTGCACTCGTCCAAGGAGCTGGATCGGTTGAGGAGGCACCTGAAGCTGGCCCAGCAGCACCTGGACCTGGCCTATCAGGCGGATGAAGGAAGTCCTTCACGGAGCAGCAGCCCCGAGGTGAACACGGCTGCAGAGACGGCAGCCGAGCAGAACCGCCTAAACTTCGCCCAGGAGCAGCAGGGAGAGACCAGTGAGCAAGGTAAAGATGCTTTCAGAATCAGGCCTGAACTGCTCAAATATTTGCGATGTATTTTATCAGTATGTCTCGAGTTATGACATTGAAACAGGAGTTTACCACCAAAAGTTTTGGATAAGAGCTCCAAGATTTTATGCCTTTTTGTTTGTGCCATTTATCAAACTTTTAAACCTGAATAAACAAACACTGCATATGTTTTGATTTGAAAACACAGCAATTACTCATTAGCTATGTATACCAGAAGAAGCTAAACCATCTTTAGTTCAGACCTCTTCAAAGTAAGGATTTGTACTTTTTTCATGATATCTTGTCCTGAATAGGGAAACTAATGTGGTTATTTGACTGTCAAGTGTACTACATACACATTTCAATGACTAAGAATAACTGTTGGTATCAGACCCAAACCTTGCACTCGATTTTTTTTTTTTTTTTGGGGGGGGGAGAGAAAACATCTGGAAGAAAAGTTTTGCCAACCTATAAAAATACTTTTTCCATAAGTCATGTTTTGCAACTTGCAATGAACCCATTAACATCAAATAAGATTAAGTTTCATTGAATTTATGTAAGAAAATCATTTAAAAATGCCCTGGAGAATTTCACAGCTCGAGTTTACAGCTTGAAGTTGATTTTTTTCCAGCAACAAACTGCAAACTGACTAAAATCAACACTTTGAATGCAGTGAATCTCTTCATTTCACACTATGCTTTTAACCTATGAGCAATAAGTTTCTAGGGAAGATTTTGTGGATTGACTTGTAGAACCAGCTCTGCTGCAAACTTCCTAATTACTGATCTACTTTAGATTTCTATCTGTAAAGGAAGGGGCTGACCTCAAGAGAAGTAAAACATCATGTCACCCATGGAAGAAGACTTTTAAAGTTGAGGTTTTTAAGTGAGAGTACGTGCTGAATATCCCTCTTGTTTTGCTCTTCTTCCTCCAGGAATACATGCCTGAGCGTGCTTCCTGCCTCAAACGTCTGCGCCTCCATTCCTACTGGCCTTAAACACATGGGGGAAGCACATATGGGAGTGCAGTCAGACCACTGAGGGAGACCAAGAGCGTATGTTTGTTTGTGTGTGTGTGTGTGTTTGTGTGTGTGTGTTTGTGTGTGTGTGTGTGGATGGGAGAAACGTGCCTTTCAGTATTAGGGGTCAGTCTAAAAGCTGACTGAGGTTCATCTCCACGACTGTAAACTTGAAAGCCGGCCACATCTCCAGCTTCTACTTGCTTACCTACGTGAAAAAAAAAAAAAAAAAAAAAAAAACCTTGTCTACACCCTTTTTTTTTTTTTTTTTTTTTTTCCTGAACGCCCACTCTGTTTTTTTGCGGCCATGCTATAATCCTCCATTTCAGACCTTGCCAGGATTATGGAAAGCTTTAAACTCCTCTGGCCAAGTCTACTTTTGTTGTCTTCATCACTAAAGAGTGGCTCTCTGTTTATAAAATGTCCCCAAATCCTAGCTTTGTTGGCTTCAGAGAGGTTTTCAAACAACACAGCCTTGGGTTATGTCGTGTCTGGAGCACGAGCAGTAGAATCTTTTCCAACAAGGGTGGCTAAACCTGTACTAGATGGTTCATCTTTCATGTGCAAGAGAAACAGATCTCATTCTAGGGATTATTGGTGTTTATTAGCTGGAAACCACAGCATTCATTTCACAAGTATCAGACAGATTTTGTAGCCTGTATATTTGCTCAAATCGGCCAAAATGTTTACCTGGGAAATGCTTGAATTCTTAAACAGGAAATGTTCCAAGAGATTTCCAAGAACCATTTTTAATGGTACAATCATTTATAATTTTTTTTTCTTTCAGTTTCTTGACCAAAGCTCTTGATTAGTTTCCTTTTTGTCTAGATTAGAAGGAAATGTTGGCATCTTAACGCCACCTGTTTCACATAACTGCTGAAAACTAGGCTCTTGGATGTTAGATACTCCTTTTTTCTCCTTCCCTGAATTATGTACAAAACAAATGATTCATAATGTTAGTGCAGAAAGCTTAGAAAATATCACTTTTTCTTTTGTCAAACAGCTGAAAACATCTGTCTCCTGGGCTACCGTCAACAATGACATTCCATCCTCCGTCTTTTGAATTTACATATTTCTCCGCTGAGACATATTTTCCACCCTTGACGTGCACCACTGCCCCTCCATTGTGCTGAAACATGGGTGCTTTTCATGCATCCGGGGGAAAGAAACACAAACCCAGCTGAGGAGAGGATGACAGTTGGCTGCTGACGCACAACCCGGCACCATGTAAACACACACATTCTCCATTCATCATGAGACTTTTGATCAATAGCTTTCCGTGTTCAGTGTACTTTGGTTTTATGATCTTTGGCTGGAATAATGAAACTGCAGATCGCCAAAGAGCTTTTTTGATGCTGTATTTTTGTAATCATCTCAAATTCAACTTTCATACAAGGTACAACGTTCCATTTTTGAATATGGTACTTCAATGCTTTTTTTTTCTATTGTCAGTTTTGTAGTTTTTGTAACTGTAGAGATTATTTTGTCTTCAGAGTAAATAAATATATTTGAACAATATGTTTGGGACATTGGACTCAAATCTTTTTTTCTGTGGGAAAGTTGCTGCGTGGTCAGTTCTTCCTGTGCTTTTAGTCCGACAGTCTTGTTGGAGAGTTGAGTCAGCCTGTTAATTGTGCAAATGTTCAACTTCAACACTCGTTTAAGCTGAAATGTACGCAAGAAGGAATGACCATCTTGGTTTAATCATCTCAAACAGATTAGCGTTGTGTGTGTGTGTGTGTGTGTGTGTGTGTGGATGTACAAAAACAAAACAAATCCACGTTTAAATCAGTGATTTAATGTACATTACCGATCATCTGTTAAGAGCAGGTTTCAGACTATTTGAAGTACTGAAGGGAAATGTTGTAAAAGTTAGGTCAACACTGACCTCTACAGGTTAAATGAAAAAACACAAAGGACATCTAAATAAACCTTCCAGGATTTGATTTCGTAAAACAATGACAAAACATCTCTGATTAGTTGGACAGAAGGCATTTATAAGCAGAGTGAGTGGAGTCTTAAAGGGCCAGTCACCTTAAATTACAAAACGTTTTTGTTCTATATGCTTGGATTTAAAATAATCCACTTTTGAATTAAAAATCCAATGAAATGCATGTAACATCAAAGAAATGTGCTCAACCATATCCTTAGGAATTTGAAAAGTAAAGGGACTTTTATTGTGAAGTGTTTGTAATTGGAGGCTGAAAGTACTTAACCAGGAAAAAGGAAACACACTTGACAAACTTCATATAAATAAAAACAAATATGATGTAGTTTTTTTGGTGAACTGGCCCTTTAATGCTTCAATTTTCAAATACAAGTGCACTCCTCAGGTATGATATTGGGCAGGGTCTCGTACTTGAATGAGTACCCACCATCAGATGTCGTAGTGATCCTCAGGGACCTCATCGTCCCGGGCACTGGAGCGCAGCACTGCGGGATCCCCAGGACGGAGGTGGTGCGATCCAAGGCCGAGCAGTTCCCGTGGCAGTAGTAGAATGTCAGCACCTTCGGGTGGATGATCCAGTTGTCCCAGCCGAGCTCCTCGAAGCTGATCTGGATCTCTGCTCGGTGGCAGTCTCTGTGCTGGGGTCTCTCCTGGGAGGGCCTCTGGAGGAGGTCAATGGCAGAGAGAGACCAGGGGATGGTGACGGGGGCCTCGCGCGGGGATCGAACGGAACCACGAGACTGAGCCCGAAGGTGGAGAAAGGGCATCTTGTCTGATTCGTTGGCGTGGCACTCACAGGCCAGACAACGCACTTGAAGCAGAAAAGGACCCTCGGCCATAAAAACAAGCAGCTTTTGGTCGAGGTCAAAGGTGGTCCATCCGTCCGAGCTCCTCGATGCCGGTGATTCTGCGGCCTGCAGGAGCTGCTGCCCCGAAGTGAGGATGAAGAGCTGGACTGAGGAGTTTGCTGACACTCCTTCCCCCCCTGCGTAGAACCAGAGGTGGGCAGATGTGAGCGTTGTCTCGTGGGTGTTCACTGACGGCTGGAAGTAATACGTAAAGTGGGTGTTGGTGGTTTCTGCAGGAGCTGACTCAGACTGGGCACAGGACGAATCTGCAGAAGTGAGATTAGAGAGCAATCAGGGACATAATTGGTGCATGCATGTAAATACCTTCAACCCACATTACATGTAATGTTTTTGCTGACCTCTAGTGGTTAAGTTTCCCAGTTGTCAAAGACTGAGCTAAAGTTACCAACTACAGTAATCACAAAAATAATCCACATTTTGGGTCTGTAATGAAATGCCTCTCAAAGTATGTCCATGTACTTTAAGGTCAATTACTTCCACACCTTTTGTTGTTAAAGTCGGCCTTCCTTTTCCATTTTTCTTCTGTTGTGTACTTATAGAAATTGCAACTACCTAGCTTTAGTTGTTTTGCATGTGCAGCATGCATACACTGCTATACAAAAAAAAGTGATTTTAACATTTAGATAATGACTGTATGTGGTGCACAACAGCCTCAAAGGTAAATGTAAGAATGCCGAAACATGCAGCAGTGCTTCAGCGCCATATTGTATTGTCTTATGCTCAAGAGTCCAGCATAAAAATGATTTAATATTTTCTAGTATTTGCACCTAACATTCTCCGTTACACATCACTTGCATGGCACTCATAGGTTGAGAAAATGTTTCACCGACAGAGCTTCAACTATTTCAATGCTAATTATTTTGACTCATAAGTTGGGGGTAAAATGTCATTTACGTTTGCACACGATCAGGCAAGTTTTGTTGTGCCGTTGCATGAAAAAGTTGCATGAATAAGTGTGCTATACTGGAATCTAGAGTAGCTTTTATCTGGGTTTCTTACCAGAGCTGGGGAAGACAATAATTTGTGTTGTTTCCTGGTTTGAACCAGCTGGCTGCTTGACCCATGCTGTCCTGCTTGTCCTCGGGGCCCTCAGCGGTGCCGGCCCTGCATCTGGCTCTACTGTATCCCCATCTGCACGTTGCATTGTTGTTTGAGGAGGCTCCTCTAAATCAAGGCCCTGCAGAACCCGATCTCTGAACCAGGACAAAACCGCTTCCCGGGGCACCTCCTCCCCCCTGCAGGCATGAGTCAGAAAGTGGATCCACAAAGGGGCCAGGATGAAGACCTTGCAGGACACCATGGCTGTACTGTAGCTCCAGAAAACTGATTCTGTTATGTGACTTTTCCTATTCTCACACATATCTGTTTGGCTCTGCAGCTATCTGACTTTGACTGTAGTCTGCAAGGCAAGTATTTTGTTGCCGATACACAAAGGGAAGATAGCAAAGGACGGCCTTGACGGTTGGGATGTTGTGTTTTGCGTTTCTGTGGCTGAACTTCACTGAAGGAACTTTTCAACTTGTTTTGTTCTCTAACACTAAACTTAACACTGCGTTGCTCTTCACAAAATCTAGACCAAAAAAGTGCAATAAAATCACATTTATTCTGTTTTTATTAACACATAGAATATGTGGATAATAATTGCCATATCTAACACACACCTGTTTCTCCACTAGACAAAAAAAGCCTATTGTACCTCGCTCTACCTTTTTATCTGACTGTCCTTGACTCCTTGAATGCATCCGAGAGAAATACGTTTTCACAATGTTTATCTTTCATATTGTTTTGTACCAGCCAATAATCCTTTGACCGCTGTTATAAATAAGATGTTAAATTCAAACAAAACAGTCCAAAATGAAAGTCCACTATTTCCAAAGCGTTCAACTTTCAAAACTGTCTAACTACGAATAAAAATATGTATTATGTAACAATGCTGCAACAAGGAACATGCACAATTAACTAATAATACATAATGTGCTGTGTTTACATCATTAACTAAACTGTTGTTTTTTTTTTTTACCAGTACAGTCAAAGTTTTTACTGTGTGGCCACAAGGTGCATTGCAGGATGGTGGCACATTAAACCTCTCATTATTTTATTTAGAATATAATTATCACATTTTACTGAAACTGCTTATCTATAAAGCACTCTTTATTTTTAAAGATGCTATTATTACTCTTCTAGTTTTTTAAAGTATGATTGTCAATGCAATACTGAATCAGTGTTTAAATACTTTGTTTCTTTAATCCAGCACTTGTCATGTGAATGTACTTACTATGTTCACCTTGGTTTTATTGATTTACCTGCATTTTGTGTTTTTGTAAAGTAGTTTCTCCTCAGAGTCAGGGGTGGATCGAGAAGGGTGGCATAGGGCAGCAAATGATTAAAATATAATCAATATATATGTGTGTGTGTGTGTGTGTGTGTGTGTGATGAGTGACTATACATTCAGGTAAACATTGTGCATGTGGGAAAAAAAAGTCTAAAAACACACTAATCTGATTTTTTTTTATCAATAAACATTTGATTATTTACTTTTATCTTGTTTATGTGTCCTCTTATTTATAACTTTTACTTTTCGTCGATCGAAACTTTCTGCGACACTTCCTGTTGAAGCTTCCGCTAATCACGCCCAGGTGTGTACAGGTGTTCTCAGGTGTGTGCAGGTGTGTACAGGTGTTCTCAGGTGTCATTGTTTATACACGTTCGGGCAGCCTGGCTGTGGATCAAAGCGGTGGAAGAAGAAGGAGCCGGGGAAGGAGAGATGAAGTCTAGATACTCAGTGAGTCTTTAAAAGTTCAGTTTTGTGTGAAAAGCCACAAAATAGAAATACCGCTACAAATGTTGGAAAAAATAAAGTGGAGTAAACATTTATAATTAATAGTAACAGGGTTTAGCAAATTATGCGCGTATTTTAGTCTCATTATTCACATTACATAATGCTTACTGCTCATTAAAAATCGGACATGTCGTTTTAGTTCAGAATTTAGACAAAGTGAAGAGAAAGTTGTTGTTTGAACTCAACATTCAGGGTTTTCTTCTTGTTTCTTTGTACAGGTGTGTGCAGGTGTTTCCTCGCTCTGTGCTGTAGCTCCGAGGTAAAATGATTTTCTAAACATTACTGTTCACAGAGCTCAGAGATTAAATGTTCATCTTGATAAAGTAATATGAATAAACTTCATTTATTTCATTTAAAAAGTAAAAGCTCTTCATCCAGCCTTCTGTGTTTAATTTACTCAAAGAAACAGCAGTCTGATTCATTTATTATTTAAGTGCAGTAACCAACAACTAACCACCAGAGGGCGCCCTCTCTATATAAAGTGATTTATAAACGATATAATGCATTTATTTTCAACCTTTAACTTTAATTAGAGTTTTTGTTCTTGTGACAGTTAATTTTGTAAGTCAATAAAGTAATTTGATATTTAAGATTACATCATTGTATGCTAAATTATTTATATTAAAGCTGAATTTTTACTTTCGACCTTTTTCATATTAGGTTTTACAAACATGTCATTTATTATTACAGTGTCGACAGCGACTGCAACGGGACCAAAAGCAGGTAGAAATCACTTCCATTACTTCTTGTTTATTGTTTGTGATATAAAGATTAAAAAAAAAACAAAAAAAAAAACTATTTGTTGAAGTACAAAAACCTTTACTAATCTGAAAAACTTTCACAAGGGCTCTGGTTGCGAGGTAACATATATTTGATATATAATACATAATATTTTGGTGTTTGTGACAGTTTCATTTGATCAAACTCATTTATAGGCTTTATTTAGCCTAAACAGAGCCTTTCTTAGCATTTGTGTTATTAAACTGTTAGCCCCCTCTTAGCTTTGGTTTATTTACAAAAAAAAAACAGAGCTGAATTATGTAGGCTATGTTGTGTTGTTTTTAATGTGAATGTGACAATTGCGTTATTGTCCACAAGAGGGCGATAAAATACTACAGCAAAGTGTGAATCTTTCACATTTATATGTTTTTGGACACTGCAAAATGAAATGGTTGTAAGTGATAAAGTGTATCAAATAACAAACAGGTCATGTGGGGAGAATCATTTCATATAAATAAAAAGTATACAAACATGTAGGCTGTAATATTTTTCAGGAGAAAATAAGCAAAAACGCTATGAGGGGATGCCATTGAACTTTCTTTTATAACATCTTAAAACGGTTTTGCAACCTCCACTTTAAAAAAGGGAAGAAAAAGAGATGATGTTATGTCATCAGTGTATATTTTGGGCTTCTTTCAGGTCATGATTTTTGAAGGGGACAAATCACAATTTAAAAGAGATGTATTCAAGTTTTTCAAAGTCGTCTTTTTTTTTGCTGTGAATGAGACCCATGATACTTAAGATTTTCTCATTATCTTGCCTCGCTTTTGAAAGTGAACATCATGGAGAAAAAAAAAAAAAACCTGAACAAAGATTAAACTTAATATATGCCGACACGTTGACAGGAAATGAAAGACAAGATATATAAAAGTGTGCAAAGCAAACGAGAATGCACAAGATTGTTTTTTCATTCACTCTTCATGAAAATGTTTTGAAAGAACTTCTTAAATGCTTCCGTTTGCTGAACATCAACAAATTGTTGTGTGTGTTGCAGTCATCACACTGACTTGAATTGCATTGTATTGCTGGATCACTGCTGTACAGTTGCATGAATCACTGAGCCCCAACTTTTATTCTTAGACTTTCTTTTTATAGCGGCTCCAACTGTCACACGCACGCTGTCTCTGCTTGTCTCACACACATTTGGGTTGATAACACTATCTAAAGGGCTTGGAGTGTGGGAGCTTGCGTGTGCCTGTGTGTGTGTGTGTGTGTGTGTATGAGTGTGTGCGTGCAGGTCATACATGGCAGCCAAAGAAATGTGACCTATCAGTGGTGGTGCAGCTGTCGTGTCCAACCTGAGGGAGTTGGGGGTGAAGCAGTGAGATGGGAGAGAGAAGGAGACAGATAACATGAGCTGCTTTGAGCCCGAACGAGCTCAAAGAGGTAAAAACGTGTGTTTCTTTAAATGCACACAAATGTAGTTACCTAAAAGAGCCAGAAGTAGAAGGCCAGATTGGTTTGACATTTGGATAAAGGATCTCTCTCTCTCTCTCTCTCTCTCTCTCACCATTCTTCAGCAGGGTTCAATGTGTTGAAAAGGGACCATGGCCGTGGCTGCTAATGCTACATGATCTCGTCTGGACTTACACCTCCAGGCCGTGCTCGCTAAAGGACACAGAGAGACACAAATGATTTGAGATGACACATTTTGCCCAATGGATCCTGTTACCTTCACTCGGACTTTGCAGGGATGTCCAAAGGGATTCTTTTTCGGCTGTGGTGGCAAAAGTGAGGTAAGCTGGATTCCTCTCTGTTATCGAGCAAAGTCTATTTTTGGAAACTCTTTAGATCAGCATATTAGTGGAAAAGTTAATTAGCAGATGACGCGTAACTAAATGCTGGTGTATTCTTTGATCCATTTTGGATTTTAATGAATTTGCAGGGAGTCCAAAAATGAAGACGTGCTCACGCCAAGTTAGACAGCAACAAACCAGCAGTGTCTGTTTTTCACCATAATGAAGAACTCCTGGCATGAGATTACAAAAACGGGCGTGAGGGAATTGTCTGAAGAGATTGGAGCCTGATCCCGGCCTCCAGTGTCAACTCCTTGTGTAGGGACATACTACTAACCTTTTTTTAATTCAGACTTTTATCTTTCAGTATAACATTACAGTATTGAAGCCGGCTTTTCTTTTTGAATGTGAAACCACACAGCACAGGAGTGTAGATGGTTGAAGTGTCAGAATGCTTCTTTGTCACTTTTCTGGCCACCATTATTAGACGGCTTCCTCTTTCTGCTTGTCATGATTTCTGTTTGTTTCTCCCATCCGGATTACAGACAAGGCCCTTATTGAACATTACGTTTTGATACATCTCTCAAAAAGAGTACATTTTAGTAGTTTCCTTAAGTTTTAGGATACTTAACAGAGAGAGAAAAATAAGAGAGCACTTTGCTTTTTCTTTGAGTCAAACTGGACCCTTCAAAACCAGAATCCTACACTTCCCACAATGCAATTTGAGAGCTTCCTTAGTTTGCGTGCAGCATCCTATTTCTTAATTCAAAACCTTGTGTAAAAATGTGTAACTCGTGCGTTGTTAAAAATGATGTCACTTGAGTCCTTTTCTCAGAGATGACGAAGCTCCTTATATTCGACGGAAAACTTCATGCAGCTTTTTTTTTTACAGGCCAATTTGTAAAGTTTAAAATGACATATCTTGATGTTGAAGTTTTTGTACTTAAAATCATAACGCAATGCTGCTAGTGTTGAGGAAAGGAATGTATTTTTCCTATAAATACACGTCATTTTTACCTGTCGTGAATATTCAACATGGGCAGTTTTACACTATTTGAACAAAAATAGAAACCAATCATGTCTTCTGATGAGCACATTCCCTTGCAAAAAGTTAAGCTATAAAATTTCCCAGATATAACTTTGATGTTATCCTGATTGATGCACTCTTTTTCATTACGGTAGCCATAGCAACAGCCGAGGTCACGCATCCTCTGCCCTCCCTGTGAGCCCGGAGATAGCTGAACCGATGGAGTCTTCCAGAGGAGGCCTTCAGTAACCGCAGCTCATCTTCATACCAAAACCAATTAGCAAGAAGGGACAGTCCTCGAAGAAGCCCCGAAAAGAAATCAAACATGTCAGACAGCCCTGGATCCAGTCCCCACTCTACCTCCAAGAGGCCCAGAGTCACTCAGGACCTGGACGCCGGGGTTGCCACGCAAGACCCCGCGCCGCCAGCTTTCACCCGTAAGCTCCGAAAAGCAGCCGTGGGGACAGGATGTGATATCAGACTGAGGGTGTCTGTGTCGGGATTTCCAAAACCTTCGCTGACGTGGTTCCGCAACGATGAGCTCCTTCCTCCGTCGGAAAACCAGGACTGTGGTGGGCTGTGGATACGGGACTGCCGCACGAGCGACGCTGGCTTGTACGCCTGCGTGGCGACCAATGAGCTGGGAGAGGCCAGCTGCAGTGCTGTGTTGGCCATTATGGACCTCGGTGAAGGTAAATCACACACACCGTGCTCCTTCTTCAACACTAAGGTCTGAGTCATTAGATTTAATATTAAGCTTTTTCTTAAAGACAGGTGAATGCTCAGTATTAGTTTTTACAGCACCTAAGAGGGTCCTTAAATAAAAACAACAGCTTCATTATGACAAACAGCAGAAGACCTGTATGTGTTTTGCGAAAAAGGAGACGCTTCAGGTCTGTTGAGCTGATTGCCAGTCTCAACACTTTGTCTTCTCTAGTTAATATGGATCCTTCAGAACATTATCCCAGTTCAGGGAGAGGGCACCCCAGACGAAACGATGCAAATCCAACCCTGTGTTTTTGATCATCAGACAGCAACCCTGCCGTCCACGTCTGCAGAGCGCCCCCTTCAATTAGCTCCTGAATGTAAATAGAGTCTAAGCTTTGTAGAGCTGCACAGCTAAACTTTTGTGTTCTTTGTTGTGGCGGAGCGAAGTCAGGCCAACTGGTTAAAACACTCTCACAATCTCACACCAAGAATATTTATCTTTTAATTGAATACATACAACTGAAATGAGCCTGGTAAAAGTGACCCGCAAGACTAAACAAATCATTAGAGAGTCTACAACTGCGGTTGTTATGGTGGATCACTCGGCACCAGCTGCTTCTGTATATTGTAACTTCATGCAAACAGCAGGATGACACAATAATAAGGTTGTCCACATTATTTATAAAAGCTGAAAAACTGCAAATAGATGTCAGCTGTGAGGTTTTGGCTCTGGCGCAAGCACAAGCTTTGAATACTTGCTATTTTGGAATTGCAGCTCTGCAACATTGAAATTCCTTGTGGTACTGTTTCTCTCCGGGTGGCTGTACTGCCGACGTGAAGTCACACAGCAAAGCATGCAGGACTTCAATCCTTCTTTTTGAAAGGCTTCAGTCAGAGCAGTCCTAGCGGTCCTTCCTTCAAAATGATCGTCATGTCTCACTTCTCTGTGTAAAGTAGAAATGCAACTCTTAGTGCCTCTAAAGTAAGCCTCTCTCTGCATCCCTGCATCCCTGCAGGGCTGCTTGGACCTCCATTGCTCACATGTCTGGGTATGCTTTCGCGTCTTGCTCAGAGAGACTTGATGGATCTAAATGGATCATCCTTCATATCTCAGGTTTTCTTGTCACCTGCACGTTGCAGAGATGAGGAAAAAAAAAAAACAAGTTGCCTGGAAGCTTCTGTGTCTTTTTTCAGCTCAACGCTTCTCTCTGTAACGAACTGTAAGATAATGTGGAACCTGTTGCGTTACCACGGCAACAAAGTTACAAGTCCTAGGCACCCAATAGTGGAAAATTTCTTGTTTTGAATCACCGAAGAATCAGGCAAACTCTTGCACACTTCCTAAATTGCAGAAACAGTCAGGCAATGTTTCGGTACAGTAATTTAAACATTCTCTCTCTCTCTCTCTCACTCTCTCTCTTTCGCTCTCACTCTGTGTTAGTCTTTAGTCGAATGTTTCCCAACCTCAGATTGTATTGAGTGGTCATTTTCTGCATTGTTAAGAACCTAATCGCAGAATTGATTTGAGCCGACTAAAACCACCGCCCTTAACTTTATTTTGCAGGATATTAAGCATCACAACTGGAGTTATAAATACGTCCGTCCAGTTTGCATCACCCGTTTGATTGACAGAGTCCCACTAGTAGAATTTAGAAAACAATCTCCAGTGAGATCACTGCCGGTTAGATCTGACGGTTGCCTGGCTCTGTGGAGAAAGTCGACGGTTGAGCTCACATGTCACCAGCTCTCACACTATGAGCTGGCAGCCACGGTCCAGCTGGCGTATCACTCAGCACCCTTCTGTCTCACTCGCCTGGATTGGATCTCCAAACTTTCAACCCAATCTCCTCTTTCTGAACTCTGTTTCCCCCTAATCGCACTTTCAGCCAACTTTCTTTCCTTTCCTCTTCTTTTGGGTTTATCTGCTTTTTTTTTTTTTCCAGTTTGATCCAAGTTGCGATTCAGATGTGTCTCCCCTCCCGGCAATATTACGCATAGTTACTTATAATAAATAAAGGAATTGGATCAGTGCGTTGACCAGCATACTCGCCAGTAGTCACATGTATTGTTACCAAAACAAACTCGACATGTTTGCCTTTGTCTTTTGTTTGTCCTTTCTGTCTCTCCAAGTCTTGAGCTGCAGACTGGATATTTGGACTTGTGTCAGTCCAATTGTCAGACTCAGTTGAGTCACACAAATGAAGAGCTGAGAGTTGACTTGGATTTTACTGCTTGGAGACTTGGCTGCCTCAGACTTGACCTAAATGCAAGAACATCCAAGGGCTTACACAACACTAACCTTATAATGCTCCATTGATAATGCTACATTAAATGGTAGAGGTATTAAAAAGAGATTTTTCAGAGGCAACTAGTCACATAGTCATGTGTAGTTGTCTGTATTTATATAACAGTTTCAGTCAATAACAGACAGGTGAACCACAGCAACATAACATGTGTGTTTTAACCAATATGTCCTGGTTTCTTTCCATTTTCAGTGCTCCTCTCTCTCGCTCTCTCTCTCTCTCTCTCTCTCTCTCTCCCGCTCTCCCTGTGGTTATTTATGGCGTGGTATGTGTCGTGCAGGCCAGAGGGCTCGTGCTCTACTGATGTGTGGATGCCACTGGCCCCCTTCTCCGATTGCACCGGCAGACATCACAGATAATTATAGCATCACGGCGGTCAAGACGCGGCGCTGTCACACTCAATCACAGTCAGCGTGATGAAAGAGTCGTGGGGAGGGGGGCGAGCGGGGCGAGCAGGGCGGGCGGGCGGTCTTTGTGAATGTGTGTTTGTGTTGGTGCGTGTCAGTGTGTGTGTTCTCTCACGTGTGCGGGGTTGGTTTTAATGGCTTTTTCTGGCTGCTTTTGAGCATCACTCTGTGAGTCAGACTGACACCCAGGTCTGCCACTTTAAGAGTTCACCTCGACAGTCGAGACCAACCAGAAAGCAGCTGTGTCACAAGTCTAGACCGCTTTACTGACGTCACACTGTGGCGTATGGCTTTGATTAACACACTGTCAGGATATAAAAGGCCGGAGAAGCAGTTTGATGGAGGCTCTGACAAAGCGGCACATCGCTCACCTGTGGTATTTTAAGCTGCTTTTATAACAGATGATTGTTGTGTGGTGACGCAGGAGCAATGAAAGCCCGACTTCACTTGCTGTTAGTCATGAAATAACATTTTGAAATGTCTTTGTTGCACCTGCAAAAGGACGGTTTCCAACCTGGGGATGTGGACCCAAGAAAGACCCGAAAGATAAATCTGAGGGTTTTTAACACAACTGAAGGGAACACAGAGAAGTCCAAAATATATTTCTGTTGTAGTATTTTCAGACACCCATAGATACATGTATCCCGTGATGATTTTACTTAACGTCTAACAAGCCTAAAGAGGACAAAAACACAAATCATTTCATATTGTGTGTATGTCTAAAATGTGACGATGTGCAGAAAGTTTAGAAGGCTAAGGAAGGAGGGATGAGAGAAAGAGGTCAAGTGTTGGAGAAGGTGAACTTTGTGGAGACTGTGGGTTTGGAGGGAGGAGGAGACTCAGCGTAGGGGAACGGACGGTGGTTTTGCGTCACCGAAGCCCATTTTAAACCACAGACAGCACCTGGAGGAGGAGATAAGAGAAGTACGCAGAGAATCCAAATGGGATTGGTTGACAGGAGTGATGACGGGAGAAGCGGTTGGGAGGGAGGGAGGGAAGAAGGGATGAGGTAGTAATGTAAATGGGTGACGGAACGGAGAGATTTACGCCGCCAAATCTGCACAATTAGTGCTACGCTAGAACAAGCGGTGTCTTTTGTTATGGCTCGCAGGTTTTCACTTGAGTCTCGAGCCAGATTTTTGTGTGGATCCAAAAAGAGCAGTGTGCATTTTAAAGGCGCAGCACTGCAGGAGATTGTTTTCATGTCGGCACAGATCCAATCTGTAACACAAACAGTGTGATTTTGTAGATTTAGGTTTCTGGGTCACAGCAAACTGTCTTCTCTGTCTATGGAAGCTCTTCAAGCGGCACAGTCAACTTGACTTTGTCAACTTTGTCAAAGTTGGAGGACTTACAAGACAATTTAGCAGCATAGATTTAACTCGAATGCAAAGCCACAGTAGCGACTTTTTCTCCCCAGAACGGGAAAAACAAGCAAAACACACGTTGACTTATTGTGATCTACAGCGCATGTTCAGTACCCTGTATGTCATTCTTATGCTCTTGTTTTTTTTAGAATGTAATGCAGGTTCAAGCCTCCCTCCAGAGCCAAAAAGAATACTACAAAATACATTGTCTGAAAACTCCTGAAAAAGCGAAGAAATCAACCTTTTTTCAACTTCAAGTATACACTATAAAGAATGTAAAACTGAACATTACAGACAGCCCGCTCTCAAGCTGATTTTGCCTTTATACCTAAATGAATGAAATGGGAAGCCACCAGGGCCCCACATTGCCTTCTGATACAGCTGTTATAGTATGAAATGAATTTGTACGGATGTCTTTTTGATAGCAGCATGGAGCTCTGCATGAACTGCAGAAGGTGTGAAAGAAGCAGAGCACATCCAGGCTGCGGTCAGCATTTGATATTCATGAAACAATCTTGGCCCACATTGATGTATAATCACGTTCGCATTTAGGTAACGATGAATCTCAAACACCCAGAGCATCCATGTGCAGCCTTGTTTTCATGTCCATTATTCACACCATCTTCAGCTCTGTATTTATCTCATCCAAGGCTGTACAGCGTTCTTTTCACCTCCAGCTCCCAAGGTTTATGAGCACTGTCTGTCTGTCTGAAATAGACCCACCTCGCTCCTACTGGCGTCCCTGTAGCTGTCTCATTGTTCCATAATGTATGTCCAGTCGTAGCATATCATTAATTCTGTATTACAACATGTCTGCCTCGTTCTTGAGTTTCAAAACTCCCTGTAGCCCCAGAGCAGAGTGACCCGCAGAGGACAGCAAAGGTTGTTGTGCAGCATGTGTTTAATCTCCTGCTATAACTGGGGGGGGGGGGCAGGCTCTGTGAAAGAGGGGGTGCAGAGGGAAAGTACAGTACCAACTGAAGGGGTTGTACGACGCAGGTCTGGAAATAGAGTGCAGAAGTTGACAGGGAGGATCGGGGGGAGACATTGAGAGGGACAGAAAGACAGACATGGGTTGAGAAAAAGTTTGACGGTCCAGCGGACTTCTTCGAGTGACCATCTTTTGCTTGACCCGTTCAATATTTGTATGCTGCGGAGGGCGCCGTTTTAAAGTATTCATCTTAAAAGGTGGAAATGGAAGGAGAAGGCCTGCTGGAGTCGCCTTGTTTTTAGTGGGTTCTCTCCATGGGAAGGACTTGAATTTCTGTGCGAAAGAAGAAGTGGCAATCTGTTAGGTTTGCAAAAGGCGAGATGTATCGGAAGGAGCTGCTCGATGCTCGCAGAGCTTTGAGGGGTGTCAGGGAAGGCGTGAGTGGGCCGAGAAGCAAGAAGCAGAGAGGTGAGTGGGAGCTGCTATCAGTCCTTTTGAAAGCAACACACTGGTTTGTTGAGAATTCTCAAAGCGAGAGAAGGATGACAGTGTTGCAGGGAATTATTAAATGCAGGGTCAACAGAGTGGAGCAGCTGTAACGGAAATGAAAACAAGGCGATTCTCATTAGGCGTCCATTGTGGCTGCTTAATTGGATTCACTGTGTCTCCTGTAGGCTTTGCCCTGTTCTAAGCCCCCTGCTATACCCGTGGATAATGCTTTTGACTGCAGGCTTTGCTTTAAAGTACAGTCATGTCGTTTGTAATAGCGCATATATGGAATTGGTCGACAGTAAACGCACATTTTCTCCCCTTTTCTTTAAAATTTAAATCACAATTTAAAGTACTGACAAATGATAATACCATCATTGGCCTATAGTTACTAGCAAAGGCTACCCTGAAACCAGTAAATCAACCTGTTTTTTTTTTTTGCAGAAAAAGTGTCTTTTATGGACCATAAGTGGCATGGCGTGCCTCCTCTAACAGATTCTCATCGACCCAGCCCTCTTGTTTCGATTGGGGAGCCCGCTTACATCGGCATTCTTGCGCAGAGATAACCTACAGCCGCTTGATGATTTCACATTCTCTACGTGTTACGTTCAAGTGGATTAACCACACCATACAATTCATTAGGTTGTCTGTTCTCGCGAGGCAGCTGAGGCAATATATGAGGGTCAACCCGGTGCTGCTTCCCTGCTGTTTGGTCTGGCAAAAGTCTGTGTTTGTGTTCCATCCTCGCTGGTACACGGTCATTCACAGGAACCCTCAGCGATTCGCTCAGGATTAGGTGGTAGGATCGGGTTGCAGTGTGACTGTCAACATTGGCCACTGTTACTTGGGATTTCCAAACCAGCTCACCCTGCGAACGGAATCGACATACCAGCAAGTCACATTTATCTCAGAAGGGTGGTGAAGTCTGGGCCTGGGTTTTTATTCTTTTCAGATGGAAGGCGGCCAAATGAGACTCCCAACGTGCAGCAAACATTTCCATGCAGTTTTTCGTCACCCTTTTTTCTCTTTGCTTTTCATTTGAACTCTGACGTCCAAAGCAGATCAATGACAATGCCGGCACTGATCAAAGACAGCACCTGAGTGCGGGAAAATCTGTGACCCGATGATAATTAGAACCAAGATGTTTGGTTAAAAAATAGATTTTATTGGTCGTATAACCTAGATGATGTAGAGCTTATGGTGCAGTGGTATTTTTCTCCTAAGAAACTGGTGCAACATAGCTTAAAATGTTGTTTGGCAACTACTTTGTACTGGGTACGTTGATACATAACTCTTGCCTGCACATGAGTATTACAGTTCAGTTTTGAAGGGCAGTATTGTTACAGAAGACCAGCTTTGAGTGTGAAGTACACCTACATGATAAGAAGGCTCTGGTTTGATATGACAAGACTTGTTCTGCTCTGAGAAGCAGATACAGTGTGATCACAGTGTGATGTAACAGCAGCTGAATCTGTACTCCGTAGTGGTGGAGATTATGCCCGACTCGCTGCTGATAAAGCCGTACGCCTGGAAAGGCATCCATCAGGGCTGCTCCACGGAAAGAAGCGTCTGTCACAAAATCGATGGGTTTCCAAGAAGTCTGCTTCTTCTCTTGTTGTTTTTAAGCTAATTAAACCGTAGCATGCTTCAAGCTGCACCTGTCCAAACTCTCTTTAAACACTCATTCTGTGTCTTACAGTAGATCCCCCCCCCCTCCTCCCCCATGTGTGTTTCCAAAGTCCACTCCTGATTAAACAGAGTGTCTTTACAGTAAGAGGACAATAGGGCCCCAAATGTCAAATAAAAGCAGATTCAAAGGAAGACAAATGCCATGCACAAAGAAAATCTAATCAGCTCACTTTAATGGCTGATATAAGGCCGTGTCCTTTTGGCTCCTAGCGAGCGTATAAAAAAACAACAGCCTCATGAGAGATATTTCCAAGCAGCATGAAATGGACCTGGATGATGGTCCTGGAATCTTGTGTTATGATGAGCTTATTGATCCAGGGGGGGGGGGGGGGGGCGTTTTGTACTGTTACTTGGGGGTGTATCCCGTATCACGCATAAAGCATTGGTATTGATCGCTGCACTCTCTGCCGCACCGAGTGCCTCTCACTGGTGATGGATGGAGGAGGAGTGCGAGGCGGGCGAGGGAGAAGAGAGGGAGGTTTGTAAAAAAAGAAAGAAAACAAAAACAATGCAAAGCAGCAGATCAACATTTCCCAAATGGGAAAGGGTGTTTGTGAAGTTTACTTCTCGTCTGATTAAAAGCAAACAGCACTTGTAGCTTTGTGATCGAATAAATGAGCGAAGAGGACAGAAAACCCCTGATTCATGGCAGGAGTAAATCGCACATATTGATTCTGTGTTTACAAGGCCATAAACATTAACATGCTTGACTTAACGACGCTGAAAAAGCACATTGTTCAGCGATGTGAGTCGGCAGCCGAGAGTGGGGAAAGCTGTGCTGAAATGTAAGACCCATTCTGGGTGGTTTGCTGGAGAGAGAGACGGCTGCCTGTAATTATTTTCTGATTCATTTTGATGGAGGTGCTGAGGGGAGCACAGATGTGTCTGAAAGGACAATTAACGTGCGTCAGAGTGTGTGTTCTCCACAGAGGGGGAGGTGGAGAGATGGTGGGAGACCATCATTTTTTTTTGATGTCACGTTTGCTTGACAAATTAGACATTGTGGAGGAAAGTGCTCCATAATCTCCGACTAATCATCTATTGTTTTCATTTTCATACACCTATAGGAAAAGATAATCGTGTTGTGCCATTGATTATTTTCTAAGACTATAACTAGACAAATGATGTAAAGTAGAAGCAAAACTTTACATTGCAATGAGTTGAAATGTTTCAATTTCCTTTTATGAATGGCAAACATCTTTTAAAACTCCTGTGAGGACCTGTCAGTTTGTGTCAATTAAAGCGCCCCAGGCATCCAAAATAACCGTTCAGAAAAGATCAATCTCACTGCTTATTGTCTTGTTCGCTCGAGTAGGTTGTGTTAATTGCATGCGCTCTCGCGGGAGCTTAAAAATGACCCTTGTCACTGCGCTTATCAGATAATTTAAGTGTCTTTCAGCTCATTGTTTTGGTTTTACAGCCTGCAGCTTCTCCCTTTCCCTTTCTCTCATTGCTGTTTTCAATGTTGTTGTTTTTTTTAACTCAAGATTTCACGACTGTACAGTCATTGCCCAGTATGTAATGCCATACAGACAGAATAAGTGACTAGCTTGTAACCACTGTAGAGCGTTTAGCATGTGAAGAGCCGACCTTCCCTGTCTGGAGTAGATAACGACTTTGACAAAACTTTGGCACCGCGCATTTTAAATGCTGCATAAAAGTGTCAACGATGTGACGCAATTATCAACACAGTTCATGTACCGCCAACACTCTGCAGGCGCAATGATTTTCACTCTAAATGCATGTTGCTATTATGGTTTTCTTCAATACCCAATTGGCCTTATTTGCATAGAAATGAGCCAATTTTATGCCAGATATATGCACATTACCTGATTTATTGGTGCAAATAGAGCTGGAGACCCGTTGCTTTTTTGTCTGGCAGCGCAGTTGTGCTTCATTTGTAGGTGCTGAGAAAGATGCTTGTTGTACTAAGATTGGAAATCAACAGATATTTTGTAATACTCAAAAGGGAAGAACACAAATACTATAAATATTTCTTCATAAGTAAACTGCATGAACAAACGTATCCCTGTGCATGCTTCCAGTTTCTTTAAGTTAGGAGACTTGCAGCAATCGACATCTGGATTGAAATCACCAAATCTGTTTGTGGTAAACCTTGTGCGCCGTTATTTCAATGCATTCCCTACATTTTGGTCGTGATAGTTTAGTTAAAGTTGTATCTCGGTCGAAAAAATGTAAGCGCTTGCCTTTTCAGAGCGGCGTCATCACTCGTAAAACAATCATCTCTGCATTTAGCTTGTGACAACTGCAACTAGCGTATTCATTTTTCTTATTATTTGACTATTTTTCTTTCTCCATTCTGAGATCATGAGGTTGCCACTGCTGTCTCTCTGTCTTTGTGGGATGTGTTTGCTCTTGGAGTCTGAGTCGCCCTCTGTGCTTGAGGCGGTGCTCACCTTGACCCTATCACTGGTTAAAGCTAACAGACATGGAATAGAGATAAATAATGGATGGCCTATGGGCTGTTTGCTTTCACTGGAGAGGGGAACAAATACATCAAGAGAATAAAGTGAGAGGAACGTTATTTTGAGGAGCATTTTTTTTTCAATTTAAACAGATATTTTTCAATCACCCTACCCCCCCCTCTCTGAAGTGTAGTGAGGGATTTCACCCTCTTTATCATATCATCTGTTCTTCTTCATCTCGCTTTCTCTTTCAGCTTCTCCTCCGCTTTGCCTCCCCCTCGTGAATAATTTCCCCACCAACCTCTCGCCTCCACTCTGTGCTCTTTGTCTCTCTCTCTCTCTCTCTCTCTCTCTCTCCCCCTCTTCTCTCTCTTCTTATTTCTTCCCCTCAATCTTTCTCCTTGTCGCTCTCGTTTTTTTTACTCCTGCATCTCAAGAGAAGAAGGCAACATGCTCTTTTAAAGCCGGTTGTCGTCTTACTCATTTTTCTCCTTTTCTCTCCTTCCTCTCCTCCTCCTATTCTCCACTCTCATCCCTGCAATCAAGACCAACACGCCCCTTCTGCTCAGACTTCCAACCCCCACCTCCGCTTGTGCTCTGAGTGCGCTCTCGATCGAGGCAGAACGGCTACAGAGGTGGCAGTGGGGGGGGGGGAGTCAGACAAAACCAGATGAGAATTGCCCCTCTAAAGGCGGCGTCGACGTCAGAGAGGGACGCTGTTCACATCAGCGGATGCGCGCTCAGACACAAAGACACCTGGCTCCTGCTTATTTGCATCCTCTCGTGCTCCCTCTTCCTCCTCGTCTTGCTCCCAGCTCGGAGAGTAAACACTCCCACCCACAAAAAAGAAAAAAAAAGAGAGGCAGCTGAATCCCGTACTGAATTTTGATCCTTCTGAAATTGTCTTCTTGTTGAAGCCACACCCTGAGCTCATTTTTGTGGGGATGTTTTTGTGAGTTTATGCCACAGGTAATCTTGCACACTTGACAGGAAGCACTTCTTAAAGGGAGATGAAGAAAATCTGGTCCAAGAAGAGATTTCAGGTGAGTTTGCTACTTTCCTGATTTGCAATAAAAATGCATTTATTGATGATGTTTGAAGCATGTTTTCTTTATTCATAGGTTTGATTTTGAATTTGATGCCACACCCTTCATCTTACAATAAGATGCAAATATGTTGGATTTGAACAGATTGCAGTGGTAAAATAAGTATTTAGGGATATTTTGAAGGCAGTAAATTAACCTGAACGTTAAGTTCTGTTGGGAAATAGTGAAGTAGCAAGAGGGAAGATGGGAGAGGGGATGCTTGTTAGTGATGAATTTTGTCTACAAAATTGCGGATAAATCAATATGACAAAGAAAGTCAGCTCAGGACACTATAGTTGCCAGGCGGAAAAAACACCTTTTTCAGTTATACAAACAATGCAATAAACGGTTGCTAAGAGACACAAAAAAATCCCAATAATACACTTTTATACCCATTAAAGGCAAACAATTCTGCTGTGCTGTTGTGTTGAGTCGTCAAATCTGAAGTAATTCTTTGTGGAAAAATGGAGGAGCAGATGGAAAGTGTGTCAGTAGGCTACACTCCATGGAGACAGGAGAATCAGGGCAGCCAGGCACAAGGGCTACGAAGTGAGAAGAGAACAGCATCAAGCTGATTTCTAATGGTGGCTTTTAGCTTTTCTGAATTCTGCACAAATCCGAAATCCTTCAGTCTTGTTTTTTTTTTTTTGTTTTTTTTTTGCTTTAAGCAGCAGAATAACACTGTAAGGATTTGGATTATACGCATAGAATATTTTTGAAGTTACTGCCAAATGCAGCCATTTCAAAGGATGCCGTTTGTGGCTGGCTCCTGCTGATATGATTGCCTCGAGGCCACAACAATGGAGATCATGACAGCGATGGAAGCTTCTAGTGGAGACTGACAAACAGCAGTTACCACCAGGCAACAGTTAATCAAACTGCCTGACCAAAAAAAAAAAAAAAAAAAAACATTAACCAATGAGGAGTGCGCAGCAGAACGCGGGGGGGGGGAAACGAGTGTGAAATGAGTCATTTTACTTCGCACTTCGGCTACTTTTTATGCTTATTTTTTATTTTTTTCCATCGGCTGCAAAGCTGTGAGTCATTCTGAGGAGCTCTCCCTGGTGCTGATTGACAGACTGTCCAAGAAAGCAGTTTTACCAACTGCTTTATCAGCACTGACACCAACTCAAACATAGCCTTTTTGTCAGATAGTTTCTTTCTTTTGAAGAGAAAATATGCCCTGACATTCAGCCCTATGATTACTGGCTCCCTGTGGAATCTGAACTCTGAAACCAACACATCATGCTTTTTTTTTTTTTTTTTTTTCTCCAATGCCTGGAAACATTTTTCTGAGCACAGTGTTAGACATAAAACTAGCTTACTTCAAATGAACCAAATATCTTGAGTTAGGTTAGTCGACATTTAAAGACCACCTTGGATTGAAAAGCATGGTTTGACCCATTTTTCAAACAGATTTTTGAACAGATTTGCACAAATGCAAGCTTTGATTTGCAGCAGGACTTTATTTCCCAACTGACTCATTGTGCCAAACCTTTGCATAAGAATGTATAAACATTAAATGTGTCACGATTAACATTTGGAAATGTAAGCTATGTAAGAGCTCCTGGGTGAGACTTAAAAAGCTTTCAAACATCTCATGGCAAAGTGGTTTAATCTTCAAAGGACCACTTACCAGCTATAGTGGAGTTTTCTATGTTAAATCTGTGAGCCAATGGAGGAAGCAGAGGCAGGTTAGCAGTTAGGACTAGGAAGGAAGCTTAAAAAGAAGTGGATCTATGAGTTGGGATTATGATGTCATATTTAATATTATAATTTCTGGGAAGGATACTTAAAAGATTTATCCCTGGATGTCCTAATGTGTTGAATGTGTCTTGCCACTGGAGTTAGCTTTTTATGCAACCTTCAGGATTTATTCTTCCAAAAAGGGAATATCTAAACCAAACGTCCACAAATTCCAGCACAAATCTCAAGCCACCGTTCTCACTCTCTGTGACAGTTAAAGACGTGACAGTACATTTGCAGTTTGCCCTCTTGTGTTTTGTATGAAAACAAAATCTCTGGCTGTCTTCGCTGTTAAATAATGCACTTTACTCTCTCTCGTTTTCAGAGAACTGGGCACTCCACACGGACATTTGGCAGATTAACCCATGGTGTGTTGTCAGTATGAGCTCCCCCCCTCGTTCTCCTCTCTTCTATTTGTTCTATTTCTGTTACGATCCAATGTAGCTTAGCTGTACTGTAAGCTCTGTGTTTATTTTGTCTTCTGTGTACAGCATGTGCGTCTGTTTGATGTATCCCTTTTAATAACTCTTGTATTTATGAAAGTATCGCTTTCTACATGTTTTTTTACTGCTTGCTGCTTACAAGAAGAGTGGGTTTTTATTGTTGTACATCCACCCCCACAGAGCAATATTTTATAATCAGGCTGTTGCATAAAATCAAGAGTGAATAATGTCTGGCCCTGGATGACTTATGGTGTAATATTTGGCAATATTTGTGCAATCTATGTGCCAAAACAAATCACGTCAACTCAATTTGAAGCTATCCACTGAAATATACCCCCTTTATATTAACACTACCGAGTTAATTTCTCTGCATAGAGCGCACAACATTGATCTAAATTCGATTCAGACGGGTGGATCTACATCCCCACACCCAGGAAAAATCACATGCAATGAGTTAATGGTGATTGTTCATTGGCTTTCTTATCATTAGGCAGATCTTCTGGCATTATCTAATCAGGATCTGACTTGATGTGAGGCGCAATGAGGCACAACCTGTTTTGTGGTTGTCTTAGTCCTCCTCCTCCTCCTCCTCCTCCTCCTCCTCCTCTTCCTCCTCCTCCTCGAGCTCTCTCTAACCAGTAAACATATCCGTCAGCCACCCAGCAGCCTGGCTGACGATTTTTAGACTCTTAATGGGTACGAAGAGGATTGGTCGTGTGGGTGAGAGGGATGCTGGTTTCCATAGTAACGGTGCTCTCCCGTCTGCCCTCTCTTGCTGCCACTATGGAAGCGAAGTTTTCCGCTCCTGCCGAAAGCAAAGCTATGGTAAAACCTGCCTGTCTTGATTCATCTTTTTTCTTTATGTTCCCCTCCCTGACTTCATCTGTTCATCCTGCCGATGTAATGTGATCGTGCTCTCAAAGGTGTTTATTTCCATCTGTAGTTTCTGTTTCAGCCTCTGTTCCCTTTTCCTTTCAGATCATCATCCTCTCAATCTGTTATATTTCATTCGTCTGCACTGCAACCAGTACCCCATGTATTTATGTTTTCTTTCTGTTTTTAAATGTTTCACATTAAATTATGATCAGAATCAAATGAATTTCATCTTATGAGTTGTTTTTTGCTGGTATTTTCTTCATCTTCTGAGTTTGGTGTCATTTTCGGTAATTACCCGTGTACCAGGTATTTTCCAAAATGTTTGCCAGAAATATCCCTACATGTTTCATTTACTCTGATATTTTTTTAACTTTCTTTTCAAAGCAACCAGGTCAAGTTTTTAACATGCATGCCACCATTGTACAGTACCAGGGTCGATTTAAAGACTTTCTAATCTAAATACATCATCCTTTGGTTTCTGACCAGGCGCTATGAAGCCTGACGATAGCTTAGTGATATTTTAAATGCCTAACTTTCGATCAATCTAGTAACAGACAAAGAAGCTGAGTTGAGGCGGGCCTTTAGTCTGCTGGCAAACCGCTACTAGGCAGCTGCCTGTCAGTTATCTCACCTACGCCCGTAATTATAGGAATGTATGAATAACTCTTAATAAAATCAAAAGAGATGCATTCTTTTTTTAAATCACCCCCATACAAGAAACAAGCTATTGATATCAAATTAGTTTTAAGCTTTAAGTGGACACTTGGGGAGCTGCAGTTATTTGCACTTCTTAGCATCAGAGCTTGTGGCGTGCTTTTCACATGCAGTCTCAGCATTAGCTTTTATTTTTAGCGTTATGAAGGTCGAATAGGTCAGTGGTAATTCAACTTTGATTTAGCCTTTTTGTTCAAGTGGGTTTTTATTTTCCGTTACCGTAAAACTAAATTGGATTGTAAGTGAGCTGAGGTGAAGAGATGCTTTGCTTTTGAAGTGTGTGAGTAATGATTTTAGCAGCTCACATATTTATAGAGTTTTAATCCACATACCACTGAACGAAAAAGGGTCATTGCTGTGAGTCTAAACAAAGAAACCATGCTCACCCTGCTGCCTTGTTACCAAAGTCAAACATACCCTTACTCAAGGAAAGAACATTTATCCCCCCCCCCCCCCTCCTCTCATGCATAAGCTGTGTCTTTTTTCAAGCCACAGCTGGCTTCATGTCACGCTTGAGCTTCAACCCATTTATTTCACTCTGGGGGCTCTCCATGGCTCCTTTCAAGGACCCATCACACTCTGGGGCGCTAAGCAAATGTGAAATGTCATTTTCACCCCGACTCTGGTGCTGTTTTTGCCATCAAATTGTCCTTCCTGAACCCTCGCCTCTCCTTCCTCTATCTGAACTCACCCATGTGTTTTTATACCTGTTTGTTTCAGACTCTGAGAACACAGAGGATGAGACCACAGAACCTCAGATGGAAACCAAAGAAGGGCTCGGGAGGCACCAGGACAAAGCCGGAAGGAGAGGACACCCAGGTATTTTAATCTTAAATCCTGCTTAAGTTAACGCACGACCAAGATTGGCTCGTCTTTGTAAATGTAATGCATATTTTTATAGCTTCAAACACTCCCAAATGATTGTACAGAAAAAGAGAAAAGCAGCATGCGCACATTCAGCATCTTTTTATGAGGCGAGAGTTGGTATGATTTACTGCGGCACCACTATCGTCTCTGCCAAAAACACACTCGTACAATATTATGATTCAATGCCGATTGATAGATTTAATGGACGCTTGTTACCAGCTTGGCCCAAGTCGTGCGTTGGATAGAATCCGATATGGCAGGATGCATTAATCCATCCTGGTGTGATGCAACAGAGTGACACACTGGCCTAGTTTCCAGCAAGAGAACCTGTCTCAGGTCTGATTCTCACTGCGGAGCTCCACAGGGGAACGTACAGCCTCAAAAACTGGGGCTGTTTCTGCTCCATATTTGAAACTAAAATTAATAATAATTCCACCTTGCGTTGTGTACTTGAGCTTTGCCAGATTAAATAGAGTGGTGGTGATTAGCTGAGTAAGAGCTACATTAGATTCAGGGGATGGCGGTGGAGAGTTGTTGATGAGCTGGAACGATCAGCTGATTCCACTGACTTCAGAGAAATGCAACTGATTCGCGTCTTTTACTCAGTTTACCATCTTCGTTAAATGATTTATTTTCTGCAGAGTGGATTGTGTCATTTTGAGATTTCACAGTTAATTCAAGTTCAATTAAATGATCGGAAAATCATTCAGATATGTCCATTTTTGACATATCTTTGACAACTTGTTTTCCAAAACTTCAATATTTATAATTAATCATATAAGGAAGACGGAAGCAGAGACTTTTACACTCTTACTTACAAGTGTAAGTTGGGTACTTTTGCTTGATAAACAGCTGAATTGCTTACCCCATTGAGGCTCTCTTGGTGTATTGATGGTATTTTTTACTGGACTAAAGGCAGGTTTGATGAAGTCAAAAGACTGCATGGTATTTTTTTCACAAAGAGGGAGCAATTTTGGATTCACTCACTCATGATCTCCAAACTCCAAGTTGTCTCAAATGTAGGACGAGGCATCAGACAATAATAACCGTAATAAGCTCTTTCCTGTCAGCACTGCAAATATAAAAGGATTCCTGAGTGAGTATTTACTCATTTGTTAAAGTGTTGTTGTCGTCACAGCTCCCGCATGCCCTCACACCCGTTCTTAACCAGGCTACAGGATGTCTGAATATAGACCAGAAATATTGACACCCTTCTCCTCCGGCACCAAGAAGATGTTTTATATTCTTCCCTCGCTCATACGTGGTGTTTGCTCTTTCTACACTTTCCGTGTTGGCGTGCCCTCATCACATCCCTCTGGAGACGAGCAACAAAGGAATCGAGAGCGAATATTAAATAAGGGAGGGATGAGGTGATACATCATTTGTTCCTTTCAAAGAGCAGATTCTGGATGCCTCTGCTGAATACAAACACTACGCTGCCTTGTTGAACCACAAACAAGATCATTTGTCTTCCTAAATTGAGGCATTTCTGCAGGAGATTTGGTTTTTGTGTCACTCCACATGGACCTCGTGTGCATCCAGTCGAAAAACAAGACAAGATTCATTTTCTTTATTTGGTTCAAAACAGCAGTGAAGGCCTGATCTGCCTTCAGGTAGAAATGCTGCAAAACCACCTCGTATGGAAATAAAAACAGACCTTTAAAGCTCACTAGTACAAGGCTGATATGGTTTGTTTTCTGGTTGTGCGGCCGAGTCAGGATCATCCACGATTGCAGCAGGAGCCTGTCGTTTAATATCCCTGACACCATCCCCGCTTCAAGGTTTCTGTCGTTAACGGGAAGATGCTGACTGCTCTTTCTTTTCGCTGCCTAAAGCATTCCTGTCTCCGTTGGTCATCACTAAAATGTCAATCATTACCTGATTTGCGACGGGGGGGGAAGGATCTCTTTAAGTGGTGCACGCTCCACAACGTAGCCATTCCCCTTTCTCTTTCATTTCCTGTCTTGAAGGAATCAATAGACTCTTTATCCAACGGGCCGTTTTTTTTTTTATGCTTGATGTTGTTCCATTTTCTACCAGCTCAGGGTTCCTGCTCTTTTTCTAGTTCATGGAGTGATCCTTGAAAAAAGACAGGTTTTGAATAAAAGCCTTGAGTAAACCTGCTTCTTTTACGCATGTTATGCTTTAAAATATCTATCACTTGATATTCAGTTGATTAAAGTTTGTGTTCGAACAAAAATGGATTCCAAAGTAAATTTCATTACATCATGATCCATCTCTTTATAATAAATCAAAAAGAACCTCTTTGATCATTCAAATTAAAGTACACCAAGTTCGTCTCTCCTGACCCATCCCTCTCTCTTAAAGACGTTATGTGACATTCTACAAAGTCAAGTCCTCAAAAATGTTTGATTTATAAGGCGCTAAATCATAACAAAAATCATCCCATGACACAATGAAAGCATGAATTCTGGGGATCAGGGCTGTCTGAGTATCTAAAGCCTCATAATTCTACTTAATCTTTGCCAATGAACTCCATTAATGTAAGCAGTCTACATGACTTGCTCCTATATTACCATAAACACACAGAAACTATAGTCCATTCAGAGTCAATCCCACCTACAGTGTCCTGCTGTAAATACTCACTAGAACTAAAAGTGTGTGTCTACCAAAGTCTGCCTAACATCTCTCTAATGTCTCTTTTCTTTGTCCAGGTGAGGGAGGAGGGATGATGGACTACAACCCCGATGCTCCTGATCGCAGAGCCACCCTCCCCGGAGGCTATGATCCTGTGGTGGAGCGGGAGCTCCGCACTCTGGGTTCCCGTCCTCCAGGGTCCCACTTCGACCCCACAAACCCATCCAGGCAAGCCCTCGGTGGGGCTCCCGCTGAGGGGGGGGCCCCTGTGCGTCACCTTGGAGTGGAACCACTGATCCGAGCATCTCACGCTAACCTGGCCCGGCCTGTTCAGGGCTCAGAGGAAAGTGTTTCTGTAGGCAGCGACTACTATGGGAGCATGTTCAGCCTCTACAGAGGGAGAACATTTTCCATGCCATTATAGCACATGGCTTCTTATTTGAAGGATTCCACTAAAAAGACATGGCCACAAACTCAAATTGCAAAGAATACTGATACATAAGACAAGACATTTTATCATACATAGACCCAACTTGCAAAAATTTGACTCCTTTTGTTATAAGTTGCCAAACGTGTTCATTTTTCTTAACTTTTGTTTTATTAGTTCCAAAATGTTATTTTGAAGTCGCACTTTCCTTTGACTCTGTGTTTTGTTTTTTTGCTGTGAGCGTGGTTGGTTTCAATCTAACACTGATGACAAGTCTTACAAAATATTATCGTTATGTTTCTTACAGCCATTAGAGAGAACATGATGGTACAATCAGCTTATATATATACATATATATATATATTATTCAGCACTTCTGAAAACTGTGATAACTCTTTTTAGCCACCGCATGTTTTGTTGAGCAGCCGTGCACTTTTGGATTAACACCTTATCTTTATAAGTTTGCTGTGGCATGCATGGGTTGCAGGCTTGGATCCAATGCTAATGTTAGCATGAATGCTCACACACATTTTTTGAACATGTGATTCACAGGTTGTTTTTAGGCATGATGTTTTTGTATTTGCAGTTAGAGCAGGGGTATTTCTTCTGAGGTTTTGTAAGATCTCCTGTTGTAAATCTGCTTTTTTTGTTGCTGCACAGGCCAATAATTTCCAATTCTTAATTTTTTTAGAGTGTCTTCCACTTCACCACAGTTAGATTGAGTTCTTTTGAGAATCTTTAATGTGGGAAACATTATTTTACTTCTATTCCTTTTTTTACTCTTAACGTTTTACACTGTCTGATCTCTGAAAACGAGAAACAAAGAGCACAGACAAATCAAAAAGATCTCACTGGAAATACAAGATAAAATGACACAAATGGAGCTTGATCTGCTTCTTTAGAACTCCTCCAATGCCTACAGCAACTGCACTACAGCTCTAACTTCACACCTCCCAATCCTCACCCCTCTAGGAAACAAACTTCTACAAAATCCTCCCATCATGCTTCTCTGTCTTCTGACCAGCCAACTCCCAGCACACACAAAAACAGCAGCAGTACCCCAAACCAAGACCTGCACAAAGCAAAACCTTCTGATCCTCAATCTTCTAAAACAGACCAAGCATCAAGTGTGAACAGTGTTGTCATGACACCAAAAATGGCTCGAGCAGCACCCAAAATCTTCGACAAAGTCCTTGCTTTTGAGGAGCGAAGGGCTAGCGTAGATCTGCCAGGGGGAGTATCAGGATCGGGCCTTGGAAGAGCAAGTTCTTTTGACTCAGAGGACAGCGGAAAGAAAGCTGGAGGCCTCAGCAAAGAGGAGGGTCGACTCCTGCAGGGGGTCGCCCAGAAGCGAGCGGCATTCAAGCAACGGGCCTCGTCTTTAGAGGACAAGACTAGCTACTCCCAGAGGGTCCAGAGCTACCAGAGCAAGTTCGCAGAGGAGCTGCAGAGGATCAAGAAACTGGTGGGGAAACCAAGCTTGAAGAAGGCGTATTCCACTGAGCAGCTGTCTCAGAAAGAGAGGCTGACCACAGGGAAGCTGGAGCCTATTCCTCCGCAAGTTGTGCATAAGCTGGAGGCCCGGGAGCGTGCCCTGGGGGACACCAAAGACGAGGCACTACAGAATTCCCAACAGGCCAAAGGCAAAGATCTAGGAAATCAAACCATCCAGCCTGAAAAGGACAAGATGACACAGCCAAATCTACCAGTGAATATCTCATCACAAGGAAGCACAGGGAAAATCTCTGTTACCATGGAGACTGCACCAGATAACCACCAGTTACCAGGGAAACCATTGCCAACAGCTAAAAGGACAAGCATCACCAGGTTTGGCGATTATCTAAACTACAGATTTTTTCTCTGTTTCTCAAATCATTTGTGAATGTTGTCTCGTGATTTAGTTTCTTGTCAACAAATCTTGACTCAAAATTAAAGTTATTCTACACTACTTGAATATTCATACAACACTTGTCAGTGTTACATAACAGTTTTTTTTTGTCTTGGCACACAGGGAAACTCTACAAAGATCTCCGGCAGCTGACAAAGATGCACTTGTTGCAACGTCTCATAAATCCTCATCCCCCATAAGAGATCTGGGGACTGGACCAAAGCGGGAAACCAAGTTGGACGACAAATCAGACCACAGGTCGCCAAGCCCGAGTGGGAAGAGAGCGTCTCCGTTAACTGTGAGGCAACCAGTGTCCCAGTATCCACCTAAGCCACCTCGACTCACCCCTTCGCCCACTCCTTCCATCAGCCCGCTCATGAAAAGGAGGAAGGCGGAGGTGGGGCGGACGTCTCCGGCCTTGAAAATGAACATCCCCACGATCCTGGTGGAGGATGAGCCCATGGAAACAGAGTGTGTCCCAGAAAGGAGCAGCGAGGGAAGAAGGACCAGGAGGAAGGAGGGGAGAGTCCACAAGAACAAGAAAGGACGATCGGTTCAACCAAGGAGTCCAGAGGAAGGTAGGAAAGACTTCATGATGACTGTTAAGAACCGAATTTAGGCCAAAAGAACCAGTTGCATGAAAAGATTAACATTGGATCCAACTCTTAACTGCTAAACGATTTAGTTCCCCTTAATTACTACAGGAGGATCATCTGATGACTCCTACCTGTCTGCTGATGAAGAGCCCACTGAGGCCCCAAGGTTTGAGAGGCCTCTTCAGGACACCAAGGCAATCAGCGGTGCAGAGGTCACGCTGAGGTGCATCATCACAGGGAGCCCGCCCCCTACAGGTATAACTGAGAACTTTCCTATATATAGTTTTGTGTGTCTGTTTATGTCTTAATATTTTAAATAAATATATTTTGGAAGCATTTTGTGGATTTTATTAAGTTGATGTATGTCCTTAAACTTATTTTTCTTTTGAATGAGAAATAGATTTTAAGAACTTAGACCACACTAATAAACCCACAAACCTTTGCTTATTTAATCTTTGTTGTGTTTGCTTGCTCTTGCTCTTTTGCTCTCTTATTGTTTACTGAACAAAGAAAACATCCAAGTGTCCTTTTACCGAAGAAAACACAACATTTTTTATGAGAGGAAATAAAATCCAGTTAAAAATCTGTATCTCCTCCGGCTGTTGTTCAGCTTTACTCAGTACACATCTTCGTCAGGTGGATTGTGCTATATCAGTGTTTCAGTGGGAGGTGTTATTCATTTCATTGTTTGTGTGAACATGTTTATTCTCTGCCTCCTCAGTGACATGGAGGAAGAACAGCGTGGAGATACGGAGCGATGCCTTCCATGCGGTGAAGTCTGAGGGTGAGCGGCACAGTCTGCTGATAAAACACATGAGGCCGAACAACGCCGGGTCGTACTGCGTCTCAGCTGTCAACCCAGCGGGCAGAGCGTCCTGCGGCGCCACCATCTACATCCAGTCAGGTGAGACGAGGCCAGAGATGGAAAAGATAATCTGACACGTGAAGGGATCTGCTGTTTGATTTGTCGTTACAGTGGCACATTTCGGAGCATGTAACATAAATATAAATGAAGACATGAAAAATGACGCCGTCCTCGAACATGTTGACTCGCATGCTTTAATCCACTGCCAGCCCTCCTCCGCCTGACATTCTCTCTTAACGACTACAAAGGCCTGCTGGAGCTCAGCATCCCGACTGTGGCTCCTCGCAGCGATAGTAACCATGGCAACCCATTAATTCTTAAAGGCACTGAGCTCCCCCTCGGTGCCGATTGGGAGAACGCAGAGCTGCCCCGTCACATAAAGGTTCCCCCGAGTCTTAAAGGCAGCCATGGCATTCAGAATCAGGAGTAAACAGAATACATTTTCTTTTTGGAAAAGATTCCTGATGAGAATGTGTCTGAGGTGGACGTGTGTTCACACTGTACAGCATGTGTGAGTGTGTGTGTGTGTGAAAGCTTGAGTGTTGATTCAGCTCACGTTAACGCATCCTGCACTTCTTCAGTTTTGTCAACAAATGTGAGCGTACACTCGGCCACAGGCTCAGCAGCGGCTCAGGGCCTGTGTTGCCATATTAGGCCAGTGGAGTCTAACTTGCAGGAGTATTTTTAGCCGCCCTCTTGTTCTCTCGGGTAATTGCAGTCTGCTTTATGTCCCCCCCCCCCCACCCCCCACCCCGTGTGAGATTACTGCCCCAATCATAGAGTTCTTCATCTCTGTAGTTTTTCACACTGCAGAGTTTGGAGTTGTCAAAATGTGGTGGGAGATTGTGTGAGTCACTGTAGCCGGTTGAGCTGGCAACCGTGGAGATTTTTGGCACTGTGAGCCACAAAGTGAGGGCGAGAGTGATTGAATAGCTACAAAGGAAGGCGAAACTCAATATGGTGAAGAAGATTAGCATTGTTGTTTTGTCGTTTTTTTTTTATACATTTGACAATAAAATGATCCTCTGTGGAGGCCGCTTTTAAAACCAATCCCTCAACATTGTACGAGAAATACATAAAAAAAAATTGTTTCATAGGCACATTCTCTATTGTTTGAAAATGTATGAGAATATGAGCATGACAGTGACGGGGAGCAGAGGATGGGGCTGAAAGGGAAGGTTAGCTGGCTCAGACTGTGCAGCAGTTGTGTAAGAGTTGGCAGGTTTGCGTAAATACTCCGGGGAGTTATCCCCTGGAGCACAGACGCAGCTCAGAGATGTGACTCTAGGTAAGTTATTTTTCCATTTTAATGCCAGTGCAGTGACATTTCAACAGAATACCTTTGTGCTTATACGCTTAATAATCCTGCATAAATAGTTTGTGTGTGAGGAGGATATCTTTAAAATCGAAATGTTTCAATCTATGAGTCAGTTCTTGCATGTTTATTGAGGTTATTTTCATCTCTTTGAGCGTTTTTCCACCTGCAGATTTCAGGAAATAATCTTTCTCCTCCTGTTTTAGACCGCTCAGTTAGTTTAAGAGAAGCACTCTTATCTCTACACCCTGCTGCTGGTCTCTCTCCAAAGGATGACAAGTCTTTATTCAGTTCCTCTGATGGATATAATTCATTTTCAGTTGTCACAGTGTTATCTCCTCATAGCAGAGTTTGAGGTCGAAACCGAGAAAGAGAGAAAGAAAAAAGGCAAAAAGAGAGAAAGAGGAGCCGAAAGAGAGGTAGTGTGGTGTGTCGGCGTTTTATATTTCTCCATCCAGAGGTGAATTCATTCTGACTTTACTGCCAGGAGTCGAGACGCAGCGTCTGCTCTGGAACTCCACGGGAATAAGCAAGTGATTGGGTCAGGGATTAAGGGATTAATTCATTATCTGTGACTTCAGAGAGGTCCCCACTCCCTACTCTGAGAGAGAGTGTGTGTGTGTGTGTGTGTGTGTGTGTGTGTGTCAGTGTGTGTCTGTGTGTGGGAGCAAGTGGCCCACTCATATCGAACTCATCTTGGCAAAGAAAGTAATCTCCAGAAGAAAAGAGCAAAGCCTGTAAACATGGTCGCTCTGACGGATTGTAAACTCCTCAAGCTTTGCCGAGCCTCCTCACTGGTGGCGTGTTGACCATATCTCAGAGATTTACACGTAATTACTCTGATTAAAAAAGTGTGTAAATCAGAGCCGACTCTGTCATGAACTTCAGTTAAGTGAATTAGATTTACTTTCACACTTATGTGCGGTATTTTTCTCCTTTTTTTTTTTTCTTCCAGAGCCGACCCACGTGCAATGTGGGAAACTGGCCTCAGCAGTCAGAAGTCCCATCCAGTCAGACGAGGAGTATCTGAGCCCTCAGGAGGAGGAGGCCATGGAGCTCGGGGAGCCACCCGCTCCCATTAAAAGGGTCCACTTCACAGAACCTCCGTCCTTTCAGGTAGGGGAGTCTCAGAAGTGGCACATTTATTTTGTCTGTTATTTTGTGGTAATACATGTTTGAATGTACGGCTGCAGATAACAGTTGTTTATTTAGGTGTTTAAAATCTACTTTTTATATAAATCCTCTTCATTTATCTGTCAGAAAATGCTTAGAAAATAAACAGCAATTTCCCAGAGCCTAGGGTTGCATTTTGTGTTTTCATTTAAATGGAAAATAACGTAAACCAATCACATTTCAGAAGCTGGTAGGTTCGGGGGGGTTTGGCACATTTTGATCGAATCAAAATTAGTAGATGATGAAAAAAGCTGCCAATGAAAGATGTTGAAACAATGAGTTGATAATTTGATCTTCTTTCTCTTCATCCCTTCAGGTCCTAGTGCATCATTTATAAAGTTGTCTTTGTTGAACAGGTGGCACCGTGTGATCAGAGTGTAACTGAAGGTCAAGATGTTGTCATCTCAGCGAGGATCAGAGGGCAGCCCAAACCCATGGTTTACTGGTCAGACACCTTCCCTGAGAGCTTGATTACATGCATAATTTTGTAGACGCCTGAAGCTATTATCTCACAAAGGTCGCCCACTGCTTCCCCTGTCAGACACACAGACGCACACAGCGCTTTATTAAACACCTGTGACTGAAACATCTGTGACAACCACTTTGCTCTGACCCAGGCTGAAGGACAGAGTCGCGGTGAAGACAGCGGGGCGCTTTGCCGTGCGGGAGCCGGGCGACAGCAGCAGCAGCAGTGAAATGAGAATCAGCTCTGCTCAGAGGTCAGACGCAGGACTCTACGTCTGCAAGATCATCAACGAGTACGGATCCAAGCAGGCCGAGTGCAGAGTGGACGTCAAAGGTTACTATAAGATAATTCAACTGTCTTGAACAAATATCTCATTGCAGTATTTTACGTCTGTTTTTTTTTTTCTGTATTTGATCATAGCTGGAGCACAAACAGCTCTGCAAATCATCCGGGAGGTAGAAGACATGGCGGTGAGAGCTGGAGAGTCGGCCATGTTTGAATGTTACATGAGCGGTCCTCCAGATGTTGACGTGGACTGGCTGTCCAACGGGAAGCTGATCCAGCCGGCGCTGCTCAACTGCAAGATGCATTTTGACGGCAAGAGGTTGGTTTCTTAATGCCCTTTGGTGACAACTATGTGTTGAAAGATTTTTGTTGCATGCAGAAATGTTGGTTTGCTTCATTGTTTGACTCACTTGTCATACTGTTACATTCCTACAGGTGCCGTCTACTGCTAAACTCAGTGCACGAGGATGATAGTGGAACGTACACCTGCAAGCTGAGCACTGCCAAAGGTGAGCTCCAAACACTGTTCGCTTCAATCTTCAAAGAAATGTTGAAAAATACATTTATGTAAGCATGTTGTCTGATTGTCTCTTCATTGATTGGAGGTTCTTTCTGTTTGTTGTTTTTTTTACAAGCTTGAAAAAAATAATTTGTCTGCAGAATTCAAGGATTATTTGGTTTATAATTAATCTGAAACCTATCTAAACATATCGCCACTAGATTGAGTACATTATATATTGAGTTAAAAAGAAAGATGTGAATAAATGCTAGATTTGTGTTGATCAAAAACTTATTTGGATGGGACGTCTCTTTGCATTTACAGAGGAATTAACGTCAAGCGCAAACCTGAGAGTGTCCCCGTCCAAGGAGCCTCTGTTCACCCGTAAACTGGACATCCTGGAGGTCATTGAAGGTCGCGTCGCCCGGTTTGACTGCAAGGTGAGCGGATCACCGGCTCCGCGAGTCACATGGATGCACTTCGGTAAGCTTTTCCGGCGTTTCTTTCGAACGTATAGGCTGTCGAGATGCAGAAATGAGACGCCTTGTTTTGACGGTGCGTTAAACGTTCTTTCAGAGACGAGAGTGGAGGAGAGCGATGACGTTTGCATCCTTCAGGAGGGGGGCCGCCACTCGCTTGTCATCACCCACGTGAGCGGCGACACGGAAGGCTTCTACACAGCCGTCGCACAGAACATTCATGGAAAGTCTGAATGCACCGCTGAGCTCTACATGCAAGAACCTCGAGCTGCCATCGCCTCTCACTTGTAAGGAAAATAATCTATACGATGATGTATTTGCGTTAGTGTCTTTTTAAAAGCTTTAAAAGGGCAAACAGATGATTTATGTTTTCAAGGGCGAGGCAAAATGCTTCTGGAGAAAGAAAATACATTTAAAGAGGCGAAAGCACATTAAAACAAAAAGTAAACCTGGTGACCTCTCAGTTTCTAATCTCCTTTCTTTCTTCTAGGTCAAAGCTGGAGAAGATGCCTTCCATCCCCGAGGAGCCCGAGGTGCTTGAGAGCGAGGTGGAGAGGAGGACAATGCCCGACTTTGTCAAACCTCTGGCTGACGCTGAGGTGATCGAAAGCAAAGAGGTCATGCTGAAATGCAAAGTGTCTGGGCTTCCCTACCCGACCATCGGCTGGTACCACAACGGGAAGCGAATCGAGAGCAGCGAAGAACGCAAAATGACCCAGCGTAAGAACGGGAAGCGACCACAGTCAAAGTTGAGGAATTGTTCTGGTGGAGATGAGAAAATGAAAACGTGTGTGTCTCTTCTTTAGACAGGGATGTCCACAGTTTGGTTATTCGGAGCGCTTGTCACTCTCACGGGGGCGTCTACAAGGCCGTCATCGCCAATAAAGTGGGCAAAGCCGCCTGCTACGCACATCTATACGTCTCAGGTAGAGACGGAGGATTCATTTTGAATGCTAGAGTTGAGATCATGCAGAATATGTCATTGGATATGTTTTCATTGTGTTCTCATTTGAAAATAGACATCGTTCCTGACCCTCCTGATGGTCCTCCAGTGATCGAGGCTATCACAGGGAAAACTATAAGCCTCAGCTGGAAGAGACCAAAGAGGCTGGACACTTCATGTGGTAAATAAATGAGACGTTTATGGTACCAGTTTTCATTTGTTGGCTTACAGCCCTTGCAGGGAATCATAATTAATGGTAACACATTTAAAAAAAAAACTAAAGAGAATCCGTTTTTTCCCGCATCTTAAGAACCTCACTGTATTGTATTGTCGGCTGAATTTAGTAAAGGACCATTTTATGTGTTTGCAGATGCTGCCTCCTTACTCTATGTGGTCCAGCAGCAGCCTCTGGGGTCGATCCAGTGGTCTGTGGTGGCATCAAACCTTAGAGAGACCAACTTCACCGTCACCTCGCTGTCCAAGGGAGTCCGCTACGCCTTCAGAGTTCTGACCTCTACCGGAAAGACAACGAGCAAACCCTCACCCTCGACTGACCTGGTCCAGCTGCTGGACAGAGGTTAACCATTCAAACTGTTACAAATGAATGTTTGAAGTAAAATAGGAGCTCTCTTTGATTTTGGTGTCTTTTAATCTTGCAGGACCTTATCTGAGAAAAGCCCCGATCATTACGGACAAACCTGACGTTGTTTATGTGGTCGAGAACCAACCCGTGTGCATCACCATCACGCTGAACCACGTGCATGCAGTCGTCGTCTGGAAAAGGTTAGTCTCTGCATCTATTATCACAAGTGACGGCTCTGTAGACTGTAGAGCTGTTTTTTTATTGGTGCAAAATAACACAAGCGGTAATTTACCGTCATCTGAGGTTTTGCAGAGGCTGCAGCTGAACGCACGAGTTTTAGATCTTTGTTTAAATGCTGTGACAGCGTCTGAAGTGCAGGAAGCTCATTTCAAACAATGGGCTGCAGAGCTCACCTCTCAGGAGCCGGAGCACTGCTGGTTTTCATCTCATTTCTATGTACTTCAGAGAGTGTTTTATACATCGAAATAGATTATGCCAACACACTGATTCTCTAAGGAATCAAGAAGGTGTTTGTTACCTGGTGGTTTAATTTCTGGTATCCTTGTATCAATTGTATTGTTCCCTCTTAGAAAACTGCATGTCTCCATTGTCAAATCTATACCCTAAATTTGTTCCATTTATACTCTCAAGTAACCCTTACAAAATTCCCTTCTGTCTATTTAAGGAATACAGTAAGTCGTGTTTAGAATATGCACTGTTCCTGAGAAAAGAAATCAATATCAGTCTTTCTTTTTAGTCTCCTTTTAGGCCTTGGTTTCTCATGTACAGCTCTGACTGTGTCATATTCTCTCTGCTGTTCCCAGGAGAGGGGTGGTGTTGGTCAACAAACCGGGAGTGTGCGAGATGAGCATGCCGGACGACGACCAGCACACCCTCAAGCTTCAGCGAGTCAAGATCACCGACATCGGTCAGCTGGTGGTCACCGCCAGCAACCAGTTTGGCAGCGACCTCTGCACGCTGCAGCTGGCCATGTCAGGTCGGTGCAGTTCAGGCGGGGCAGCACACGCTAAATTTAGAGCCTCTGCTCGAATCCAAAGAACTTACTACTGCTTACTTCTGACAGCAGCAGAGGCCAACAGGGGAGGGGAGGCCAATGTTCCTTACTTTCGGACTCCTGCCCCGTTTATTCATACATGAGTTTAAAAAGGGCAGAGTAATCTTATAAGAAAGAAGACAAAATAATGTATAGCTTCATACAGCACATAGTATGGTGGAAACTGTCCTGCAAGACCTTAAGCAAAGACTTCCAGCTCCACTATCCAGAAATGTTATCAACTCTAATGTATTGTTTTGTCATCATTTCTGATTCTTCTGCAGTGCCTCCAAAGTTTGAATCCATCATGGAGGATGTGGACGTGAGCGTTGGGGAGACGACCCGCCTCGCTGTTGAGGTTGAAGGGAAACCAGACCCTGATATTCTGTGGTACAAGGTACGAGTCATGATAAGGGATGTTTTTATTAATCGCAGAAAATGAAGTCAGTTATTTTGTCTTAAGTCATCAATGATAAAACAACATGACCGGTGTCGCCTTGGAAACATACGGATGGTTTCTTGCTCTTTTGCAGGATGACATGATTCTCACTGAGAGCAGCCACTTCACGTTTGTGTACGACGACCCCGAGTATTCCCTCGTCGTCCTGAACGCCCGCCCTGAACACTCCGGTGTGTACACCTGCACCTCGAAGAACCTGGCCGGCTCCAACTCCTGCAAGGCTGAGCTCACAGTTCATAAAGGTCTGCAACAGTACTGTCTGCAGAGGCAAGAACCATGCAAGTTCTCATGGTTTGGTTTGATATAAATGATCAATAAGTTGTTCATATATTAAAAAAAAGAAAAGAAAATGGAGCTCCAACAGGCTTTCCTCCATTCTCTGTTGGTATTTATTTGAGATGATGTCCGTTCGCCGATGTACTACACTCAATATAAGCTAGCCGTTGTTGAAAATTGCACCTCTAAATCTACACCATATGGGCGTTACCACACAGCGTTTTGAGACTACAATATGAAACCATCTGTCTCTATGCTGGCACACACTTACAGCCAAACACACACACACACACACACACACACACACTTATAAAAGGCCTCTGTTGGTCCCCGCAGAGCGACAAGAAGCAGCCGAGCCAATGGAGGACGAGGGAACCATCCTGAGGAAGATGAGGCGCTTGACGGATTATTATGATGTCCATAAAGAGATAGGGAGGTGAGTGTGTGTGTGTGTGTGTGTGTGTGTGTGACCTACCACACACTCATGCTGTTTGCATCCAGTCACACAGTCATTACATGGACGTTAAAGGCTGTTTGAGGGTCGGGCTGTGAGGCTGCACCTGCTGAACGACAGCAGACGAGAGATGAGTCACCAGACTGAGAGGAGGAAATACATCACATCGCAGATGATTGTTTTGGTCTGACTTGCTGTAGACAGACATTGAATGTGAATTTAAGAGCGAAAAAACAAGCAGACGGTAGAAACTGTCACACAAGACACTCAAATACACGTCCAAAGGTTCATTTCTTCTCCACGACATCACAAAAAAAACTCCCAAAGAGAAAGAAAGTTCGTTTTCTTGTAACATGGTTCTTTCATTTTCATTCAATTAGACAGCATGCACGTCTCACACAAAAATATAACTGACCTGTTGTTTTAAAGCCATCAATGAGAGATTGTGGCTCTTACAACATGTCAAAGATTACACCTCCACTCTCTGATGTTCTGAGCTTCTTACTGCCATGAAGGTTGAAAGCTCCAAAAACTCTGTGAGCTTGTCGTCTGACCTCATCTTATTTGTCTTCTGTTAAAAATGGACAAAACAACCTTCCATGCTTGAATTAGTTATATGGTGACTCGTCCTGCTGATATAAGTCAGAACAGAAGACCAACTACTTGTTCTGTACATATTGAACCCAACATGTTTTCCCTGTTTGAACGCAGGGGAGTCTTTTCTTATGTGAAGAGGGTGAATCAGAAGAAGGGAAAGGCCGAGTTTGCTGCCAAGTTCATCTCCGCTCGAGGGAAAAGGAAAGCTGTGGCCCTCAGAGAGATGGAGCTGCTGTCTGAGCTGGACAACGAGAGGATTCTCTATTTCCATGACGCCTTTGAGAAGAAGAACGTGGTGGTGCTCATCACAGAGTTGTATCCTTTCACTGCACTTTCACTTCCAGTGACAGATAGACTGTTTGGCACTCTCTCTGGGTCCTGTTGTTTCTAAGATTATACACATTCTCATTATAGCCAAATATGATCATATCTTTAATTCAGACATTACCCTTCCTTCAGCCCTCTTTCAAATGTCCTGCGCTTCATTGTGGAACACGAGTGCTCTTAAATGCATCTCAAGGACACTAAAGATCCACAGCATTAATCCTAATGTCTTCTGCAAAGCCCTGGAGGCATGAATGGAGTGCAGCAGCGCTTTTTCTCTCTGACTCATCGCCGATGACTGGAATTAGCCAGAGATGGGATGTGTGGGAGTTTTTGCTCATTTATAATTCATTTCTCATGCACCTACCCACCTACCTACCTACCGCTTGGACTCTGCAGGCGAGTCGCAGCTTTGTTGTTTGTTTTTTTTTTCTTTCCTTAACTGCTGTGCGAAGATGTCACGAGGAGTTGCTGGAAAGGATGGCCAAAAAAACAACAGTGAAGGAAGTGGAGGTTTGTTATGCTGCTGCTTACTGCACTGCGCTAATATTATGTAACATGACTTTTTCAATTCACTCCCGCCTGTTTCTCTGAAGATCCGCAGTAGTGTGCAGCAGGTTCTCGAAGGCCTTCGTTATCTTCACCAAAAAGACATCGCCCACCTTGATATAAAGGTATTAATCCATCACGCTAACACTGTTGCATCAAATTCATTCATGTAGTCTCTACTTTACAGTGTTGCTTTTCATTATTTTTCCCCCTTCAGCCAGAAAATATTCTCATGGCAAGTCCTGGGAGCGACCAAATCCGCATTTGTGACTTCGGTAATGCAATTAAACTGGAGAAGTCGGAGGAGTTTTACTGCAAATGCGGCACACCAGAATACGTCGCACCGGAGATCGTGAATCAAACTCCCGTCTCCACGGCAACAGACATATGGTGAGCCACCTGTTCCTGCAGGCACTGCCTTGCTATCTGCAAGAAAATAAAAAAAAGTGTTCGGAAAATGTACTTGTCACTCATCAGTGCTGCTCTCCCACAGGCCTGTTGGTGTCATCACTTACCTCTGGTATGTTTCATAGCGTTCTTACGACAGTATTTGAATCAGATTGTGTGTATTGTGTGCTTTCATTGTGCATATTTCAAAGCAAGCATCTATATCTTATATCTTTTTCTTTTTTCAGCTTGACTGGCGTGTCTCCTTTTGCTGGTGAGAACGACAGAGCGACTGCCTTAAACATCCGCAACTACAACGTGGCGTTTGAGGAGAGCATGTTTTCCGACCTCTGCAAGGAAGCCAAGGGATTTGTCATCAAACTTTTGGTGGTGGACAGACTGTACGAAGCGTCGCACTCTATCTTTGACCTTAATCATGTATTAATATTCTGTTGATTAGCTCCCTCTCCTCATGTCAAAAATGTTCTTTCTCCTAGGAGGCCGAGTGCCGTCGAGTGCCTTCGTCATCCTTGGTTCAAGGTTAGTCATGATTTAGCAGAATATCACCCCGCTTCAAACTCCTCCTGTGTCACAGGACTTTTATTTATATCTCAAGCAAGGTTAATGGTGACTCTGCTTGTTTTGTCTTACAGTCACCAACGAACAAGAGCATCAGCACAGCGATGCTGAAGCAAGTTTTGTCTAGAAGGCGATGGCAGGTAATCCCCCGTTGATGGCAAATTGATTGCCTACCAGTTTTTTCCATAAAGACTTCATTTGTATCCATCAGAGAGTTTGGAAGAGTCCATTATTCACCAAACTTCAGTATTTTCTTCATAAAGCTTAAACAGAGTACAGTGAAACCTCTCAAACTGTCAGGATGAAGCTGAGATGAATGCTTTTCTTGTCTTTGTAGATATTACTTTTCAGTCCATTTCAAATGAGCAACAAACACTTTGAGTTAGCAAAAGTTCTTTCTGACAGAAGCAGCCCACTAACTCAGAATAAATCAGTTTGACTCGGCACTTTGCATATGAAGTAGGGCAATTTGATAAAGAAGTGTTCTATCTCATGTTCTCTTTGGTCTTTTTTTTTTTTTTTCCAGCGCTCTCTTATCAGCTACAAATCCAAGATGGTGATGCGCACGATCCCGGAGCTTTTGAATGACTCATCCAGCCACGTCTCCATCGCTGTGGCACGGCACTTGAAAGAAGGATCCCCTCCGCCCTCCTCCTCCTCAGACTCAGATGCAGATGTGGATGAGCTCCCCTTTATTCCTATGCCCCTGTCCATGGTCTTTTCCAGTTCTAGGGTCTCCCTTAATGAGATCCCGGGGGACGAAGACGCAACTATGCGGCCCAACCTGGCTACAGATGGGGCAAGGAGAAAGGACAACGTGGAGATATCAGGCACAAGAGGAGGGGCCGACAAAAGAGAAAACGATGAGGAAGAAACTGCTAATGAGGAGAAAATGGAAAAGACAAAACGAGCTCCTCTTCAGAAAGGATCAAGTGTGGAGTCTGAGGATTCGCAGACAAAAACCCGGCGGGCGACAATGAGACGAGGCAGCTCTGCTGATTCAGCACTGCTCCTCCACATCGACCCAGAAGAGGGAGAGTCAAATAAAGATTCTGAAGCAGGTAACAAGAGCCTGAAAAAAGCTGTTTCTATGGAACTACCCAATCGCAGCCCAAGCCCCGGAGCGGCACAATTAAGCCAGGAGGATTACGCCCTGAAACTGGAACTGATGAGACAGCGGCTGCTCAGGGGAGGAAGCAGTGACAAAAAGATGAGCGGTCTTCGAGGGCCTTTGTTTGAAACACTCGGCATGGAAGATGAGCGACGCACGGGGTCACTGGATCGCAATTTAAGGAAATCTAGAACGGCAACCTCAACGCTCACGAGAGCAGCGTCCTCTGAGACTCCTGGTGAGGACATGCCAAAGACCAAAGTGTTTCGTAAAAGCACCTCCTTCACTCAGGGCGATTCTGAGCCCATGCCCCTGCACCGCAGGTTCGGAGCCCCCTTAGAGATCCCATCAGCAGGCAATGGTAGCATCGATGGGAAGAAGCTTCAAGAGGCGACCTCAATGTCAGCACTAACAGAACAAATATCTCTAGAGTCTACCTCGCCTATGAATAGGACTTCCTTTATATTCCCAACATCAGGAAGATCGGACCAACAGAACAATGAGAAGGGACTTGAGCACACACAAAGTATGAGGGACGAGATTACAGAAAAAAGGACCAAAAATCAGTTAGAACAGGCAGACAAAATAGAATCAGAGTCTAGATCCCCCTCTGTAGTTACGCCTATAATCGTTATCGAGGAGGATGACGAGGAAGACGACAGGAAAGAGAATCAGGAGTTACATATTGATGAAAAAGTTATGAAGGGAAACGAGGAATTGGCACAAAAAAGCACGGCGTCATCTGCGCATGACGGTAACCTGCAATCTCGAACATCAGACAAAACCCAACCAAAAAAACAAGCAAATTCAAACGATACAAAGTCTGCCGATAACCCAACATTGCCTGAACATGCAGCAGTGTTCGCCAAAGTAGCAACAGGGGAGAGATCTCCTGTTTCCACATCATCAAACCCTGATCTCTCCGCCCTCCCCCGCCAGCCCGTGCTCCGAACAGACATAAAAGACATCGACTCGGAGGAGCTCTTTGAAGCTCGGTTTAAGAAGAGGGAGTCATCCCTGACCCGCGGCCTTCGAAAACTGACCAGAAATAAATCAGAGGAAAAATCACCTGTGCTCAGCCGAAAAGGAGTGGAGGGGGGCGAGGAGGTGTACAGGCCGGGGCCGAGGGGGGCTCCGCTTGAAATGGTGTCCAGAGGACTGCAGGAGAAGTCCAAATCTGTCCAGGATCTAAGAGAAGAAGATAAGGAAACGGGGCTCAGTCTGATGGGGAGGTTTTCCCTGCGGAGTAAGAGGTCAACATCTGTCGATAAGAAGGGGGAGAAACCAAAGGAGGAAAAGCAACAGGATGTGAAGGAAACTGCAGTTAGTAAGAGGGTTTCATGGGCAATTGGTCGCAGCAAGTCCCTGGATACAAAGGAGCTGAGCAGTGCACAGAAGCAGCTGGATGAAAAAGAACAAAGGAAAGCAGAAGAGTCATCGGTTTCTGCAATGAGGAGAAAGTTTGAGTCCAAAGTAGCTGGAATCTCTGCCAAAATCAGGACCCAGTCAGAGGAGAGGAAGGATAAAGACCCCGAGGGGAGTCAGAAGGATCCGGCGCTCAAAGATTTGACGAAAGTCTCGGACTCCCCTGTTCTGGCAATGAAGAGCAAGTTTGAAAACAAAGTGGCAGGAATTTCCAGCAAAATCCGGAGTCAATCTGAGGAGCGAAAAGAAGACACGGAAGGGAAGAGGACACCCCTGTTTGCTCGCCATCGTCATTCCCAATCCGAGGGGCGTGGGCTCAAAGGAATGGGCATCCCCGAGAATCAACTCGCCAATCAAACCGGTGCTGGCGCATCCAAAGAATCAATTGAATCCACTTCGAGCATCCAATCTGAAAGTGACAGGCGATCGAGGTGGGACAGGTGGGGTTTATCGAGGGGTAAGAAAGACAAAACCCCTTCTCAATCTGATCTGCCGTCATCCGTCCCCAAAGAGGAGGGCGTGTCCAAGAGCCAGCAGTTCGTCCGCTCTGCCTCGGATTTCGCCCCCGTGTTTCACATCAAACTGAAAGACCACGTCTTATTGGAGGGGGAGCCCGTCACTCTGAGCTGCCTCCCAGCTGGAAGCCCACATCCGGAAATCACATGGATGAAAGGTTTCTCATCAAACAGTCTCTTTTGGCGTTGTCGTTCGATACATCCAGAAGCATCTGTTTGTCTTCTCACTGCTCCATTTTCTCTCTCTTCCAGATCGCAAAGCCCTCGAGGCGGAAGACCGACTCAGCCTCGTCTCCCACCCAGATGGCCGTCAGCTTCTTATGATCATGAAGTCCAGCCGGAGGGATGCTGGAGTTTATGAATGTGTCGCTACCAACCCCATAGCGACCATCACCACCTCCTGCACGCTCTCCATAGCCTGTAAGTATCCCACAGTGAGTCCAAAGTTCATTTGTTATTTAGTCCAACGGCAAAATGGAGATCTCTGATGTCAGCGCTTGCAAATTGAATTAGTTCTTTTTCCAGGAGTTTGAGGGCTTCTTTCCTTTTATGGTCATACAGTAATTATCAGTAAAGTATGATGTATTTTACCTAATTACATTTTTAATAGCAGGAAGAATGCTTTGACTATTAATCCAGCTGGCATGAATATTAATGTCAACAGATTAGCTCCACAGTAGATTGATTTAATGGATTCTTGGCTTCTCTGGTGTTCATCATGTATAAGAATAAATGATGCTTCCTGCAATCTGGCAGCTCATATTCAAGACTGCAGTCATGCCTTTGCACAAATGGTGTGTAATGAGAACAGCGCCGCTTCCATTCACAGCTCACAAATGCAATAATAATAATAAGACCTTTGAGGCGTCGGCGGGGGAACATATTTCTCAGCTGTCTGGTTCGATCTGTTGCATTTGAACTTGATTTGTTACGGCTTTTGGACATTTAGTGTGACTAATCTCAAGCAATGGAGCTCCTCGACTTTCCCTGATAATCTATCAGCAGTGTGAAAAATACTTCTGACATCTTATCTCGCCTGAACAAATGGGTTCTTTGTTTCTGCAGGTGTTCGAGCTTTATTGGAAAATGCATTTTAAGAATTTAAGGGATGTACAGTTTTTGTGTCACGTTTGGTTTGACGTAACGACAAATGTATCATGAGAAACTGGAAAAAAAACTGAGCATCAAACATGGACAGTGTAAACCACAGCTTCATGAGACAATGACCGTCAATATGTATTAAACAGACAATACATCAGGATGTTATTGATTGAAAACTGGGTGTCGCAGTAAAAAAAAAAAAAAAAAGTCACCCTCGGAAAATGAGTAACAATGCAGGCACCATGCAAAGATTACAGAAACTCTTTTTTATGGAAGCTTGGAAAGGACATAGTTCAGTCTCGCCCGTGTGGTTTAACAGTCTTAAAGCATTGCACTCTTACTCATAAAAACACTGTTGTAGTCACACTTGTAAAACCAAACCATGCACAATTCACAGTGATACTCCCTGCACACGACACACACACGCCCTTTAAGCCTCAGAACAGTGAAAAGAAACTGCACAGACAAGAAGAACAACTTTGAGCTTACAAAACCCCACAGGAGCATCTTCATTTTAAAAAATGTGATGAAAAAATCTCCGATACAGTCTTCATGCTACTTTACACTGATTAAAACATGTTGGTTTTTTTGCACTCCTTTTTTAATTTCCGACCTCCCTGTCGCCCTTCTTAAGGTGTCCCAAAACGGCCCGGGACCCCTGAAGTCCCCCAGACTTACAACAACACGGCCCTGGTGCTGTGGAAGCCCGCAGACACCAAGTCTCCATGCAGCTACAACCTGGAGAGAAAGACAGAAGGTGGGGGAGAAGGGACTTTTTTTTATTTATAATTTTCTCGGATACCGTTGTTGTTGCTTTTTAAAACTACATCCCCTTGTATTTGATTGCTGTCAGGGAAGTGAAATAACACTCAAATATGTTCGCTCCAAGAAGGGTGTCAGTGTTTGAAAAGCTCTGACAATATTTGTCTTTGTAGCGAATGTGGAGAAGAGCTTGTGGAAATAAGTTTCCTAATCCACAGACACCAATTAGAGCGAGAAAATGAGTCGGTCCACGAGGGAATACAAACTGTACTCAAACTACTGCAGAAGCTTTTTGTCATTATGCAACTTTAATCATAGTTATGTCATAATGCCGGGCGATGAAAATGAAGTCTGCAAAACTTGAAGAGGCAGACTCAGAGCTCGTTAATATTTATTGAACTTTTTGAGCCTGATGGGCTTCTGGCATGTTTTACCTCGTCGCCTCATTCTGAATTACATCTTTACCAGGCCAGCGTAGACGTTCTCATAGAAAAGTGCTTCAGCAGCCAATGAACATTTAAGTCAGGTCTGTTTTACGGTGGATGAAAAATGAATATGATACTTTGACAGATCATTTCAGCAGACGGTATTAAATAGTTTGTTTAGACATCACAGTTTACAGAATAAATGATTTAAAGACTTAAGTTTAGTCTGTGAACATAGAGTATCTCCAGTGTATTGTTTGACAACACCGCCATCTGGTGTTCAACTTGTGAACTGCGACAAGCAGCTTTATTCAAAGAGAACAAACCCAAACAAGATTGTTTTTACTCCACTTTTTACATTTCCCCCCCCAAAATATTTAATTATAAACATCTTTTGATCTAGTTTGGATGCCTAAATAAATAAAAAATATATATATTCAGCATTTATTAGCCTCTTCTATAACTCTTGATTTATTCACAAAGAACATAATCATTCATTTCTTTGGCCCGCTCTTCTGCAGGTGATTCTAAGTGGCTGACTGTAGCCACGGGGGTTGTCGACTGTTACTACAACGTCTCAGATTTACCACCAGGGGGCACCTTTAGGTTCCGTGTCTGCTGCGTGAACAAGGCAGGACAGGGGCCACACAGCAGCAGCTCTGCTCCAGTCAGCCTGGACTCCACAGGTACATCTGCACACTGTTCAAATAATAATAATTATCTGGATATTGGTCTATATACGAATATGAATACAAGTTAAAGGTTTACAAGGTAAATATAAAAGAATAAAATGATGCAATTAAAAAGTTAAATTCTCTGAAGAACATATTTTTCACAAGGTTAGGAATCAGATGTGTTTCATTCTGTGTTTTTTTTTTTTCAACAGGTGGACGAGCTCCGCCTGCCGTAGCTGTTGTACAAACTGCTCCAGCTCCGCCTGTTGTCACCTCCTCAGTGACCGTACCTCCTCTCAAACCAGTCCAGAGCAGCGCTCCGAGGATAACCGTCTCCACCATCGCCTCCACCTCCACCTCCACCTCTCCTACTCATGCAGTCTCTCCTTCTGCTCCACCTGCAGGAGAAACAACCAGGGACGTTCAAAAAATAAACCCCACTCTTCCCGTGTCACCCCCAGTCAAAGCTCCTCCTCCTTTTGTCCTCCCCAAACCACAGAGTCCTATAAACGTGGTGTCTCCGATGACCCAGACCCCACCTTTAACTCTGCCTCCTCCTCTTATGACGCCACCAGCAACTCCCCCCAAACCCACTGTGGCTTCTGTGCCTCAGTATGTGCCAACCACCACCGTCACCGCTCGAGTGGCCCCGAGTCCTGTCTCCTTTACCCCACAAGTGCTGCAGAGCTCCAGCCTGAGCCCCATCGCTGACGGGGCCAATACCCCCACCAGAGCAACCCCATCAGGACGAGCTACACCCTCCACTACTCTACGTCAGGGGGTGCCACAGAAACCGTACACTTTCTTAGACGAGAAAGCAAGGTGAGAGACGTGTGGAAAAAAATCTAAGTGAGGCGACTTTTTAACAGGAATATATATTTTTTTTTAATCAGTCGTGTAACATGATGTAAAACTCAACGAGTAAACGCTTCATGACTTATTTTAGACGAAAACAATTTGTTGCTGATCTATAAAAGCAGCCGTGAAAACCCACTTAAAGCAGACCTGAGTAGCTGCCGATCCCCATGAAACAAGTTAATTACATTTCTTTCATTTCATGCTCTGCTTTATTGCCTGATAATTAATCACACTTTCAGACCTCCCACTGACTGACGCTCAGACTGCTGATCAAGGGACATCTGTACGGGTTTTATGTGTTAAAGTGATGTTACTTAAGTTGTAGTTGTAGGCGTGCACGCACAAAGCAACAGAGGAACGAAAAATGTGATTTCTATCTGCATGTTTTTTCTCAGGGGTCGTTTTGGAGTCATACGAGAGTGCCGCGAGAACTTGACGGGCAAAATCTACATGGCTAAGATCATTCCCTACAGCCAGGAGGACAAACAGGGCATCTTGAAGGAGTACGAGATCCTGAAGTCGCTCCACAATGAGAAGGTCATGGCCCTGCACGAAGCCTATGTGACGCCGCGCTACCTGGTGCTGGTGGCTGAGTACTGCACGGGCAAAGAGCTCCTGTACAGCCTCATAGACCGGTAGGCGAGGGGATGTGGCACCTCAGAAAATCCAAAAATGTTCCATCAACTAAAACAAATTAAAAACGTCCTCTTCCTGCTTCTGACAGATTCCGATACTCTGAGGACGACGTCGTTGGCTACTTAGTCCAGATCCTGCAAGGGGTCGAGTACCTCCACAACCGCCGCGTCCTCCACCTGGACCTGAAGCCCGACAACATCATGGTGACCAACCTGAACGCCGTCAAGATCGTGGACTTTGGCAGCGCTCAGAGCTTCAATCCGCTCAGCCTCAAACAGAGAGAGTCAGGAGCAGGGACGCTGGAATACATGGGTGAGCACAGAAATCCACACAGGAATAAAAAAATGAATCATAAAGTAAACCTGCCTTTTAAGTTTCATAGATCCAACTCGATGACACTGATCTTAACATTTCCAATTTCTCATCCTCTAACAAATTGCAATCCAAGCCCCTGAGATGGTGAAAGGGGAAGTGGTCGGGCCTCCTGCAGACATTTGGAGCGTTGGAGTCGTCACACACATCATGTGAGAGAGTTCACTCAGGTTTATTTCACTTCACTTAAACAATCAGCCGGCTGATGGTCTCACAGCTCTGTGAAACGCTCAGGAAAAAGCATGCTTCATCTCTTCACATCTACCGAAAGACGTGCAGCTCAGCTCAGTTTTACATTCAAGCTTCCTAAAACAAACATTTCTGAAGGGATTTCATACAGGATTAGTTCAAATGAACACAAAAGATGTGATCAATTTCTTGATATATTTGATGTTCACTTGATTGTGAGCTCAATCAAATTAACACAAAAAACTTGAACGGTGTTTTACTCATTTTTTAACCTTGATTTTTGCTTTCTTAACGACAGGCTTGGTGGGCGGTCGCCCTTCGAAGATAAAGACCCCGTCCAAGTGGAATCCAAAATCCTGATGGCCAAGTTTGACCCCTCAAAACTCTACCCTAATGTGTCCCAAAGTGCCTCTGCCTTTCTCAAGAAGATGTTGAGCAGTTACCCATGGTGAGGGCATACGCAATGTTCCCTTTACACTCCTGTTAAGAGAAGAAAGAAATCATGAAATTCTGTCGTCTGTACTTTCAGGGCTCGCCCGACGACGCGTGACTGCTTCGCCCAGGCCTGGCTGCAGGACTCGTACCTGATGAAGCTGAGGAGACAGACCCTCACCTTCACCTCCGGCCGCCTCAAAGAGTTCCTGGTGGAGCAACAAAGCCGCCGCGCAGAGGACGCCATCAAGCACAAGGTGCTGCTGCGCACCTACCAGAGCTCACCCAAGTCTCCGGGCTCTGGGAGCACATCGCATGTCTCCGGCCCGAAGTGAAAACGCAGCGACGCACATTTGTGTCGGAACTTTTTGCATCTTAAGTCGTCTGTGAACCAACTGTGCATGAAAACTGTCCGCCTGGGGATGTGCAGACAGATGGAAAAAGCAGAAATATCTAAGGAGAAAAGGAAGGGGATTAGGTTTTATTCTGGATGACTTCAACATTCAACACAAGTGGGATTCAAAGAGGGAACCAGAACATAAAGAGAAGCAGACACAGTATCCTTTTTTTATGAATGGATGAAGTTCAGACCTGCCCGTTATCCTCTGAAAGGACACAGGACGATCTCTGGTTTTCTTTGATTGCACAATTTCTCTGCCACATTGTGAGTTCTGAAATTGCACATTAGAGAACTGCTGGTCTTCACTCTGCACGATCAGCCTGGAACATTAGCGTGCATCATTAGCATTTCGACTCATTTATGTCCCTGAATTTAGTAGTCAACAACTCACGTGAGTGTACCATGACGATTTAAGCTGCTAATTTATTTTTGCATTTACTTCTTCATTTTAAAAACCAAAAATAGATTGTTTACTTTTTCATGTTAATTTATTTGCATGTGTTTGCGCGCGTTAGCATTTTAGATCCACTTTTTGAATACCAATGGAAGGGGAGAAAATCCAAACAAAAACAAGGAGAGTCTTTGTGATCGGTGTTAGGATTCAAGAAGTACTCAATTTGAGGATGAGCTCGGACTCTTTTGGTCTAACTTCTCGTTCTGTGGTTAAACTGAACCCTAAGTGTAATAAAAAGCAGTCCGTAAGTTGCTGTTGTTTCTCAGTATTACCCGTCGGATCACCCAGTCAGTGCCTGAATCGGATAAATATCCAAAATCTTGATCTTGTAAACGTGTCTCCATTGATTCTAATTTACAATCGATGAATTCTTTGAACATGTCAAATGTTTGCCTGCAATATTTGGACTTTAGAAACACACAGATGCTTCTAGATTCTTACACACACGCGTACATGGAGAACATGCAGTCCTTGTAATAATAGATCGTCTCTTGTGTATTGATCTATCGCAGTGTTCCTTTTTGTAAGAATTTGGACGGTTGAAGATTTGTAAATGTACCAATTTGCGGTGTTTATATGTGGAAAGAAGTTGAAAATGTTTTTATGAGATAGTCTGTAATAAACTATTGATACAATTGAGAAAAGGAATTTGTTTTTCTCTCTGCATTGATGTCTTTTTTTTTAGGGATTTTGAAATGCCTCCTGACATTGACACATTAACGTGATGATTAACTTTCTAACAAAAGGCCTCGGCTATCGTCTCTCCTCTAGGCTCCCTGAAAACCTCAAGGACCCCTTATGATGCCTCGAGTCTGCTACGTGAACCTCTAAACAACCCATGTGGCAGGAGCAGCTCTTTCCATCTGTGACTGTTTTCCTGTTCACTTCATCTGCATTACACAAAAGACAGAACAGAATTCTTCATACAAAGGTTTCAAACACTCAGAGGCAGCTAAAGTAAATAAAAATGAAAGCAATAAAAGAGGTGAGAGCAATAAATACAGGTTAAGAAATAAATGTGCATAATACTTTAAAAAAGCTGTGTCTAATATTTACTTTGTATGGGCTACGCATGCAGCAAGACTTCAGTCAGCTTCTGTAAGTTTTGCAAAGAAAAAAGTATTAAAAAAAAAAGCGCAAAGAAAGAACTGCACTTGTGCGACGCTCCCTGACTTCATGGCGGTTTCAAGGGGACCCAAACTGGGCGTTTCTTTGAGTCTGCAGAAAGTTTGACTCTTGTAGCAAGTTTTAGCAACAGCTGTCCTTACACAACAAATGTGAAAACACATCAGCTACATGTACACACTATTCAGTCCGTATGTGGTGAAAACACAGCGAGTGAGGTGACGCTTCAGCATCATTTATAGTGGTCGGTGTTCTCTGATGTCACAGGACTGTCCACTAGCTGAGGCTTGAGCGACGTGTTGTCTTTAGTTCGTCCTTTGACGCCCTGATAACGTAAAGCACAATGTTTCTGTCTTCTGTGCCTTTTTGTTCAACTCCACTGGTGTAAATGGCGTCGTGTGTGTCCTTCGGCTGTGTGCAGACGACATATTCAGCCACGGAAAGTCCAGTCCGGTGGGACTAAATACAACTTTATTGACACAGTGTCGCGTCACACGACAGCAACGACGCTCTTCACGCTGCAGGAAGTCGACACATAATAAAAGAAAACAGAAAAATTGAAAGATAGCTAAATATACCTAATTAAAATATGACGAATCATTCTTGTTTGAGCTATGACACAAATGTAACGAGAGGCAATACCTGTAGGACATGACAACAACGAAGACTTCTTAAATAAATCCAAACTAATCAAATCTCACCCTGTAGGCCGATTCATCGCTCAATGTAAACACTTCACTTTCAATCTAATAAACAATAACAAAGGGAAAGTAACATTACTGTAAACCTGATTCAATATTTAGTCAAATATGAGGATGTTTGAATGCCTTTAAATGTTGTTTATTTATTTATTTATTTAAAATAGGGACAGTGCACATTAATGAACTTAAAAATGTATAGAAATAGGCTCATTTCCATCTGTGGGTCCCTTGGCAGGTTGGTGGTGAACAGGTAAACAAAGTTACATAATGACAAAACAACTACATAGACCAGGGGTGGGCAACTGGCGGCCCCCCATCAACCCTCAACGTGGCCCTCAGGTCAATTTTAACATGTCGATTAACGGGGAACATGATGAAAACATGACTAAATATGCCATGAAATCATGAAAACCAGAAGTATGTCCATAATAATATTTGATCACTGGTATGTTGAGTTAAATTGGAGACATAATTGACTGTAATCGTTTTTGTATGCTACAATTTGGCCCCTCTGGCAGTGAGAATTAAACGAATGTGGCCCCTTGCTGTGACCAAAGTTGCCCCATCCCTGACATAGACTGAACAGCGATTGTTGTATTGATTTGATATTTTGAATAAAGTTTATATTAAAAAAGCTTGATGTGTGCTAGTAGCTCCTTATAGGGTTTTTATATATGTGAAGAATATGTGTAGGCTGCTAACTGTAATAGGAATCCATTTAATCACAGCAGGTACTCTCACCTTTTTGAGATTGTGCAGTATATTAATGTCTCTAATTAGCTGACAAGGATGCATGTAAAGTAAAGTGTTGCTGGTGTTTATATGTGATTTTACAAGTTACAGATGGAAGTTTTGATCAACTTCGTTCGAGGCTACTTTAGGGATCATCTTGCAGCCCGCACACGCCAGAAGAGGGAGTGTTGCGCGCCACGGCCATTCCCTCACTGCGCCACTTTAAGTGAAATGGGAAGCCTTGAAACCTCCATGTTTGTATCTTGAATTCGCGAGCGAGAGTTGAGCACCATATTGAATCAAAGTTGCCCATCCTGCCTGTCAAATGTTGCCGAAACTTTTCGATTTGGAAACTCCCAGCGTGTGTTTCGACCACCCTCCGCAGAGGAATGGACGGACTTTAGGAGAGTTGTTGCGATGTGTCCCGAGCCGCTGCAGCCTCGCTTCCGTTCATGTTGAGGTGATTTAATGCAAGCAGCGAGTTGGCGAACAAATCTCTTAACTTTCAAGTGTGAGCTCAGCACTCTGGAGCAGACCTGGGTGTGATGGACAATTCGTCCTCAATAATCACACAAGTCAGCCGGGATGAAGAGGGAAACAAAGCCGCAGGCGAGAGGGGTAAGTGTGGATTTCTTCTTTTTGAAAAAAAAAAAAAAAAAAAAAAGTTTTGCAGCTCCGCAGTGGAGAGTTCATCACCCTCAACTTTGACAACCCTCACTTTAAACTTTGCTTTAATGTGACACACTTTTAACAGTGACTGCACCGTTTCACCTTCATTAAATGTGGACTACAAGTAGGTGAAAACTGTCACCCTTTTTTTTTTTTTTCTTTCTGTTTTGCATAGATTATGGTTGCGGCCCAGATGAAGCAAAGGAAGTGACGTAACCAAGCGCGAGCGAGATAGTTGTAATATTTTATTTAGCAAATTGTTTGGCAAATGTCAAATATAATAATGGCAAATATATAACATAATATCAAAATATACGACTCCCATGTATTGTTAGTTTAACGTTATGTGCGCATTAAATTAAATAAAGTAAAAAATAATAATTTAAAACTGTTTTTTTTTAATCTAAATATCGTAATGACATGACCAGACTAAGTTATTATTTACTTACAAACAAGAGCAATTTATTTACAAATTGTTGTTTGGACACGTATTTACTATTTTTTAACAATAAAGTTATAAAAAAAAAAAAAAAAAACATTAAAAAAAAAACGTAGATTTACCCTTAATATTTACAGTCTATGCTGCAAACCCATTGACCCCCCCCCCCAAAAAAAAATAGAAAATAAGGTTATATTTTTTAATAAATGAAAACAACCTCTACAATATAAATATGATAAATAATTTAGCCTGTAAAATACAAATCTGTTGCTTCAGTGTTAATATAATTCAAAATATTGTAAATGCAAATACATGCTGCTAAGAGAGACTTCTGGTTATATTGCAAATGTAGAAATATGCTGTAATATCTTAAAGTCAACATAAACCCACTTTGAAGCCTTACATGCCAATTTGGCTAAATAATTAGGTATAAAAAAATTGAAAAACATTGTTAGAAGTAATAGGGTAATAATAAATTACATTTTAGTAATATAATAAAGTATAAATTATTATTATTTTCACACCGAGTATGAAATAGCTGTTGACCGGTCTTAAACTTCTCCTCTGTTTCCTCTTTAACTAAATGAAAGGCCGGTTGAATTGATTTCCAGAATGTCTCACACTCACTTTATCAGCGCTGTGTTCACGAGTATCGATTTGTGACGCTGTGACTGTACACACTGACCAATGAGATGGCTCAGAGAGTAAATGCAGGTTACTGAATAATCAGGCGGCCTGTCGGTCATCATCCCTGAGAAAACTCTGCCTGCTGTCCTCGTAAAGGCCATATCTTCACATTTAGACTGTCGGGTGTCCCTCCCAGGCTTCCATACTGTCACATTTAATATAAAAAACAGACATTGTGGTGGATTTTTTGACAATTAAAAGATAATCTGGGATGTTAAGTAGCAGCTCTTTTTGTAAATGTGTAATCTGTTACGTAACCGTGTCCCCACACAGCTGCTGTTACAAACAGCACGTTCACCCTGTCCTCCCCTGAACAGTTGTGACTTTATTAAAACTCAAGTTTATGAGCTTCAGCAAAGAAAAAGAACGGTTTTGGTTTCAGTTTAAGAGGAGTTTCACTTTGTGTTTGGCTGATGTGCACAGTTTAATGCTCAAAGTTTCTTTTCTTCATTCAGGCACTCAAAGGACCAAAGAAAAGTTTCCTCTGTGGTTTAAAGATTGAAGTTGTAAAACGAATATCTTGTCACGCCGACCATCTCGGGGAGTTTCGCAACGTTGACGTCAAAAGGAGTCGTTGCTCAACATCCCGCGTCATTCGATCACCACGGCTGATTATTTACATCTGTTCCAAAAATGTGCACGACGTGAATCGAACACAACTTCTACACATTACTTCAGAACTTCCTGAAGAATATAAACCAGTAATGCACTCACAGAAACCTGCGATGACAACTTTCCCACTTCATTAGCAGATGATTAAAGACATGTAAGTCGAGTCAAGCGACAGGAAAAAAAAAAAAACATCAGCTGTGCATGAACTGTAAGTTAAAAAGTCAGCTTAGTTTTCTGTCTGATTAGTTTGTTATTATCTGCAGCTGGGCCTTTAATCAGATGGTGAACCCAACAGGCACATCAAACAAGGCCTGCAGTGATGATGACATGTATGTAAAAGCAACAACAGATACCGCCTTCATCCATACAGAGACCCAGATAGGATCAGTTAATGGGAGTGGATTACAGGAAGCTGTCCACACTGTCAGGCCTTCAAAAAAAAAAAGGGATCCTGGCTCATAAACAGATCTGATAAGGAGAAGTATGCGTGAACTATTCCGCCCTGTTTTGTCATGCACTCATGGAGCTGAGGTTGACTTACTCATTTTAGAATAAATTCTGGGACGGGAGGTTAACATGCTTAGATATCTTCACAGTTCAACATGTGACGATAAGAACGTGTGTGGAGCAGCGGTCGGTCATCAGTTTAGAGATAGTGAAGACGATGTCTCTGCTTGTGACAACAAACAGTGTCATTCAGGATTGTCTGAGGTTTTGCGTCTCTTGATTCGACGATCATTCATCCGACAGTGCTCCTTACATCTTTATCTCCTGCGTCATTTGACTTATCAGGGAACACGCTGCTGTCAGTGCGTTCCCCCCCCCGACGATCTGACAAAAGCCAGATTAAACTGCAACGCGCCAAAAAAAACGCTTCAGCTTCAAAATGTTCAAAATGCCGTTGCTTGATTTAAAGAAAAAAAAAAAAAAAAAGGCCGGCAGCTGATTGAAAAATTCGAGCTGGTTGACTTCTGCTGAAAAAGAATGGGAACAATAGACGTGACCTCAGGCCAACATTTCTGTGTCAAAACGTCGCCATGGCTTCTCCCTGCAGCTCATCTGCATCGTAAACCAGTTTTTTTAGGATGACATCATCGCCTGATTGTTGTTTTTGCAGAGGAGGAATTAAAAAAAATACTTCTAAAAGCAGCACCTAGATCCAAACGTTGAACAAGAGAATACTTAATACTAATAATATGTTTGTTTGTTTTTTTTTTCAGTAGATTTTTAGATTTGAGAAGAAGTCAGGGGATCATCTGTTTGCTGTCTGCCTGCAGTGTGTTCATTCTATGAACCAGCTCCGTCCTTCTTACGCTTATGAAACTTCCTTCGGCGTGTTAATAGAAAGACGGGACGGGAAGTTGTGGAGGCTCAGGGGAGCAAAAAAAAAAAGGGGGGTGATTATGACGACACAAGGGGGGGGAAGTGTTCACAGGACGGTACAGGTTTCCTCTTCTGTTTGATTGGTTGTTTGAATTAGTGACGTCACCCATATTTTTTTTTTGACATCAATTTGGATCATTTCTACCCCAAGTTCTCTGTAACAGCTCGAAAATTTTCGATTGGCAACCCTAAATGGAGGAGAAACCTGAAACATGACGGTGCGCAGCTTCCTGCACTGATACCCGTCTGTTTCCTCTTCCTGTTGTGCAGCAGAGGGCCAGCGGAGGGTCAGACGGGGTTTGAATCCACAAACGGAGCAGAGGGGAGGGGAGGGGGGGAGAGAGAGAGAGAAAACGAGGCATGAGAGATGCACAACAGAGGCCCTGAGCGTTGGTAACACGGTCACGTCCAGAGAGAGAGGGAGTGTGGAGCAGAAAGAGGCCCAAAACAAAGTGTCGATCGGAGGTTTATGTAGCACACGGCCTGGTCCTGACGCTGAAAAACCTCCCAAGTGTGATGCTTTTGAGGTCTCACCCCCCCTCCATCACGCCGTGCGTTCATTGTCTCAGCTGGCTGGCGTTTGATCTGAGGCTCTGAAAGCAGCTCCTGAAGGTGTCGCCGGGCTCGAAGCGTTGAGCAGAGCCTGCTGCTGGATTGGAGTGACGCCGACTTTGCTCTCTTGCTCGAGCGGTGTGGTTTCATAGTATTGAGGTTACAACTTGCATACCAAGCGAATTCATTTCCAGTGTCGTCAGCCGTGTCGTGCTTTTCCAGGAGTTGACTGCCGCACGTCGCTGTCACAGATTCACTTTTTTTATTGTCACTCATGCAGGATGCGCCTCAATGTGCGTACATGCTGCCGTCTGCAGCGGGGCCCAAATGCATTCCGTCGACGGAGTGTCAGTGGCGCCTTCGTATTGCCTGCATACTTTGGCAAACTTTGGAGCGAGGTGTTAAAAAGGGCTGCGTGTTCATTGGCGGTGTCGGGAGGCTGTTTGCTGGTGACATCACACAGGAGGTTATGTAAGAGCTCCTGGCAGCGCCCCCGCGTCTCCAGGGAGGGTTCGTGCACATGACAGAGGTATGAGGAGAGCTGCTCGCTGTGCTGTGCTGTTTTTTTTTTGTTTTTTTTACTGCTCTCAAATGATCACAGGGAGAGGTGGGGTCAGAACTTAGGCGGCCCCTTGTGTTTGGGTTAGGCCTTTTACGTACAGTTATTACAGCTGAGAGGAGCAAAAAAAAAAAAAAAAAAAGACAAGATTGAGTGGAAAATCTTGGGGGGGGCCGGCAGGAGAAAGTTAGTCTGCAAAAAAAAAAGTTGATTCAGCTCTGAAATAATGTAGTTGCACCACCTCAAACTCATTTATTGCAAGGACATGAAGATGTGTCTTAAATATGAGGAGGAGTTTTCATCTTCGTCCTGTTCATACTGTGTGTGTCCACAGTCTTGAGTATCACGGGGTCACATCAACTTGTTGTCAGCAAAAAAACAAAAAGACTTTAAAGATGCAACCGTTGAAGCCCTCGTAGTGGTGCGCAAAGTACTGACCTGGCTGGTCTCCCCTGTGCAGGTTCTTCCCCCTCTCTGTCCTCCAAGAAGCCGCGCAGCAGAGGCCTCTTCTCCAGCCTCTTCTGCTGTCTGTGTCGGGATCAGCCCGAGCCTCAGCCCGTCAACAACAACGCCCCGCTGCTGGTGGAGGAGAACGGGACCGTCTCAAAGGTGGGATCAGAGGAAAAGACCAAATCAGCGTCAGGCAGACTTCAAAATGAACGTCCATCAAATTTCTTGCATCTGGCGTTTCGCTTCTTCGCCGTCATCTCACAAATATTTTCTTTTTTGTTTTGTTTTGGGACATCCAGGTGAAGCCACTGCTGCCTCCGGTGAAGTCGAAAGACTCTGGGAAGATCTGCGTGGTGATAGATCTGGATGAGACGTTAGTTCACAGCTCCTTTAAGGTAAGAAGCACAAATATGTACAGGTGTGTGCTTTCATTTGCAAAAAGAATGAAGGCGCTAGCTTTTGTATTTTTTTTTATTTATTTGAGATCAAATGAAATAGAAGGGTTTTTTAAAGAAACGGGTGAAAGCTTAAGCACTGCTTCGTCCCCTGTTACCACCTTGCATTATTATAACACTATGTTAAATATTAAAAACATGCATGAATAGGAGGACGACTTCTGCCTCCATCTTGGCTTTAAAAGTTACATTTCTGCCCTCGCTGGCAAACGCCAAACCCAAACTAGCTGCTTCATGAAGCCAGATAAACACAGCGCTCCTTCATGTCCACACACAGTGCAGACTGTTTGTCTCTACCTGTCCTGAAGTCACATTTAGTCTGTGTCTCTGAAAACAGGCCTGCAGCTCCTCTTTTCCTCTTAATTCCACATCTTGTGACTTATTTTTGCAAAAGAAAAACATCAATTTGATGTCTCACTAATGTGCTAAAAAGATTAAAAAATTCTGCTTCTTTTTTTTTTGTTCGCGGTTCTCGCAGCCGGTGAACAACGCGGATTTCATCATTCCTGTGGAAATCGACGGAACAGTGCACCAGGTAATGTTCCCAGCGCCTCACAGTCCCTGCGTTTGTGGTCGTAGGTGCTGCTGTGTGTGCGTTTGAGAGGTTTGAAGACGGATGACGTTACTCTGGGTTTGGGCCTGATTCAAGTAATCCAGGATAGGTTTGTTCAGACAAGCTCAGCCTATTCCGGATGACTTGGTTCAGGAACGCTGCCCTCAGCCGCACAAAGAAGAAAAACACATGGAGGAGGAGGAGGAGCTTCAAGGAAACCAGAGCTGGAGTTCACTTTTGAGATTGTCTTTCTGTTCTTCATATTTACTTCCCTATTCTAGCCTTGAGTGCATCACAGTTTGTGGCAATGTGAACTTTTAAACTGTCCATGAGTCATTTGCACATACTTTATTTAACACCAGAATACAGTTTCCTGCTTCCTGGGGCAGTAAAGGTCTGTAGTAACATGTTTTATATCAAAATGTAAGCGCTGCAGATACCTGATTCAAAACGCCCTGCGTCCCCCCCCCCAGGTGTATGTCCTGAAGCGGCCGCATGTCGATGAGTTTCTGAAGAGGATGGGGGAGCTGTTCGAGTGCGTCCTCTTCACTGCCAGTTTAGCCAAGGTGAGGACTTAGAAGTGACTGCACTTCAAATGCTGCTGTATAACGGGTATTAACATGATGATGAAATACCAGAGGCTGCAGCAAGGGATGAAGCTGGTTTCAGCGGGAACAGTTTCGACTGAAAAACGAGGCATCACTCATCGATCAGTTATCAAAACAACAGACTAGAGCGTGACGGCGTGCAGAGCAGCCCTGAGGCGCTACCTTTCGTCATAGTTGTTACATTTAATGAGAGGTGTTAACCGGCTAAATTTGGCAGCAGCTGTCAACTCAAGATGGGCACGTGATTGGCTGAAATTTGTCACTATGGAAAGAGATGTACCAAAAAAAAAAGTACCATCGAAATGAGCTGAGATTTCGTCTTCTATTCAGGAATGACTCTTGCTCGTTGTTTGGTTTGTTTGACTTTTATGAATCGCGTGTCTAAAACAAGATTCGTAGCAGCGCTACAACGGATCAACGCCGTTTTCGCTTGTCATTGTCTCAGTACGCCGATCCCGTCTCGGACCTCCTGGACAAGTGGGGCGCCTTCCGCTGCCGCCTCTTCCGGGAGTCGTGCGTCTTCCATCGGGGGAACTACGTCAAGGACCTGAGCCGGCTGGGGCGCGACCTCAACAAGGTCATCATCGTGGACAACTCCCCGGCCTCCTACGTCTTCCACCCCGACAACGCGGTGAGCACGCCACACCTGAGTCACTGCGGTTGTTGTTGTTGTGCGGAGCGGCATTTACTCCTTTTTTTTTTTTTTTTTCATTTGCAGCTTTATCGCATAAAATACACCATCTGTTTATCATCTGACTGATTCCCATTTACTTATTTCACTGCGCTTCCTACTTACTTCAAACACTCGTCTAGAAAGAAAGAAATGGGCATGAATGTTGCATTTTTTTTTTTTAAATTGAATTCTGAATTTATTGCATCTGGAGATTAAAGCAAAGATTTAGTGTCTATGACTTTAAGTATGTTCTCCATCAGGATCCAAAGAGGAATGAAAAGTCAAGGATCGATGATGTCACACATGGGATTACTGATGGTTTGTGTTGTCCTCCAGGTGCCCGTGGCCTCGTGGTTCGACGACATGTCAGACACCGAGCTGCTGGACCTCATCCCCTTCTTCGAGCGGCTGAGCAAAGTGGATAACGTCTACACAGTCCTCAAACAGCAAGGGGACGCCAGCTAACAGCGTTTCTGTCATCTCAGCTCTGAACGAGAAAAAAAAAAACGGCGTACACGACTGAAAAAAAAAAAAAAAAAAATACACAACAACTTCCTGCTCCAGCTTCCACCACCCCCTTCTGAACACAGACTGCTTCACAGCTGACCGAGCCTTCACCTTCCCAGAATTGAAACCAGGTCATGTTTTGGGGTGTCAATGCTGCCACCTGCTGGTCGAATAGAAAACTGCTTAAAGTTTGCCTTCAACTTTCTGTATCCTCTGGAACAAGGCTGGGTACTGGACTCTCACGGATCTAAAAAAAGTCCCATCCTGCAGAAAGTTCAGGATTTAGAAACCATGCAGGAATCAACTAGAGAGGACTTTTTTATGAAGATTTTAATGGAAAAGAAACTGATCTGACCTGTCAGTGATAGAGCAGATTGTAAACACGTACTGTAGATGTGCGTCACCCTAATCTCATCGATTATCACACTATTTGTCTGCAAACGCATGGTGTCTTTTTAGAGTTTTTAAAGCAGTATGATCAGGTATTTTTTGAATAATCATGACAGTGTTATGGCTACATCTGAACATAAGCAGTGGGATTGTGATGTCTAATATGATAAGGAATTGGTAAATACACTGAAAGACATGTTCAGTGCCTTGTGGGGGATTCTTTTCAGCATTATTTCTGACCTTTACAAAAGTGAAATTGTATCACGGCGACGTTCATTATTTGATTTCTTCACATCTATCGGAAAAAAGGATAGGAAAAAAAAAATCGACTTATTGCTTTTTTTCACAAGAATCAGCACAACATTTTGGTCTATGGGGACATACATCAGTGTAAAAATCCATAGAAAGTGTGCTGATTCTTAAAAAAAAAAAAGACTTTTTTGCACTGAAAATTGGTGTACACAAAAAATAAATGTTCTCAACGTAACATGCAAAGTTCTTTTGACAAAATGTCTGCATGGAAAAAGCAACAACTGCAGTGTTTCCCCTTAAAAGCCTGACACTAATATGAAAAGGAAACCATCTGTGCACATCGGTGAAGGAGCAGCTGCTATGTTATTCTGACATGGATCGTGCTTTTTTTTTTTTTTTTTTTTTTGGACATGTGTGGCAATGAATGTCATGGAAACTGTTGACTCCAGAGACGAAGAGGACCAGGATCACCTCCTTTAAAAAAAAAAAAAAAAAAAAAAACGCTTGGAAATTAACCTTCATGAATGTCGCAATGGTTTCACAGCCACTCGCACAACACTTGAATTTCTCGCAGCATTTATGAACTGATTTTGAATGGTAAAAGAAAGACGTCTGATGCAAAATAAGTTACACTCTGGCTTCTTGTTAGTTTCAGAGTACAGGTTTTTTTTTTTTTCCTCCCAAAGCGGTACACATGGGCTGGAAACTATTTCAGGACTCTGTATTAAAAGGTGTGTGGAGTGGGGGAGCTGCCATAAGGACTCGAAGATATATGAGGTGTTTGAAAAACAAAAAAAGTGTTTTCATTAAGTCCAGATTTAAAGGAGAAAGTCTCCCTGAAATACTTCAACACTGTTTTAAATGTTTCTCAGGCCGGGAAACGTATCATTCATTCATTCACAGTTGCAAAAAAAAAAAAAAAGGCATGCTGGGAAATGTAGGAAATCACTTCCAGAAATTAGATTTCTAAAAAAACTGATGTTAAAACAGTGTGAAGTAATTTCAGAGTGGATTTTTCTCTTTAACTCCATGGAGTTCGACCCAGACCGGACACCTTTTAGACTCTTCTCTTCCACGTATGCGTTGACAATACCATGTGTTGACACTGATGAATGAAGGTGGATTCGACTCAGAGCCTCCGCAGCATGGCTTGAGATGGGACAGCAAGGACACAGAAATCCACCGTATAAAGAGCTATTACATTATTTTTCTATGTTTAACAAATTCTTGTCAATCACATTAGCCCTTTTTCTTTTCTAAATACTGATTTAGTTATTCTTTTTTTTTTTTTTTTTTTGCCCTGGAGTTGGTCTTCTTGATACAATAATTGGTCCTGGTAGGTATATTAATATGTGGAGCAGGAAAACCAGCAAATGACTAAAAACGTTTTTACTGATGTAGGCACATAACAGGGTCAATATTTTCAGAGGTGTGTTTCATGTCAGCCATCATCACGTCTCAATTAGTTTAACTGTTATTGTTATTTCTTTGCAAAAGCAACAGTATTTATAGGAACATACAGTCATATAATTACATATAAAACGTGTTGTCACTACAGGGGCCCATTCACTGATACTGTACTTCTTACACATCCAGTAGGTATGTATATTTTGTTTTGCACAGTAATAAAGCAAACAAATTGTCATTAATATATGGAATATTCATGTTACTGTACTCATGATTGAATAGATGTAACCTAATTTTTTGACCTATTGTTTTATCATACCAAAATATATGTGGACTCTATGTAACAATGCCATTTTCTTTTCCCATAAATGCTAAATGAAAAATGGTCCAAGTGAGGTTTTTTTTATTGAGCATTTAATCTTTCACAAATGTTTAAAATGAGTTAGCTTTAGATGTACTACTTGCTTTTAGTAATTTAACATCAGCCGCAGAGGAACAATCTTACTTCAAGCGGCCATGTTCGTTTGTTTTTTTTTCCCGACAAGAGCTTCTTGAATTTGTGTATACAGGTGGGAAGCGGATCTTTCCGAGGATCACTTGAAGGCAGCGTTTTAATCAATTAGACGCTGCGTAACAAAACATCGTAAAATATCGCGTTAATCAGCTAATTGGTCGCTGTCGGCGAGTAGCGCAGTTGTCTTGGTAAACTACAAGTAAACATGAGACTAACTTGTGTTTTGGAGCCGTGTTGTCGCCCAACTCATGAACGTAAGTTTAAAATTAATCAACTAGTTTATTTTATTTATTTTTTAAATTGAAGTGCAATATGGAAACATAGTGTGAATAATGTCACTGCAGCAACTTGCTAATCAATCAATCAATTAGGCTTATTACTCTTCATCCACAATGTGTTAGAAAGTAGTGATGAAAGTGCCACAGCTTTTTCGTCTTTCTTGGAGAGGAAAAGATTGCAAAGTATTCAACACCATTTAATAAACACTGTCATTCTGTGTTTTATTCAGTGGGGGTTTTTATTTGTATACAATATTGTAAAGGGAATTATAAATCTTTAAAAGGCAAATAAATACAATCTACACTGTAAAAAAGGAATAACTTCACTGAAGTAACATGCTTCAGAATACATGACTTCACTAAGAGCTCTCAATTCAAACTCAAGTCAGAACAGAGAGATGCAGGCCATCCAAAGACTCCTGAGCGATTCACAATTTTGCAGTCTTTCTTTCCTTCGTTCAAAGTCAATGCTTTACTTTCTCCCCCCCCCCTTACTTTTCCATTACAGTGAGTGTGGCGCTGCTTTTGGCCTTGCCCATGGTGAACTTCACCGCCCCGCTCATGTCTACGCTGGTGTTTTTCAGGGTGAGTTTGTGGACTGTCCCGTGGCTTTCAACTCGAACGAAGGGGCCTGGCTGAAGAGCCTCTCCATTCAGAGTCCAAACGGGGGCCTTGTTTATGTCGACAGATACCTCGCACTGGAAACACGCTGCCTCCGACTCAGTCACCTCCTCATCCTCTAGTTCTTTGACAATTACAAGCGCTTGGGCTGCAGAAACAAAGGGGAAACATGCTATCATGGTGTTGTTCAAAACTCATCAAATCCAACAGCAGTAAGATAGAGAAGCAAAGATTCACCTCCTTTTCATTTTAGGATCAAGAACCCTCTACAACCAGCTTACCTTCCACCATCAGTTTGGCTTTACATGTGTGCTCCCCAACCTCGATGCTGTAGGTGCCCTCGTCCTCCACTGACGCCTGCAAGATGACTAGTTTGTGGGAGCATTCATCTGCCAGGATCTCAACTCGATCCGAGGGAGCGAGCTCCTCTGTGCCCTTATACCAGGTGGCGCTGCAGCGAGGCGAAGAAACGGTGCATTCAAGGATCACTCTGTGTTTCTCCAGGGCTGTACGATCTCGCAGGGGTTTTACGATGGTGACAGGAAGCTCTGAGGCGAGAGGCACACGTTCAAGGTTTTTCATGAAACATTTTTAAACTGTTACAATCCCATACAGATTCAACTCAGACAACAAAACAAAGTGAGACTTACCTTCTACTTCAAGGTAAGCCGTGGACTCTATATCCTTGGCTGTAAAGCGGATTTCCCCAGCGTCCTCAGCTGTGACGTTACACATGAGTAGGAAGTGTTTGGTCCCTGAAAGAGGACAAAAGATTTGTACAATCCACCTACATTACAGCTCTTCTTTAAATTTGGTGAGTTCAAACTTCAATAAGACAATTACCAGTGCTTCATTCATTTTTGTCGTCCCTCTGTAAGTGTTGCTTCTCTTCATTTGGTGCTACCTGGGAGCCTTGCAATTCCCTTTACACCCACCAGAGGTCATCCCAAATACTTGTATCATTTGTTTAGAGGCAACTTTTTTTGCAACTTAAAAGATGATTTAATTTTTCCCTTGTTTTATTTACATTTTTATTCATAAAATACATTTCATTCCTTGGTTACTAAGGCAGTGTGTGTATCTAAGTGCTTTGAATTTTGCAGAGATTTCTTCTTCACTCTCTCTCATCACTCCCATGACTAATCACTTCCTCCTTTTTCTAACCTTCAGTGCGGATCTTGATGGTGCTAGTGGGCCGGATCTTGTGCCCATCTTTGTACCACTCTCCTGGGACGTCTTCCAGAGAAACCTCACACATGAAGACAGCGTTGTGGTCCTCCTGGATGTAAAGGTCCTCCAGATCGTGCACTAACTCCAACTTGTGCTCTGAGAGGTTAGTACAGAGATTCAGATTCGCAATAATAGAATCCCAAAAAAAAAAAAAAATGTTGTACACCAATATATACATTTCCCAGTATAGCCCCTTGTAAGGTTATATACTGAACTAAGCACACTTGTTCAGTGTCTGCAAATAAAAGAGCAAGTGTGCAGGCATAACTTCTTCTCGCTGTGTTATAATTCTTACCATAAACCTCCAGTGAACAGGAAGTGTTGATGTCTCCTGTGTCACATGTGTAGGAGCCAGAGTCAGCCAGAGAGCACAGCAAAATCTGACAGAAACGCTTTCGCCCCATGGAGTAGATCCGACAGTTCTTTCCTGGCTTCAGCTCCGTCCCATTCTGGTTCACAAAAGCAAGCGTGCACAGGTATGTCTCATGAACCGGGAAAATGCATTTCACAGTAAGCAAAAGCAAAGTCAAGAGCGAATGGGGTTGTAATTGGTCTATTTTTACCTTAAGCCATCTGACTTCAACAATTTGTCTGGAGAATTCACACTCCAAAGTGGCCGAGCATTCCTCCTCCACACGAACATCGGAAAGTGGTCTCAGGATAGTCACCGGAGTCTCTGTTGATTTTAAATCCAATCAACAACACAATTAACAAGCAACTGAATAACCTCATGGGTCAATGATGTGGTCGTAGTTCACTTTTCCAGTTTGCAATTTATTAAAACTAACCAAATGTGTACTTTAACAGCAAAGCAGAGCTCCACAGGCCAGTATTTACCTTTGACAGTGAGCCTTGCAGTGGTGCGTACCCCTTCAGCTGAGAAGACGATGGTGCCCGTATCCTCCAGGGTGAGATTTGACAGGGTGAGGCCATGGACTAATCCATTGGTGCTCACCCGAGACTGGTTGTTCGGTTTCACTCGAATGCCATCCTTCTGCCAAATTCCCTCCACATCCGTGTGCGAGAGCTCCACTTCGAAGGAGGCTGTCTCTCGTTCAAAGGTTTCCTGATCAGTTAGGCCTTTGCGGATGGAGATTTTACGGGCTGGATTGGAAGAGATAAGGGGGGCGATGGCGGTGATGATTATTTCCGAGATTCAGAAACTATTCTTATCAGAATGAAATCATACTATTGTGAAGATCACTCCCTTAATCCTAGGGTAATGTAATCTATAATTTAACACCCCTGTAATTTGTAAATTAAATCTTTTATATCTGCATTTTATGTATAACAACATTTCTCTGAAGCATCGCTAACACTTTCCGTGTACATTGAAAAGAACACTATGTTTCAAGGACAATAAAGGGTGGTTCAAATATAGAACAAGCTCAGTTTATCACATGACAAAAACAACACCTACAGGTGCTCCATAGCACCATGTCATTCAACACACTATTGTTGACAGCGTGGCCTTGTTTCAAAAAAACCTTTTCACACTTGCAGGACTAGCCCTGCTATTCTTAGGCTCTCTTTGCACTGTGCCATACTTTGAAAACACCTTACAATATCCTGTTCTTCAGTTTCACAGAAATCAGTGTTAAAGCTGTACACTAAACTCGCTGCTGAACAATTCCTACCAATTTAATTGTTCTGCTACCCCTCAAATATTTGAATGTATTCAAGTGAAGTATTTCAATAGTGTCTAAAACGAAATAAAATGGTTGGCCAAATATTTAGCAAAAATGCAAAATACTTTCTAAGAAGCCGCCTTTGTTTTTTTAATATTTTTTGGAAAAATACATGCATTTCAGGTTCAACTGTCGGTCTGACAAAACAAGAAACATGATCATGTAATATTGAGGTCTTTATAAGTAAACACCATGGACCACTTACGTTCCACATTGAGCTTGACCTGGGCCCGGTCATGCAGGGTCTCACAGCGATAGGTCCCCCGGTCGGCCAGAGTCAGGTTCTGGATGCTCAAACTGCGTTTACAGCCATTCTGTGATAGGGTGTGTCTTGGACCAGGCTGGATGACCACTCCTTGCCTCATCCACTGTACTTCTCCTGTCTCAAGGCTGATCTCTGTCTCTAAGGTGGCGTCACCAAACTCTTCTGCCATTACAGCCTCCATTTTCTTCGTAAACATGACCTGGGCCTCTAAAATGTGTGAGAAGAGACAGAAAGATCGGTTTCAAGGAACTCCTGATTGTGCACCATATCTCGTCTTTTTGTCATGAAATGATCATACCGTTAACTTTGAGGCTTGCTTTGCTGATTTGTCCCTCAGCCTCTGCTGTAATCTTCGAGCAGTCCAAAATCTGACACTTTTTGATGACCAAGGTTTGACACAAACCGTTCTGGTTTGCCTGGAAACGATCACCCAGGGTGATAGGCTCATTATCCATGAGCCAGACCAACTGGACATCCTCAGGGGAAACAACACACTTAAATGTGGCATCTTCTCCTTCAAGAACAGTGGTGTTGTGGAGCTCTGTCAGGAACTCCACTACTCTTGGCACTAAAAAGACATAATAGAGATTATGAACCTCTATCCACACCTCAACAAGAAAATCTAAGTCCAGGAATACTTACTCTCTACTCTCAGTATTGCCACAGTCCGATCATCTCTGGACTCACAGGCGTACTCCCCAGCATCCTCTCTGGTTAAACGGTGGATGGTCAAGCTTCGCTCAACTCCATCTGCCCGGATGGAGAACCTTCTGCTTGGAACAACCTCTAGGCCATTCCTTAACCACTGGACATCTGCTTTTGGCTTGCACACCTCACAACGAAGGGTCACCATACCATCAGCATGGGCCACAGTGTCTCGCAGAGGACTCATAAACTTGATTCTCATTTCTGTGATCGAAAAAAAAACAAACAAGAAAATGGCTTATAAGTCCAAACTGAAGTATTGTACATCATTTTTGGATAATAAAAGGAAGCTGAGTGTTAACCTTTCACCAGCAAGCTGAAGTTGATCTGGTCAGTGTTCACGTCGCAAGTGTACTCGCCAGCATCAGAGCGCCTCAAAGGGTCGATAGTGAGAGTGCGCTCATGACCCTCAGTGAGTGCTCTGAAACGCTCTCCTTCAACAGGCGACCAGTCTTTCTGCCAACGCACAACAGCACTTTCTTTGGACACGTAGCTCGTCAATGTCACGCTCTCCGCCTCGTACCCCGTCACAACAATGTCATCCTGCTTGTTCACAAATGTTACTGGAGACTCTGACGGAAGAGACAAGAGAGGTCCCAAGTATAGTTAAACTGCAACGAGAATTAAATATTGGCAGTGTTCACTCTGAATCTTTACCTTGAATCCTGACAATGCTGATCATCTTGTCGTCCACGGCATCACACACATACTTCCCAGAATCTGATGGCTGGACATTTGAGATGATAATTTTTCTCAAAGTGCCGTAGGTCTCAATATATGTACGGGAGTCTTCAGAAAGCAGACGGTCATTGAAGTACCACTGAGCAGGGGCATTGTCCCGGGACACTTCACATGCCAGGATTAGGTCTTCCCCTGCCATCATCTCTTGGTAGTCAGGGTCATTTGAGTTACCCACAATTCTCACTGGAGGCTCTAAAGTCAAGGAGAAAAGACAGTTGCTTCTTTTGGGGAACAGTTTTAAACTCAAACCTTTTATTTGAGATTCATAAAAAAACAAAAATCCTACCTTCTACTGTAACCTGGAAGCTGATGCTGTCATCTCCAACATCCAGGAAGTACTCTCCTGAGTCTCCAATCTCAGTGTTTAGGATGACCAGCGAGCGGAAAGCACCTTCTTCTTCTTCGCAGAACCTTTCATCACCCTCAACACGGCAGTTATCCTTGTACCACTTGGCTACGGCATTAGCTCTGGACAGCTCGCACTCCAGCACAATGTCATCAGAAATCAGAGATTTTAGATTTGTCTTAATCTCTGACTTTCTTAGGATCTTCACTGGAGGCTCTGTAATACGGAATTACATATTAATACTCAATTATGGTCAAGGGAGAGAAATAATCTGAGGATCTGATACATAATGCCTCTTACCTGAAACTTTGACCTGGAAATCAATTTTATCATCTACAGCGTCACAGGTGTACTTCCCAGAATCCTCTGGGGTAGGAGAGTGGATGGTCAGACGGTGGATCAGTCCGTCCTCTGTGATGGTGACGTTACTGCTCTCTTGTATTTCTCTGCCATTTAGCCACCATATGACTTCAGCACTTGGCCGGGACACCTTGATCTCCAGCACGATTGGTTTGCCGGTTAAACTCTCCAGTCTGTCAAGCATGTTTTGGGGACGAGTAAGCGTCACTGGTGACTCTGAAAGAAGGCATGAACAAGGTTTTTTTTGGGGGGGTGGGGGGGGCAAGGGTCATGAAAGATGGGAATGTGCCCAAATAATCTAAACTTGGTTATCCATTTATCATGATGCTAAATTGTGAGCCTTCCACCTCAATCTTACCTGTAATAGTCACAAGGAAGGCAACAGAATCATCTTCAGTGTCACATATGTATTCCCCTGCATCTTCCACAGTGGTGAAAGGTATGATCAGTCTACGTTGGGCCCCATCCACCTTCAGGATCAAATTAGGACCCTCCTCTACCTCCAGGCTGTCCTTATACCACCGGACAGGGGCATCGGCCTGGGAGATCTCACAGCTGAGCTCCAGCCTCTCAGGGGCCAAATGAGTCAATTCCAAGTCAGATTCACTGGGGGAAATTATTCTTACTAGTGGTTCTGGAGGAGGAAGAAGACAGTTCGCAATCTTTTAAAAAATGCTTTAAAGATTCTAAGTGCGGTAAAAAGAAAAAAAACGGTCCTACCTTTGACAGAAAGCTGGAAGAAGACAGAGTCCCCATCAGTTTCGCAAACATATTCTCCACCATCCTCCACTGAGCCAGAGAGAATGCTCAGCCTCCGGTAAGGACCTTCTGATATCAACTGGACGCTGTTGCTTTCCTCCACCTCCTGGCCGTCCTTGAACCAACACACCTTCCCACTGGATCGGGACAACTCGCACTGCAGGTGGATCTCCTCTGAGACGTAGCCCTCCATCACAATATCATCCTTAGGTTCAACAATCATCACTGGAGGCTCTGTGTTTGAAGTCAGAGGAAACAACGTCTTTAATGGAAGAGAGATGTTCTACACTTCGCTCACCTTTGAATATATGTTTTTAAACATTACTTAGAAAAACGGGGACATCCATATACCTTTGATATTGACAGTGAACTCTATGTTGTTGTTTCCTGCTTGGCAGGTATAGCTTCCAGCATCTGACGTCTCTGCAGAGCGAATGATCAGCCTCCTCATGGTCCCCTCTGCCTGCAGAGTGATTTTGTCGCTGGGCTTTACCTCACAGCCATCCTTATACCTGTGACATATAAAATAAAACAGATAACACAATGTCTTAAATAACCAACTAATGATTTTAGGAAACCTGCATGGAAAAACAACAAATCAACAACAACAACAACATCAATGTAATAAACAGCATAAGTAGAAGCACATATTGGCTAACAATTCTCTTCATCTTACCACACAACCTCTGCATCTTCTGCAGAGACATGACAGAGGAGCACCACAGGGTCCAGCTCCATACTGCTCTTATGGAGCTCCTCTTCTGGGACGGGAGTAAACTCCACAGGTCGACCTGCAGAAAACAGGAGGAGTCAGCAGCTGGAACACAAGGTACCAGTGATTTAACTTCTATCCATCAAATCAGAAATATTTTTTGCAATTTGTTTTAATCATAAAACAAATCCTGGATGAGGTAGTTGCGGTTATTAGGCGTTGGCATTTGTTGCAAACAACCTTACAAGGTTTTGAGTTCGCTGTACAGAAGATCATATGAAGGAACCCGAAGGGCCAACACATTTCTAACCATAGACTACAAAAAATGACTCATCAGACAAGATACATTTGCGTTTTTTTTATGAAAGAAAGTATGAATGTGAATGTTGTCATTTCAGAAAATCCTGAGAAGCACTTTTTCCTGATAAACACTTCTTACCTGCAACATCCACATTGAATTTGATGACATCTCCAGAAGTTTCACATGCGTAAACTCCAGAGTGAGATGCATCAGCTGATTGGATCACAATTCTCCTCATGTTCCCATCTGCTTGGATGTTAAGACCATCGGTCACCTCCATCTCCTTGCCATCTTTGAACCAGGATACTTTTGCAAAGGGGTGGGAGACTTCACAGTAGAGCACAATAGCATCACCTATGTCCACCCTTTTTTTGCTGTCTAAGTCTGACAGAGGACTGAATTTTATGACTGCAGCTGCAAAGAAGTAAACCCACAATCAAACACCAAAGGACAGCATCATTAACATGTTAAATGTGACAGAATAAATATTTCTACACCTACGTTTCACTCTGAGTACAGCTGAATCTCTGACTCCGTTGGCTATAAATGTGATCTCTGCTGTGTCCTCTGCAGCGCAAGTTTCACGAATAACCAATGAGTGCTTTGTTTGGGACTGTTGTACTGAATATCGGCCGCCATGTTGCAGTTGTGCGCTATTTAAAAACCAGGTTCCAACCATTGTTGCAGACAGTTCAATGGAGAAGTGGGCGTCTTCTCCTTCCACAACTTCACAGCCTTTCATGTTACAGTGAATCTTGGGTCCAGGAACTAAGGAAACAGTATAATTTTAAGTTTACAAAGAATTTAAACCTCATTGGAATTTGAAATAACATGAATATTTAAGCATCATTCTGCATTGTAAACATTTATATTAAATTGAATCCACCAGCATGAAAGCCAGTCTTTCATGTAGCCTATGTTTTAAGAGAATGAAGATAGATTTACAATGAATAAAATGTTCATTTCTTTATCACAGTTATCCTCCTTACCCAGATGGACAGCTTTGGGAAACTCCACATGACCGCTTCTCCCGTACTTGTTGATGCAGCAAACACGGAACCGGTAGTCGCCTTCACATGGCACGCTGTCACCAGCGACCTCAGCTGTAGTCGCAGTCTCTGAGGTGAAACACTTCTGCCACTCTTGGGAGCCAACTTCCTGTCTCTCCACAACAAAGATGGATCGGGTGGAGGTCTGGCTGTTGGGGGCTGGCACCCAGGTAAGCAGAGCACTGTTGGGGCGATCCTCGTCCATTTTGACTCCGACAGGACAGATAGGAGGGCTATGTCTTGTGGCTGCAATACAAAAAGGGCAAAGTAAATAGTAAAAGAATGATTAAGGCAAGTTAGCCTGTTTGATGAAATAATGTAAAATAAAAATGTCATCATCAAGCCTGTGTAACTTTGGCTTCCAACAATTTACAATTAACTTAATTACAATATGGGATATTTGTCTAAGACCTTCCCATGTCACCTAAGAAATATTTCCAAAACCTTTCATAAACCAATTCAGTCAAAGTAGAGACAATCGCATACATTACGGTTTCCTGAATTTACCTTTAACCTTGAGACGTGAAGAGGTCTTGGAGCTTCCTGCGACAAAGGTCACTACACCTGAGTCTTGATAGGTCACGTTGACGAAGACCAGAATGTGAGTTTTTCCGAAAGACTTCAGGATCGTTTGATGAGTCTCGTGCAGTTTCAGACCGTCTTTGAACCAGTGGATCTCCATTTCGTCGCTTTCCACTTCCACGCAGAACACGGCGTTCTCACCCTCCAGGACCTCCAGCTTTCGGGGAAGCTTACGAATAATTGTACCTGTAAGTAGAAATAATTGGTATTGTATAGCCAATTTATTTTAGAGTAAAATCTGTTGTTCATTGTTTTCTTAGGTTACATCAAATATTTATTTTTTTACATTGAAAGACACGATTACCTAGAGGTCAACTAAAATGATACATTTGATTTTTGAAGATCACAAGATCTTTTGATATGGTTTGATATGCTGAATAAAAATGTCTCATTTGTGGATCTTAAACCCCACAATGTAATGTAAGTGGGTTCATTAGCTTTTCTGAGGCTTTAAAATGTAACCACTATAAACTCAATGAATTACCTTTTTATTTTAGAAATGTAAAGTAAAGAATACCTTTCACTGACAGCTCTGCGATGCTTTTTGCTCCATCTGGCATCTCGCAGAGATACACTCCATCGTCGTCCGTCCCAACATCATGGATGGTCAGTCTCCGTCTGGTTCCTTTCTGCTCCATGCCGTACTTACTGCTGGGCATCAGCCGCTGGTCCTCCAGGTACCAGGCTGATGGGATTGACTCATCAGGGACCTCGCACTCCAACACGGCCACATCCCTCTCCCTTACCTCTACGTCTTTTAAAGGACACCTGAACCGCACAGCTGGGCCTAAAAAAAATGTTCATATTGGTTTTATATGGTTTTTAAAAAGATCTGCTTAAAGTAACACCGTAAAGTTTTTTTTTTTTAAAGTTTAACTTACAATCCAATGTTTATTTTTAAAGATGTCTTCTACTGAAATATTTGTGTTTGACCAGTTACACTTGCAGGAAAAGCTGATATTTTTTTTAAAAGATTGAGGTTCTCTTACCTTTCACAGACAGGTGAACAGCGCTGAGTGTGTTTCCAAGAGCATTTGATGCTGCACACACATACAGTCCTGTATCCTGCACTTTACAGTACAGAACCTTCAGTGTGTAGTAACCCTCTCTGTCCTCAAATACCAAATGACGCCTCCCTGGCTCTAGGGGAACCCCATCTTTCTTCCAAATGATCTCTGGCTTAGGCTTCCCTGTTACAAAGCAGCGGAACTTGGCGTGTTTCCCCTCTGCCACTGCAAACTTCTTTGCTTTAGAAGCATTGACAGTTTGCTCCTCTGTAAGCCTTGACAAGCTGAGCCTCCCGCCCCTGTGCTTTGGCGACCATTGGCTGCTTGCCTGACCATTTGAGGACTTCTTACTGTCGCCCCGCTCCGGTACAGGCTCAACAAGCAGGACAGCACCTGCCAGGGCCTCGCCATGGCAGTTGGTGGCCCTGCAGGTGTAGACCCCTTTGTCTGGCATGCGTGTCCTGTAGATCTTGAGCTGGAACCAGCCGCCATCTTGATTGTTCACGCTGAAGTGTGCGCTCTCGAAGATGTCATTCAGCTTCTTCCCGTCTTTCTCCCATGTTACCTCTGGAAGAGGAGTGCCCCAGATTTTGCAGGAGAAGGCAGCGTCTTCTCCCCGATCCACCCTCAGAGAGAGAGGCTTGATGAGAAATCGAGGTTTGTCCTCAGAAGTTTGATCAACCTCTTCTCGAGCTTCATTTAACTTGCTGTTCCACCTGTGCTCTCCATTCACCCCTTCTCCATTTTCTCTCCTATGTTCACCATTTGGCATTGTACAGAAGCCATTCAGTTGTCCTTGGAGCTCACCATTTTCCTTTGTTGGCTGCTTCACACCATTGACTGCTAATTGCCTTTGCCCCCCGTCTTGTGGCTGGGCCTCTCCTTCTACTTTCAGGGAGGCTGCGGCATAGGTTTCACCTATGCTATTTTTGGCCTTGCAAATATACTGGCCAGCATCATGCAGAGTCACCCCATTAATGATTAGAAGGTAAGCTTTCCCCTCCTCAGAAAGCTTGTAGTGTCCATCAGACAGGATCTGGACACTTTTACGCTCCCAGATCACATCAGGACGAGGGTCACCATCAATTTGGCACCTCAGTGTTGCAACTGTGCCGCACTTTGCCACTATAGGGCGGGGATAGCCCAAAAGGCGAGGAGCTCCTCCAAAAATATCCATTGCAATGTCTCCTTCTTTTTGGGTTTGAATGAAGAAATGTCCTAATTTTCTGGGTTGCCTTGATTATCGCCTCGTTGGTGAAATAGCTGTAAGACAAAGAGAAGTTTATTTTGGAAGGCCGTCAACTTCAACTGTTACGCTGAATCAAACAATGTTAAGCTTAAGTTTTGACATGAAGTCCAGTAAATGGTTGTCATCTGTACCTCTTTGTCTACATCTAACCTGATGATTGATTATAGAGAGACCTGTATTGCTATGTTTCAAACATTCCAACTTCTTCATGAAGTCGTCGAGGGTTAACTGAGCGTCAGTTCGCTCTTTATCACATCCTTTTATTGAAGTATTTTTTTCTGGCAAACATAAACCACTCTCACTTGTGTCTCAGCTGGTGCTGTAACTCATTGAAGAGTGTATTTATAAAGTAGTATGTCCAAAAAAAGACACCAGCGACCGTGTGTCACACAGCACACATCTGCAATCACTAACTAACGCAAAACTGACACGTGACTGTATGTGTGGAGTATGAGTTTACTGATGTATTTTCTTTGTTCTAAATAGTTGCATTGTTGTCATGTATGCAGTCTGATCACCCTTAATAGTCTCTTGATTAAGACGTATAGTAGCTTATGGCTCATGCTAAACCAGCCAGAAAACGTCAATCTCTCTCATGTGGCTCAATTGTTTCCCTAATGTTGTCACCACCTTTCTTTGGGCATTAAGAATTGCAACAGTCCCTGCTGTATGACGCACCACAGTCCTTATCCAATGCACATCCTCTAAACAGCATGGATCATTAGTTATGTATGGTCAGTCTTGAAATGAAACAGGCAACAGAACAGCCAAAGGATAAACTTACCGTTGCTTTTGAGTCGCCTTTAAATCATTTTGCAACTGTTTGCGTTGATTCCTTTATCCAAATTATCCTCAGCTGTCATCATTTCATTTGTATGACTTTTGGTCCTTCCACAAAATTGTCTTTTTCTCGTTAGAAATGCCAAATATTGGTTCCTTTGATCCGATGAACAGTCATGAAGGCTGAGAGACCCCTCAGCTCTTTCCCCTCTGGTTTGGTTTGTTGTTTTTTGACTCTGCCACAGCCTCTGTACACCTCCTGGTCACTGTGAGTTAAAGCGAGCAAGACTAATCAGTTCTTCTATTCACCCCTGGTGGCTCACAATTGTAGTTTCATCTCTTGGTTGTGTCTCCTCAGTTTGGCGTTGGATTACAGGTGGCTGAGAGGAATACGACCACAGACGTTCAGCAGAGTTCTTGGTTCATGCGTCAGCTCTGATACTATCATTGTCCAACAGCCTAAGAGTGAGAGAGGGGGTTGGAATGGGTGGTGGAGGGGCATTAAATGCTTTCGCAGCTGCTGCCACTGCGAGCCACTACCTAAAAATACCGGCAGTTTCGATGACAGCAGGTCAGATAAAGTTAGGCCCTCCATTCACAGACCATGGCTCACTGAAGATAAGGGGGAGGCTGAGCTCTGCTATGGATCTCCCGGCTCAATAGATATCCCGAGTTAAACCTTAGAAAAGAAAGGACACTCCAGCTGCTGGGACTCCTTGAGTCATGAGTCACGCTGACCCACAAATAGGGTCAGACTAGAGTCACATCAATGTAAGAAAAGGAAATTTAAAAAACAAACTTGAACCTAAAACGATTTAAGCATCGCAAAAATCCTGATATCGTTTGTTGTATTTGATCCTTGAGATAAATTATAAGGCTTTGTAGATCTAAAAAACGACATAATTAAGTCAAACAGTTTGAAGCCTCCATGGGTCCTTAAGGCAAATCTAAAAGGTTACATGATGATTGAAGTAACACAGCTTTTCTTGAGACAGTAACTTTTTACCAAATTTCAGAGGGAGATATCAGTATTAAAAATGTTTTGGATCAAGCAAATCTATTATAAGATGAAACATTGGAAACCATCTGTGGGAATCTTCTGAATTTTAGAGTTGACATTAATACTGAAGAAAATGTGTTTATTCTTAAAAAAAAAAGAAAAACAAGGTCCTTGAGGGCTATTACAGCGGATGAATGTGAAATAGTTTGAGTAAGAAATAAAGCAGAACATTTTTTAGACCTAATTCTGAATAAATAGATAATTCTGCTTGATACTGCTTGACTAAAAAAATAAGGGCTTATTCTTTCTGCGTCTTCATCAACTGCAAAAACCATTGAGGCTTTTTTTCATGCCTCAGAAAAAACGTATTAACTGTAGCAGGAAAAAGGTTAAAACTGAATAAAGAGGACATTAGACAAGGCATTACAGCAAGTGGAAGTATAAGCCTTTTTGTAAGCTGAGACTGTTCTCAGGCATTCCTGAGATAGTGATAAGAAAAAGATTACCTCAGTGTCAAAAGAATTTAAGCCCATTATGACCCGATGAGCGCTATCCTCACTATCAGGGTGTTAGGAAACCGTTTCAATGTAATTTTTTGCTGCTTTCATAGTTCAGGTCTGAACTAGAAGCTGTAAATTGAACAGATATGATTATAAATGCATAGAGAATAAAGTGAAGCAGGTTTTTTTGTCATGTATAACACAGAACTCCAAAGCTGTTCTGAAAGATATCAGGATTTAACAACAGATTTACAAAATAAATTGCTATTTTTCTAGTTGCATTTCCCGAAGCAAGTGGTTGTACTTGTGCAGTTAACAGACTCCTACCCCCTCGCAGACTCCTGCAGATTTGCATCCGGTGTTGACAGTTGTCGCCTGCATTCTCAGACAATAACGCTCTCTTCAAGTGGAGTGTTTTGGACAAAGCCACTGATAGACGCTGCAAACTGTTGTCCCAGTTGTGTGACCTTCAGTGCCTTGGCATACCACCTTTAACAAAGATGTATTGAAACAAGTACCAAGAAGAGATGTTAAATCATTTCTAGTTAGAAGAAACTAAAATAACCTCTGATAACAAGCCCCTGTTATAAAACAATTTGCTAAATGAATAGCAGAGTCATTTGAAGGACTGACACCACACTAGTGGTTCCATTTAAAGCTGCTGGTACCTCTGACATCCATGCAGTCATCCCTGCAGCTGTTAGGTACGATGACTACCACGAATCAAAAGCACAGCACCGCTCTTAGTCATGAGATTGGGTTTCAATATCAAAAGCTGAAGAGGATTGACAGAGGCTGTAGCCTTTTAAATAGACGTCAATCACCCCTGTTTTGAGTTGAGGAAACCTTTACAAGTTAAATCAACCTCTTCTTACCAGAAATGAAGAAATCATTTTGCTTAATGTGCTTTTACTGATTTTTGGGGCAAAAAATTAAAGAAACTTGGTCATTAATATTTTTTAAGTTTAATGCAAAGCTGAAAGTTCACTTCAGCCAGTGTGCATCCAGTCTCCCTGTATCTGAACTGAGTGGTGTATCATAAACAGGCCGTCCACTGAATCTTTCAGGTCCAGGCTCTGCTGAGGTGGACAAGCTGGATTGAGTTAAAACAAAAACAAAGCAAACTTTGAAACTTTCTGAGTAAAAACTAAAGTAAAACTAAGACATGAACCCTGAGTTTGATTTTCTTCCTTTTTTAAACTTCAGCATTTGCATCATTGTCCAGCAGATGGGGCTAGAGATTTATTTAAACTGGCCTTTTATTTTATTTTTTTTATATAGTCAACACAAACTCAAGTGAACTCCATACAAAATAAATGAAATACATTAAGGAGGCTCACTTTGAAAACCCACAACTCTGACCTCCCTAAGGGTGGAGGGCAGGATCATTAGTGAGTAGTGAAGCTCTGCAAATGCTCATAGCTATGAGGTCTTCTCTGTAAAGTCATTAACTGATACAGTTGAAAAGATTATTTAAATACACATGATAAAGGAACTCAACTCAGCTTTACTCAACTTAACTTTATTTATATAGCACTTCACACACAACTCTAAATGACTGGTGCTTAAGAATGTTACTTGTGAGCAGAGAAGAATGTGCAGCTTCTACTTTTTGCCATGAAATTAATTATTTCCTGTATGATCTTATCAAAGTGGAAAGTCTGGCTTCTAAATCTGTGAAAATGTTTTGGTCCGGGGGAAAAAAAACTGACCCCAGAGACCAGAAGAAGCGTTTTAAAGCGCACGTACACTCTTGAACGCATGATCCTATCCCTCCATATTTAACTTGATCTCTGCTGTGAGAGTGAGGGGTAAATGTATACTGAGAGAAAAGGAGGAGATAGGGAGGTGGGAAATGATATGGGGGGGAAAAAAAGGCATGCAGAGAAGAGAATAAAGATTGAACATTCCTGTCAGGTGACCTCTGACATTTTGGCTCCTCCTCCTTCTCCCTGCAACCTGCAAGCATGCTGGGAGAATCAACAAGGGATTCTGGGAAAGACAGGAGGAGGGCTTTTTTAAAATACAAATAACATCTGTGTGTATGTGTGAGGCAGAAAGAGGAGTGTAGTCGAGCACACATGTTTTTTTGAAATGATTATTGTTGCATATTTTTCTCCTGGGAATAATTTTAGCTCAGATTAATCAGTTTTCCTGGATGTAGCATTGGTACAGCTTGTAGCGCGTAAATCTTCTTCATGTGGGAAAAGCAGCTTTTTTTTTTTATTGTATTATTGGAAATGGAGTTTCCTGGTTTGAACTTTCCGTGGAACGTCTTCTATTTGTGGAGACAAGAGTCCAAGGGGCGCAGCAGTTGCTCTTAGTAAATTAAGCAATCTGAATCCAAAGTGATGGAACCTATTTGTGAGTGATGGATGAAAATGGTTTATTTGCACTTAAAAGCAAATTCAGTCGTTGCTTCTCACGTATCTAGTTTTGGAGTTGTTGATAAAAACCACAGAACTGGCAGAAGAAGTTTTGAAACAGAAAACTTTACCAAGAAAATTGTTTATTACCGTACCTGAAAATGAAACTGTGAATGGACCTGATTGTAACGTGAGAATTGACATAGTTGGTTTTGTTCACTGTTTAGCCAAATATATCTAAATTCCAACCTTTTTATTTGTACTTTTCTGACCTTGAAAGCTTAGACAATGATCTTAATTGGCAGAGTTGGCAAACGTATGACCATTAGGCTACAGCAGAGCCTCTTCAATATATTCCTCTAGCCAACATTTCTCATGCTCCCTTCTCAAACTGCCATCCAGTCCATCATTTTAAGTTTTCCATTCCTCAGGGTTGGTCTGCGAAGGCGGGGCAACAGTGTAGTGTGTTTTAAAAGCAATAAATCCTTGAATCTCTTCAATATCGAAGATTTTTAGATTGATCCTTGCATATTAGTAAGAGGACTTGCAATTTCAAATGTGTTCTTCTGTTAACATTTCATCAAAAGTTACAGTAGATGACTGAGCTCCGATCTGAGATCTCTCAGCCCACCAGCGTTTACTCTAAAACTCCCCACACTTTGTTTTGTGTGTAAACTCAGACCCGTATTTTGTGTTCTGCCTCGTATGGCCGATACACTCCGATCTGGGGATTTGGCCTTTAAGCCCAGCTCCATATTGCATTGGTTTTAAAAATGAGAGTCAGACGTTGTATTGGATAAATATTGCAATACTTTTCACGATCAGAAGCAGATGTGGGGCAACCTGGAAAAAAAAAAGGCACCCCGCTGAGAGGACACACACAAAACCAGCTGATAGAGGGCAAAAGAAGAATGTTCTGTATTTTATTTTATCCAACAGCAGACAACTGTGTAGACCAATCGGCTTTCAAGGTTACACACACATCTGCTGCTATTCTGAGTTTTCTGTTCTCAATCTGAAGTGATGAGGACAGGAAGCGTTCCCGACTAGAAGCGGACAAATAGTCTAAAATTTGCTTTGTCTGTTGATGCCAGCTCAAAGAATATCCAATCGGCCATTTAACTGATAAATCAAATTACTTGGATCTGTACGCCACATTGTAGAAATGTAAAGACTGCCAAGTAGACAGAATGACCATTCTCCATGTTAAATAATTAACTATTTGTAATTTGTATTTATATGAATGATGTATCTATATTGTCTAGTTCAGATAGATCTCATGTTTTGCTTCTTTAAGTACTGATGGGTTTGTCTGTATGCATCAAACGTTTTTACATATTGAATGCTGCAAAGGGTCGATGCATTTAAATGATTAAAATCATAATCTGCAAACGGAAGGCGATGCAGCAACTTGCCTGGAATAATACAAGCAGGGTCCAGGGGAGGGTAGCTCAATGAAGAGTAGTTATTTTTTTTGACCGGCCATGATAGCTTGGAAGTGGTGCCCTTTTGGCCCACAACCATTGGGGATAGGTATTAGGGTGGGGTGCATTGTGAGCTGAGAATCAGGCGAAGAGATGGAGGTTTGTGGTGGGGTGTTGGAGAATCACCGACTTGATACTTCTTGGTCTCCTGGAGAGTAGCTGTTACGTCTAAACAGCCAGGCTTGGGATACTCCTGTGCCCCAGGCTGAATGCTGCTGTGCTGGAGTTTTCTCCGAGAATCAGAGGTTCGCCTTACTCTGTGACTGCAAGTTGCCTGAGAGGAGGAATATCATTGTTTTATTTCCCTTTGTGCAAAACATAATTCGCCTTCAAGCCAGGGTGCTCTTGGGAGAAATTGCCTCACTTGGGGGAACATTAGTGGCAGTTTTTAATCTGAACGTTGTGCATCAAGGCATTGTTAACAATAATACAGTTTGTAGTCGGTCTTTTCTTTCCTTCTGCTACTTAACAATGGCTGAAACAATGCTTTTACATCCATTTAAGCATCCCACACCTTTACCTTTTTTAACTCTTAGTATGTATCCTTGAACCCTCATCTACAGCTTATTCAGGATTTAAAACTTAACTACTTAACTTCCTGCTTCAACGCTGAACAAAAATATATTACCACAAAGACGCTGCATTGCACTTCCCATCCTGTAAATAGTCACAGCTCACTTATAACAAATCTTTGACTTTTGTCTGGCACTTCAAACAATGTGATGTGTTGTTAGAGAAAGTCTGCTGTCCTGAGTGCAGCAGAAATGAGATTTACAGCACACTGACTTTCTCACTCAAGAAGAGCCATGTAATGTACAAAGGGCTTCAGCTGCAGATGTCCATGTAAATTACATACGATCACTCACACACACACACACACACACTCAGAGGGATGTTGCAGCAGATGTGAGGAATGCAGCGGATGCTGTCACATCGCTGGGTCGCCGCTGGCAACCATCTGCTGTACACACTGACCCTTTACTTCAGATGATCTTCCTCCTTTTGACTCTTTCACGCTCTCACTTCCTCTCTCACGTTTTTGCTTCTATTCTAAATCCTTCTCACATTTTCCACATTTTTTTTTGTTGTTGTCAATTTCAAAAGAAGAACTTGCGTTAGTTAAATATTTGATATGTGACTGAATGTTGCAGTTTTTTCAAAGGAGGATGGTCTATTTGTGCCTCTGGGGAACACGTGTAGAACTAATCACCCACCACTTGTCAATCACAAGCTCACAAACACACACACACACTCATGCACAGCTGCTCATTGTGAAGCCTGTGCGGTTAGTGTGCCTTAATTAACTGATGTCTCTAATTAGTGGCAGGTTATCCAGGTAATAATTGTCTGCGTGTGACAGGGAATAATTAAGGAAAGGCAGGGAGAAATGTGACTGCTGCAAGTGTAAAAGGCCAGCCATGTATCGAGGTTTATTCCATCTCGATATGTTAAGAAGAAAATCTTATTTGATTTTTTTTATTCAGACCATGTCCACTTCAAATCCAAATAAAACCCCAAAAACTTAATTTGTTTTACTCAATAACAATGTGAAAGAAAGAAAAACCTAGTTAGCACCTAGTTTTCTACTCTGTGATTAAGACGTTTGAGAACAAGGCAGGAGAAGAGGTGTTTCATCATGGTATTTTCTATCTGCAAACTTTTCTGCATTAGTTTGACAACCAGAAGAAGTTTACACGAGAGAGACAGAACTTGTCTTATTTGGATGGATAAAGCTGATAATTGACAGGCAGGAAGTCAGACAGACAGGAATAGATATTGGGTATTTAAGGCACACATCCTGATGCTACTGCTACTGTTACCATGGATATTGTTTTTTCCTGTCTGTGTGTGTGTGTATGCACAGGCTACCTAAAGTGTCCTCCACATGAACCTTATGCACTTACTTTCTTATCCTATCAGAGAGAAACTGAGTCACACTTTTTTTTTTTAAAAAGGCATGTGTTTATGTTTTCCCTGGTTTCCTCGTTAATTGTCACGTCTTGTCTTCCGTTTTTGTCTGCCTGCTTGTGATTTCTCTGACATTGCAAAAAATGTTTTGCAACGGTGTAAACAAAGCAAGTCATTCATTACAATTTGAGTAATGCAAAAAAAAAAAAAAAACGGCTATCAAAGGGAAAGTGACCCTTCAACCTTTGGACTAAGAGATAAGTTATAATGTGAATAGATCTGCCTCCATGCAGGGCTACACAACCTGCTTTCACTCACTCATTTTACCGTCTGCAGGAAAACTAAAAGAATATGTGGAAGAATTTGCATGAATTATATTTGGCTGCTGTATCAGCCTTGAGCAGGTAACAATCGATTAGCTGCTGGTGGGAATTCAGATCTGGAATTTATGCAGAATTTTATCCATAACCGCAGGACTAAAATGAATCCTGTCGGTCTGCATTCAGAATCAGGCATGATTTCCAGGATGTAGAAGCAATACAGAACATTTTCACTTCACACTGACTTTCTAAGCTCAATATTTCAGATATTTGGCTCTATATTATTAGCTTATACATGCGTTCAATTAAGGAATAAAATAATATAGAGGGGAAAAATGAATGGTGAGGATACTGAGTGTTTTATTCACCAGAAAAAAACACACACACAGCTGTCAAACTTGTAGAATCTCATCATCCAGGACGTTCATGTTTATACAATTAATTTCACACATATTCTTACATATTTATACATTTTCTTTGCCAGTCTTGGGATTTCAGACTTCCTCGCCATACTCGTTAGTTTCTCCTCTGCTCTCCTCGCTGTTTCATTACAGACGAGGTTGGCCCACTTCTCAGACACTTGCAGCTCCGAAGAGGCGAGATAATGACGGCATGAAACTCCAGCTTCCTCGAGGCGACAGTGCGCGCGCACACACACACACACACACACACACACACACACGTTGTTTGTCTAACCGTACATGGCACATTGTCATTTCTGCCATGATAAGGTGCCATGTTTTAATGCTCCTGGCAACACTCGAAGAAAAAAAGCTAAAACACACACATACATCCTGAGATTCTTTTTCTAATACAATCTCACTGACTGACTGTGTTTATTTGGCAAAACAAATGGACGCACTTCAAAAAACCTGGACGGAATCGTCAATGATCCTCACCTTTTTTATAAGGCTGTTTCTAGAAACACTCTTAGCCCCTCCTGCTATCTGATTGCCATGGTTACTCGAACACCTGTCACGTGCAGACACACTCTTGCACACTCAGTCTTAAATTAGCAATTTTGAAATAGCGGTCCGTCAGAGAAGCTGGAGTCTCAGTCATTTTCACCTGCAGCAACCACCCGTCTCCGACGTACCAAAACTTCAAAGTTATGTTGATTTAAGAAAATTAGATTCTGTATCAATTCTGTCGCTGTAAGTAATCCAGCTGACACCCAAATCACTGATTATATAACCTTGTGTGTGTGTGTGTGTGTGTGTGTGTGTGTGTGTGTGTGTGTGTGTGTGTGTGTGTGTGTGTGTGTGTGTGTGTGTGTGTGTGTGTGTGTGTGTGTGTGTGTGTGTGTGAACTTGTTGTCCTTTGAACTCAAATCCCACTTCAACAGATGTTGGAAATGGAGCTCACACTTGTCATAAAAAGGTCAAAAACCAGACAATGTCTTCTCAAGTTTTTTTCCTCGCTTGCAGCTATAACTGAAAAGAGAGGTTTAATTTCATTATCATTATTACATACTAATAAGATGACAATAACTATTTGTACTTTAGTACTGGTGAGACTTAAACAGTTTTTCTTTATTTAGTGGGATGCCTGTTTTTTCTTCTTGGATTTAAAATCATGAATGGGTAGCAGCAAAGACGTGTTGACGCATGAGTGTAATGAATGGAGGACTAAATGGAGTACTCTTCCCGATTGAACTTTCACTAAGCTCTATTTAATATCTTAAGCCCACATTAGCAGCAGAGGTAGATTAAATAATGCCAGGAGCAAGTTTTACAATAAAGAGAAGTGTATGGGCTTACATTCAGGTGGTGCTTTTCTATTCATGCATGTGCACAACATTTCTCATATTTCTTTCACTTGACAAGTGGACCACCATGGACATCCTTGGTGTTAGAAAAAATATCCAACTCATTCATGAACCTTTTTACTGTTGTGGTGGCAATGTTTATACAACATGACAAAAGCTGGTTGCAGCAGATTAATGTTGAGGATTTATTGAATGATGCACACTGGGAAATATAAGAATGTATTCTCAAGCTGACCGTGACATAAGGGAGCTTAGTTATATCTTCATTTTAAACCTTTTATTTATTTTTAAATAACATGATCTCTAATGATAGTTTTTATTTTACAAATAGAAAAAAAAGAGTAAGACACATTTGCTCACTTGTTGTTTTATTTAAAAGTTATGGATACAACATAGCTTAACCAAAATGTCTTTTACATGCTCGTTATGACCTTAAGAAAGATACAAACTATAACTACGACTACACTGCTATGCATTATTTTTTCTTATTAAATAAAGCCTATAAGTGAGATTATCACATGAAGCTTAATCGCTTAATCTCCATATGAAGGTGTTGCATTAAGTAAGCAGGATTTTATTCCTCTAGTTATTTATCATCTGTGCATGAGCGAGGCGATATTTCAGCTGTCATCACCTCGATATCTCTGCCAGTTTTACAAGCTGCTATTGCAGGTTCTTGAAGCATTATGTTCACACAGGAAGAAAAAAAACAGCAGCTATTAATTAGACCATGATTGGCCTGTTGCGTAACAGGTTGCACGTGCTTGCTATATTAAACTGTGGCAGCTCTGTGATTCACCGCGCACATGCATACCTAAATGGCAGAAAGTCAGAGTGAAGCGTTATGCAATGAGAAAATCAGATCACATATGTGCTTGATCGAGTAAACCGGGCGAAGGGGGAAAAAAATCCCACAGTCACTAAAAAAGATTTGCTTGTTGGAGTATCTGAGTGTGTGTGTGTTCAGATAAGAGCAGCCAACCCTGAGTGGCAGATTGACGCAGTGAAATGTCAGCTGCCCACACTATACAACATGCTGTGCTGCTTGTCCATATCAGCGTGCACATTTGTGTGCGTGCGCGCGCGTGTGTGTGTGTTGTCGCTTCATTCACAAGGGTGTGTAAAAGATTGACAGGGAGACAAACAGATGGGAGTGGAGCTTCAGAGACAGCAGGGTGGATAAAAAAAAAAAAATCAATACAAAATGTCAGAACACTTTCATTTGTTATCATATTTGGTAAGTACTCTGACACAGACTGTTTATTTCTCATTAAAAACTCATGAGAGTATCTTTTGTCTGTGAATGTTTCCCCTCAAATGACCACATTAATACATCCAGCTTCAAAATGTGAAAGCATCACGCAAATCCCGCCGCGATAAGTTGAATGGGTTTTTCCAGAAACGAGGCTTTTCTGAAACAGCCGACCTGCAGCGTACTTTAATCCGCAAACATATTCATATTTTTGTGACGTTCCGGTCTGCTAGAAAAGAGATGAAAGTAAATAAATGATGAGAAATATATATATATATACAACATGCAGATTCATTTAGTCAAAGATTCACCCTAATCATGAATCAGGATAAATCGATTGATCAATCCGAGCCTGCAGACGGATGAAGAGTGCTCCAGGAAGTCTCAATTGAATTGACGTCATTATCAAATAGAAATTATAACTCTCAGAGCATGTGACTTTTCAATTACCCACATCCTATTTTCATTCAACAGTACATGTTGAACAGTAGCTGGAGAGGTGCCAGTTCACTTCCTGAGCACTGCTGAGGTGCCCTTTAGCAAGACACGGGACCCCCCCCCCCCCCACCAGCTCGGGAGCGCTCACTGTGTGCAGCCCCCTCCCTCTGACATCTCTCCATGAGTGCATGCTGTCCATAGGATCCTGTTTGTGCATGTGTGTGTGTAGCATGTTCAACAACAGAGGAGCATATCTTCTTTTATTACAGACGGATGAAGAGACAGAGAGCATGGAGTAGACTAAAAAGTTTGAACAGAAAACCATAACAGATGTTTGTCAAAATCTTCTCCTTTGTTGCTCAGCCTTGCTAATCTCACCATCATATGGATGCCCCCTAATCCCAGACACACAAACGCACACATCCAAACACACACATAACGCACGTAACACAAACGCACACACGTTAGCCGAACTTGTTCATGCATGCACATGTCTACTTTTTCAGGCTAAAATACTGCAGTCGCTCTGTCGTCTGTGTATTTATGTCACAGAGTCTACTGCTCGAATTGGTTTGGTAGATGGGTTGTGGATTGTCGTCATGGCAACTAAATAACGGGGTTAAGATGGCGAGTGGTGTGTGTGTGTGTGTGTGTGTTGATGGGATGATAGTCGAGGAGTGAAGAAAGAGAAAGAGAGACAAGACCTGGACTTTCTTTACCTCAGTACGACTGTTATTGATTTTCTTTAATAGTCCAATCTGCTGACCATGAGTTCATGTCTGTGTGTGTGTATGTGGGGGAAGGGGGGGGGGGGGGGGGGAGAAAATGTCCGTCAGTGCTGCCCTCTCTCACCCCTCTGCACCACAGTAAATCCATCCCTCGCGTTCCGTCATCATTAAGAGGCCAAGATGGGTCCCTCAGGCTCCGGAGAGAAATCCATGCTCCTCAGTGTGTCTGTTTTTGTCTGTGTGTGTGTGTGTGTGTGTGTGTGTGTGTGTGTGTGTGTGTGTGTGTGTGTGTGTGTGTGTGTGTGTGTGTGTGTGTGTGTGTGTGTGTGTGTGTGTGTGTGTGTGTGTGTGTGTGTGTGTGTGTGTGTGTGTGTGTGTGTGTGTTGTACCGACTCAAGTCCATGCTCATGTTGTTTCCTGTCCGTGAGCAGTGTGCTAAACCAGCAGGGCTTCAAGTGTAGTCTAAATCCAAATTCAAGTTTGTTTTTTTGCAGCAAAAGCTCAGAGGGAATCGGGAAATGTTTTACTTTGCATCCAGGGTCATATTGGCCCCTAGAGGCTCCCAGTGCAAACCCATTTCAATTCCTTCGTGTGTGTGTGTGTGTGTGTGTATGTTAAGATTTGTCCCTGAGGGCCCCTTTTGGCGCAAATCCTCTCCTTCTTGCACTCTTTTTACCAGACGTCAGGAGAGGAAAGTATCATCCCGAGTGTGTGTGATTCTGGCCCCTCCATGATACTCAGCACTCAGAGTTTCGAGGGTCTCAACCTTTTGAAACACAGGAGCGTAAAGATCGCGCATTGAAACTGCAGTCTGAATGGGGCTAAACTCTGGGCAGCTTTGTCCTGCTCTTTATTTGATTTCAGTTACCGTCAAACAACCCTAAGTAACCTGAATGTTACCTCAGACTTTCACCAAACACATGGGTTAGTTCTAACCCTAAAGCTCTATGTAAAAGGTTGAAGAAAACAAACTAAGCCACCTAAAAGTCATATTACAAAATTACTACATATTACAAAAGAGCCAATTGCTAAAACTGGACCAAACTCTCACAGCATTCAAAGAACAACACTGTGTTCGTCTTTTAAAGTATCATGCATGTAGCTTTTAAGTGCATATTTATAAACCTCTCATCACTGGCAAGAAGAGTTTGCATATTTAGCTGCGCACACACACACACACACACACACACACACACACACACACACATACATTCATATACAGAGATGTCCTCATGTCCCCTCCTCTGATGATCACCAATCAACAGTTCCTTACAACCCCATTACAGTATTATTAGAAAAGAAATAAGGCAAACACATAAACACACACATTTTTAGAGTCTGATTTTGTGTCCAGGGAATTTCTGACATGGCCAATTGTTGCTTAGCAACAAGGTCTCACGCACGGTGTGCAAATGTAGAGGTGTGCACTGCAGGATTGGCGATGTGTATATTATTGGGTTTAAGTAAGGACAAGAAAAGTAGAAATAAGGACTTGATGAAGACAGCAGAATAAACACGTGTGTGTGTGTGTGTGTGTGTGTGTGTGTGTGTGTGGGTGTGTGGGTGTGTGGGTGTGTACTAATCTTGATTGCTGGGTCTGTTGTGTGTTTAAGCTGCAGAGCGAGTATATGCTGTGTGCTGGCACGATATCAAATTTCAAACTTTCCAACAACAAACCACAAATATTTCTGCTTACTTATAAAATCTCTCCACTGTGTGACGGTTAGATTCAAAGTTCTGATGCGCGTTCTTTTTTCTATGAGGCTTTTTTTTGATGCACTCTCTGTTGTGTTGTGTGTATTCTGCACACAGAGACATCAAACAGTTAGACTGCGCCTGTCCTCTCTGGAGATATCTAGTTCTTTGTGCAAAGAGTATCTCTGTTAAACCTCCTGAACAAAAAAGGCCAGACTGTGTACTTTACAGACTTGACTTACTTTCACAGACTGGAACAGTTGTGTACTTTAAATGAATCCTGCATCCTTTTTGCTCCGAACTGTAATTACCATAACAAGTTGAGTCCAAGACAAGGCTTGACAAGACCTTTCATCGTATCATATATCATATCTTATCATATTGTTTCTTAAACGTCCATATAAGCCTGATATCACAGCTATTTAGTATTTATGTGATGAGTAACACAGTCGTATTAGGGCCATGCTCTGTTTGTAACATTCTTTTAGTGTGGCACTCAAATTCTAACATCATAACCCTTATCACATGTCAGAAAATACAAACGTAAAGTACAGACAAAATCAATCATCTACAGCTGGATTGAGATCTGCAAAGAAACACTGACTCCTTTATCTTCCAACATGAACATGTTTGTGTTTATACGGTGTAATAATGTGTTACTCATTATTACACGACTGATTACTAAAGAAGATTGCAGGTTGACACAATATATATTTAGCAGAATGCACATATCGTTATGTGTAATCCACATGTTAAGCTTGAAAGCAGGGGTCAGAGAGCCACGTGTACACATCTGGATGTTATACTATAAGATATAACCAGAAACAATCCATCAATGCTTCAGAATTACAAGTATTATGTCTAAAAATAGCCCTTTAAAGACGCGGTTAATCAATGGGGACTGGTTATACCCCTGCTTGATCCGGTGGAGGATTGTCCATGTAAATGAAAAATGTCCATTCCAATCCATAGTGAATAAAGTAAATCACCACCAGCCACTTTTTTTTGTATAAATCACTTTTAGCACAAATGTAATCATCTCCCACAAATATATTACCCAACCAGCATCTACTGCGATAATAACCTGTTCATCTGGATATTTCTGGTCGTAGGGGCAGAAATTCAGAAATTCTTGTTAGCCTGTAAAGTCATAGAGTTGTGTGAAAATGTGTAGTTCGTTGCTACAATGTGAACATTTCTTGTACCCACATACAAGAGGAGCGCAGGGATTGAAACTAAACATCATTTAATTGAAAATAAAAAACAGCTAACCTTTTCAGCTCCACCGTTGTATCCCTGCCGGTTTGTTTCTCTTCCTTTCCTTGTCTCCTTCGAAGATGAATCTCACAGATTTGAGTCAAATGTGATCTGATTTGCCCCATAAAGAGCTTTTTATTTTATTTCAGAAAGTGAACACGATAAACATCCCAGTTTTCCCTTTCCATGCAAGTCATCTTTGCACTATTGTGTGCGTTAATCCTCTTGTGACAAGCCTAAGCCTGACTTAAGTCCGTCTTTCAACTGTGCTTTTACATACAGTGAATGTCTGAGGAGTATTGAAGTCCATCATAACAAGTTTGAAAAAAGAAAATAAGCTCCTGTAAAATCAAAGTTCATATTGGTTCGCTTTAAAGTCTTACCAAAAACAGCCACATTCGACTACTTGTCAGGGAGCTTTAAACATATTAAAGTAGTTTAGTGTTTGAAAAAAACAATCTAAATCTGTCTTTTGCTGCTTCAAGCCATCTCATCACCCACTGAAAACTTCACTCCAAGCCACCCATTGCACAAGCCATTAGTGTTTTAAAGTCAAGAGCAACAGCCTGTTTCATCTATGCTTAAATTCCAGTTTATCCGAGTTACATAAAGTTGTTGTTGGGGCGTTGCTAAGATAAAGGCAGCTGCTCCAATGAGAAAAGTTACACCTTCACATCGTCCGAGTGTGATTCATATTATACGCACAGAAATATGCTCACTTATTGTAAAACAAATGTTTCTGTGCAAGACAGAATAGATGGATGGAGACCTTTTTATCCATATGATATATCGGTATTGGTTTAGTTTGTGACAATGTGCTACAACGCCAAGTGGCTCATGCATGAGAGAAACAAATGCCAACGGTAACCATAGAGAGAAAAATGACAGATTGATGATGCAACCCACTAGCCTCGTGTACGTCAATCAAATGTCAGGATGCTCATGTTACACAAGTTTGAAATGTTGGCTCCTTGCCAGCAAAAGCATATTTCCAACTTGTAGAGAAAAAAAAAAACGCTGAGAGTTGCAGCAGAGCACACTTTAAAAAACAGACGTTCTGTGTAATCTGACCTTGAACAACAGTGCATGGATGGTAAAAGGCGAGTGAGTAATTAGCAAAAAAAGTCAGGCAACGCATAGTGTTAGGTCGATGGAGGACTAGTCCAGTGGGAGGTGGTGTTGCTTTGAATGTGATAGGCTACGTTCTCTTTCTAGCTGCACCATGTGTGTCAAAGGAAGCGTCTGCCTGTATTTAACTGTCAGGCAGCCTTTCATGGCCGTTGGGAATGCAAATATTGGTGCTGTCACATGTGAGTGCGTGGAGGAGTTTTCAGCTGATTCATTTGTTTTTATTTGATTCTATTGTTACCATCAAAGACCCTCTCTCTCTCTCTCTACTCCTGCTTTTATAGCATCTTGTTTCTTTCCAATAATTCTGCCGTCCACTGCTAACACAGATCACGTTCTGTCTGCCTTTGTGTGTCCACATACTGGTAGTTTTCCATGAGGGGAGGTTGAGAGGGCCTCAGGGGGAAAGTCTTTACAGGGGGAGGAGTCTGCAAAGGAATTCTGTCGTGTGTGTGTGTGTGTGTTTGTGTGTGTGTGTGTGTGTGTGTGTGTGTGTGTGTGTGTGTGTGTGACAGTATGTGGGGGGAGGTACAGGTGTGTGTATGTGTGAATGAACTCCGATTGGATAATAACAGCAGCAGAGTGAAAAGCGGAAAACTCCGAAGTACAGAGGGCTTTGCGAGTGTTGAGTTTGTGTGTGTTTCGTCAGGAAATTGTGAAGTCACTCTCCGTGCTGCAAAAGCTGCAACAGTACCTTTTGAAACTTTTCAACTGCAAAAGTTTGATAAAGTTAAAAAAAAAAAGACTAGAGAGAGGGGGGAAGACTTAAACAGGGATCAAGACGCAGCGAGTGAAGGAGGTGCAGACAGATAGGCCGACAAAGAAAGTGTTTGTTGTGAGATGCCGGTGTCCTTCCCAAGGACAAGCAGACATGCCACCACGGTCATGTGAGGAGACTCCTCCTCCACTTCTTCCTCCTCTTCCTTGTTTCCTCCTCTGTACATTTAACCCCTCCTTCCCCAACTTTCACTTGTCACTTACTTGCTTCCTTCAGCGCCTTCCCCTTGAAGCTGGAGGTGAATGAAAAAGTGAGAAAGCTGTGAGGGCAAAACGAATCTACAGCAGCGTCTGAAAAGTTTTCAAAAAGCAGAATGAAAAACATGTTTTTGCAAAGATATTAAAAACCTTTTCTCTGAGTATTTCTTGACTTTTTCTCTCTCTTTAATCCCCCCCCCCCACTCTGTCTCTGTTACCTTGCACAGCCCATGCAGTATAGTTCAGTTCACAATAAGTTTGAGTTGATATCCCCTTCAGCAAGACGCATACTTCTTGTGGTTTTCTTTATTAAAAACTCACGCTGTGCCGTCTTTCAAAACTACAAACATCCCAACGTTTCCACATATACATAAAATGTTTGACTGAAAATTGAAATATTGCGTTTGAAGTGATTGTGATAGAAAAGTCAGCCATATCACACCATAAAGCTCCAATAAAGAGTTGGAACAAGCAGAATATATATCATGCTGTCAAACAACAGGAAATAAGCAGATTGCAACCAATTTAAAGCTTCTAAAACTGTATGAAATAGGGTTGCTCTCTATCTACCCTTTAATAGATGTGCTTTACCATTGCCCCAACTCTTCTACTAGTCTAAGTAGTTACCACTGACTCAGTGACTCTTGACCCAGTTAGTCATCAGACGTCCTGTCTCTGCTATCTGTCCGGGAAGTGCGAACAGCTTAGTTTGTCTGACGCTTACCAGCAGGGCTTTTATTCTGAAAGCCTCCCTTAAATTCATACAGCCACAGTGTACCAGAGCTCTGTCTCCAATGACGTGACTACAGCGAAGGGAAGCTGAGAGGGACAAACTTACTCATAGATAAGTTGTGTTATGTTTCGAAACATGCTTGTACTTCATGTCTTTCAAAAAGCTGAACTTTTTCTTGCCATTACATTTTATGACATGTTGATTTATGTGTTTTAACGACTTACTAAAGCCATTGTCTTTTAAGTTTTATTTTTCTTAATGTTGTAATTAAGTGTTTAAACTAAAACACACAACACTTAGGTGCACATATTGTAGGGCATTTTCAGCTTCAGGGCAAACATTAAGTAAAACACACCCTCGAGATGAACTTAATGTTGGGTTTGAAGGCAGTAATTATGTTGTTTTGTTTTGGTAGGTGCAACCTAAATGAGTAAGTAGCAGCATGTTTAAAATGAAAATCATAACCATAACTTGCTGTATAAAGTAGCTCAATTCAGCCGCTGAAAGCTGAATGTTGATTTTTTTTTTTTTGATATCACAGTTCTTGCAACAGAGGACAGATTTTCCAGCACAGGCAAATAAGCAACGCCTTCGGCCTTATCAGGAGTCTGAGTTCATGACCCTGCAACAATTTGCAATGTTTGATGGTCATTTCAACACATTCACTCTCATGAATGTGCTGATCTTTTGGCCTCAGACTGTGTTCTAAACCAGACACCACAGAAAGGAGTTCATCATTGATTCAGATATTGCTCAATCTTAAAAAAAAAAAAAGACGAGGAGAAATTCACAACAATGTTTTGAAGTTTTTTATTTTTTGTTTTAACAGATTCTTTGAACAGTCCTAAGAGGTTTGTAACAAGACCGCTCGGTCACAAAAAGACATACTTCAGGTTTATCACGAAGGAAGAAAGCTTTAGAATCAGCCTGTAGTAGACACAACATTCATTTTCCCCTTTGTTATACGTTCATTTCAAGCTATTCAGTTTATTAATGAATTAAGAAAGGCATTTGTATTCCATGAAGAAATGCATGTAATGTAGTTTTGAATACTTGATTAACTAAATATCACAACCCTGGAGCTCTTGAGCTAGGATGCTAGCATGGGGGAAAAAAACGTTAAAAAAAAATAAAAAAACTGCTGCATTGAGGCGCTGGTGGCACATTGGTTAACGCACATCTTGCTTTTCTTTTCCTGATGCTGGTGAAGATATCAAAGTTTGAACTGAACTTGCATGTTGGCTCGAGTGTGTCTTTGGAAAATCTGACCTCTAGAGAAGGAAATCATCAATTCAGTTTTCACATTTGTGGCCCATTTCAGGGCTTGCGTGTGTCTGTTAGCAGACTTTTCTGTGTCTTTGCTTTGGTGTTCACAGTACAGTTTGTGTGTGTGTGCGAGAGACACAGTGAACAGAGACAGTGGCTCTTTGTTGCCGTTGCCAGGGCTTTGGATCAGCCGGGCTGGCAGTGCCTACAGCCACTCTTTTCTTTCTTTCTTTCTTTCTTTCTTTATCCTCTCATTCATTCTCATGCTGGTTTTCCATGTAGCTGTTATTCTCTGCTGAAAAATTATGAACAATCTAAAACTATAAAGTTACATATCTAATGTTGAAGAGGTGATACCTTGCTTTTGGTATTGATTTGTAAAGAAAAAAGAGAGACATATTTTAAGGAGAAAAGATCATGTGTACTTGGGTCATATCACATACAAGGTCTTTCTATTAGTACTCTGGTATGTTTGTGAAAAGGTATCATAGCTGTCACTTGGCAGAGAGACAAATAGTCCAGTGTTGTGATTAAAACTGGCAGCCATACTTGGTTACTTCCACAACAAAGATATCAAAAAAAAAAAAAAGAGGAGAACAGGGAGTGATGTGAAAAATAAAACCTGGTGAAGGCTGTGGCCCAACGCATTATACGCCTGCTTGGTCTGATTTTTAATAAATGTGGAGTTAGGAAGAAAATTGAGATGAGCCTCCAGGTGTGATACAGTTCCCCTTTTTGCTGCGTGTAACAAATGCCGAACGTGAGGGCATTCTCTCTCTGTTTTGAAGGACACAAGCTTTTGTTTTTCTCACAAAGTTCACAGCATATTTAAGAATTTTTTGTTTTGTGCATACTGAAGACTTTTCACTTCTTTTTCGCCAGCTATTGTTACCATTTTTGAAGGTATCATTTTGAAAAACCAAGTGATTTTAAAATTGCCACTTCATGCTTGCCAAAATCGAGGAAGGTAGCAGTGGTACATGTCATTGAAGTTAAGATAAACTTCCAAGTCTAAAATGTGTTTGCATAATGAACAATGCGTGCATGCAGTAAAATAACAATAACAATAATCAAAATTAGAAAAATAGGGTGTGGCTGTGTCTTTTTCTCTTCCTGCCTCCATATCTCTTTCTCATTCCTCTAATTGCAGCCATAATCCTTTGTCAGATTAAAGGGATGTGCAGGGTCTCGTGTGTGTGTGTGTGTGTGTGTGTGTGTGTGTGAGAATGTGTGTGGTCTGAATGAAGGATGCATCGATGCTCTCAGAGATTACATGATCCCTGTCATCATTAAACGGGTTGAAACTGACAAGAATCCAAATCCAATTTATTCCCCGCCGACATTTTTCCATCCGAGGGAAGGAATCTGATCTGGCAGCTTGTGAAACTGCTAAACCCGACCGCTGTACATCTCAGAGATGCTGTAATGTTTTTTTTAGCTCAGTTTGATTAAAGTTTGATATGTACGCTGTCATATCGTCTTCTGATGTCTAGTTCTAATTTAGATGCTGAATATATTTTGCTAATTCTACACAATTTGTCCTGCCTGATTTCATAAATCCTGTCAGCTCTCTCTTTAATGCAAGTTGGCCTGGAAGGAGCGGAGTTTCTGGCAAATGTTTGGACCTATTAATAGCAGCATTTTCCCTTTTGTTGTCTCTCTTCTCTTCTCTCTGCCTCAGAATCTGACCTGGTTGTCTTATGCCTTAGTTAGTGCTTATTTGTGATCAATTTTTTAACTGAATTTTGGATGTCTTGTCTTTTGTCAGTTTCTAACGAGGCTTTAATAGGCTTAATTCAAAAATAACCTTTCTTTATATACTCGTAGATGAGAAAGTTTTCCTCCCCAGTAAGCGTTGCACGTGAATAATTGAAGTATCCCCCAGGCAGCGAGTGTTATTTCTAGTGGTGATTTTGATTTTGGATTTGGAATTTTAATGGCTTTTTCCATGTGTTCTGTGTTGCAGAAACAAAGTCACTGAATAGAGACTTTGAATTACAGCCAAAGTTACACTGGAAAACCTGGAAACCTTAAATGGGCAATACAACTGTTGTCCTCGCTGTTGAGATTTGTACTAAATATTCTCTTTTTGCTCTTGTGATGCTCAAAGTAATGTGACATGGTCCAAGCTGCTAAATTAAGCTGCCATTATTTTTTCTCCGATGGGAAACACGTCAGGGAATGCTGTAGAGTGTGAAGGCAGCAGGATCAGGATGCAACTTTTTATTCTGAATATTTATCACTGAAAATTGTCACTATCACTATAGTAGTTAAACCCATGTTGTAAAATTTGTTAGTTATTTGCGCAAATTCCTGCTGTTTATAACATTACAGATCACATAACAGAAACATTTAGGTCCCATTACTTGGATGATAGAGAGCGCCTTGGTGTCACATGACGTCCAGGTCCTTTATCTGACCTCAGCTTGTTGTAGATACGAGAGGAGAAGTGCTAGAAGAACAGGGAGGCAGACTTTTTGTGTGTTTGCCGTCCTTATCAGGCTCACCAGCCTAGGGAAGAGCGTACTGTTTTGTCTTTCTGTCCTCACATTTATCTGTGTTTCTTGATCATTTCAGAGGAAGGATATAGGACCTAGGCACAAATATCCTCTGACTAGGGTTGATGATTTTTGAATCATGTTTAAATTTGATACCGCCAAAGCTGAATTGAGCTAGAATTGATAGAGTGAACAGAGAGGTTTCACTTATTTTCCCTAGTGAGAACTCAGCCTGACACAAACACCTTGATTCAGAATTTCTAGCAGGGGTGTGAAAGCTCTTCTGGGGTATCTTCCTCCCCATTTTTTTTGTCCAATTCATTGATCTCAATGCACAGGAGATATCATGTTTTCATCAGTTTGCTTTTAAGATGCTTGGTTCTCTAACCAAAAGAACTATTATTGGTTTGTTTGTGTGTTTTCTACAAAGACAGACTTTTATTTAGGAAGCTTTGGATTTGACATTTGCACTGCCAGCATTGTGTTGGCAAGAACAACAATGTGCGTCATGAGGATTCTCTCATGGGATTGAAGGTGTCGCCAGCCAAGACTTAACATTTTGGAACAGCTATGGCACTAACAGGGAGGCACTTCAACACGCTGAATGCGTTTTCAAGCATTATTCTCAGAGAAAGAATGCGTGAGGTCTAAACTGTGATAATGTTTTAGCTCTGTACTCTTCGGTGTGGAAAAACCAGCAGCAGAAAATAAGATCTTCAGTATCAAACTGTGAAAATGATATTGGATTGTCCTCCAAATCTCTGACATAAACTGAAGTTTGGACCTCATTTATAGGACTTGAAGTCAGCAATTTATATGTCATTTTGTATCTGCTTTCTATTTCAGTGTGAGAATTCACTGCAATTCCTTTTTTCAAGTTGGTGCATTCTTGACTCTTACCCTGAAACGACCAGAAAGAAGACACCTTGTTCATTGTAAAGCTCAAGACTCTTTTTAAAGACTTGCAGTGTCTAAGTATACTGTATCTATTTTTTTAAGGCTCAAAGTAAGAAAGCTGCGATATTTACCTCCCTGTGACATACATTGTACCGTCTTCAGAGGTAGTAAATAAAATGGTTAAAGGGGTTAAACGGGATCAGCTGAGCCAGCGTGGGAGCTGCATGAATCAAGTGTATGTGAAGCTCCCGCTTGTGCCGTGCATACAGAACACCGAAACACAATGGCAATGCACAGACTGGGACACCAATATTACGCCACAGCAGAATTTATATAGAGGTGCAAAGTGGTGACGGCTGAGCTTAGTTGGGGCACTTTTGCGAAAAAACAGTCTGAAAAGGGCTTTACTCTCCATTTGACTATAATGAACTTCAATCAAAGGCCGAGGTCATTTGTGTGTCAAAGAGTTGGTATCCTCCCTCTTTGACATAAACAAGATTTTCACTGAATTTCATTGACTTGTTGGCTGTGCTAAGTCTTGGCAGTTTGCATGCTGAAGAAACATGTACAGGTTTCCATAAAAAAGCCAAATAATTTTTTCAGCATCTGGAAGGTGTTACAGCTCACGCACAGTAAAATTGCACGTCATTTGAAATGTTAATAGTGCTGTAGAAAATCAGTCTTAAGTACACAACTGTGTGAAGTAACTTCCCATGAATTTCAGGTTTCAGGTAACGAAACCAATGTCACATGTTTAAGACAATGTTGTTTTCATTGCTGAATCCAATTACATTGTCCTTTGGCAAATAATGAAAATTTCTGTAGTGTATCGTGCAGTGTATTGTGGGAATTCTGGCAGTTCAGTTCAGCTGACAAACACTGTTCTTATATTGTAGTGGGTTGTGGTTTGACTCATGATTTTGATTGTTCACCTTCTTTCTGCTACCTCCCAAATTTGATGTGATTATCATGGTGAAAATTGTGCATCAACTGTAAAATACTCAATGACAAACTATAGGTTTTTATTTAAGTGAACAAAGGTAGCTCCAAAGTATTTTCCTTTTCTACTGTGTGCTGTTTGGTGTAAGAGTTAAGGGGGAAATGTATACATACATCATTTAGATAACGAAAATAAAATTGAATCCAAAAGAACCTGTTTATTTAGCAAACTGAAGAACTGTTGACGGCTGATCAAGAAGAACAATACAGTAGATCTTTGTCTGCTCAGGCTCGTCTGAAGGAGGAGGAATGACTTCACGAGGCAAATTATCTCCCCACGGGAACCTCAGTTCTCGCTGCCCCCTGCATCACTGAAATGGAAATGAAAGTCGCTCTACAACCGGAATTCCAAAGTCTGTTTTGTAATTTACATGAAAAGAGTTTCACTTGATACCAATTCCTATTTATTTAAGAACCAACAATCACTCTTTTATGAGATAACATTTCTGGATCTACCATGTTTGATTACCAATATGAATTGGCTTTTGACTTTTGTAATATTTGAAGCAAAATTGAAGGACCCTAATACTAATTACTAACGGTTATAACCCTGGCTTTCAGTCAAGATCAGTTGAGTCACTCTGGCAGAAAACAGAGCTCCATTCAGCTCCACAATGTATGTCTGCATTTTTCCATGCTTTTTATGCTTAATGCAAAACATTTATTGAAGTGTTGGTGAATAATGGTAATTGAGTGTCACTATGGCAGTAATTCAACAAAAGGCCAGCCGCTCAGTAAACACACATTTATATTTTTGCCAAATAAACTTCAGACAGCTTGTCAGTATCAGAGTGTAAATAAAATCTCAGTCAGTGGTGCTGGAATCATCATTTATCTGTTGACTGTCTCTCGCTGTGTCTGGCTCTCTCCTCTTTATGTGTCAATCAGTGCTGGACTTCTTTCAAACAGTGACAACTTGGGGGGTTTTGGTTTGATTATTAAATGTTGTAAAATGCCTCTAGGTCACACAAAGGTACAAAGTTCAGTAAATCTGAGTGCCTCGAGAGTAACCGGCAGTAGAGTGAAACATTTACAGCGCTCTCCTTTAGAGGCTTTTGGACTAACCAGTGGAAAAAAAGGAATGTACATGAAGTTCAGGCCCCTATGGCATGAAAAAGTTACAACAAGAACAAAACACTGAAATGTAAAACGATGTCCTTTAAAAGTCTTTGGTTTACTCAGGTTGCAAAAAAAACCTTGGGTCAATTTCAACTGGTGGCTACATCTCACATACACATGCAACCAAAATTATCCACATGGATACATAAAATCAAGTCAGGAAACATTATTCTATTAAGACAGCTTTTCTGGCTTTCAGCGTACATAAAACATTAGCTGTAGAGAACATAAAGCAGGCATTAAACAACTCTTCCTAATCCAAACACCCCCTGCAAATCTTACAACAAATATAGGTCACACCTACGTCACTTGCTTCTTACATGTTTCCCCTTATAACACTACCATAACTCCTGGTATACGTTACACCAGTGACATTCCTAAGGGCACATTTTACGTCTTCGGCTCCGATGGTGTTTATGTATGTCGGAGCCTTGTTTGGGGTTAAACAGGAGCATATACTGCATCAATTATGGAGCTGAATGACTTTAAAATTCTTAGGCAGCCACTTAGGCTCAATCATGGTTAACTGTTTTGGTTTTTATTAATGCAGGATTGACATCACTGCGGCGTGGGAGGTACATTTCCCAAAGAATTAAACATTCTCAAGTACAAATCCTGCAAAAGAAAAGTGTAAACAGAGATTCCCGCAGTGTGTTTGAATAGTAGGTGTGGTTGTAAGTCATTTTGACGCGGAAAAGACAGGTACTTGAAATACGTGAATAGACATCTACAGCAGTTGACATGTGTGCTGTGAAGCACATGTTGTTAGTTAGCATCTCAATGAACTTCAGCTGATTATCATGAATGTCTCCACCACTAACCACTTTCCCGTGGCTTCTTCTGTATTGTGGCAAGCAAGAGCCATTATCTGAGTTGATATGCAGCACTGCGGGAAAATACAGGAGAATGGGTTTGATTTGATTTTAGGCTACACTGTCCCCTAAAGGGTTTTCTGAACCTTCTCCCTTTCTGCGTTTCTTGCATCACAGCCCTCCTTCTTTTGGATTTATTTCATCCTCTTCAATAGAACTGGATCAGATTGAATTCAACACACCCCATGTTTGCATGGTTTTATAGGCCTTTAAACTGACTAAGCGGCAAAGAAATCAGTTGCTTTCATTGCACAAAAATATAACAATGTTGGAGGAAATGAAGGATTGCTGCCCCTCAAACTCAAGTTTTTATATTTCCACTTTTTTATCACATCGCCATCTCGCTTTCGTTTAAACTTTCTCCTATTCTTCGGATTCCTTCTTTCCCTCCTCCTCTGCTATTTTACTCCTCACTCCCTGCATACTCCAGTGACCATAAACAGTTGGAAGTTTACTACAAACATGTCAAACAACCCCCATTCTTACAAGGACAACCCCTCCCTCTTATTGGGAGCAACAATGGAACAGGAAAGTCACTCCTTGGTTTCGTAGTGACTTCAGGGTCATGTGTGTCCTTTGGTGCAAAGGTGGCCGCCATAGATCTGTCATGACATTGTAGCAGAATTGAAACTCAACAGCTATTGTTCAGTGTGTCTTCTGCATACATAACGCATCATAACTCTTTGTGTAAAGCTTTTTTGGTACCAGCCTGATGACAATTGGGAAATCACATGGTCTCCCCAAGGACAGGATGTATTTCAGGGGCATTTGACGGTTCAATTGTTAAATAAAGAAACATCTCATTTAAACTGTATGGTCTAGCTCTAGATTCCATAATACACTGTGGCGCACATCTTCCTGTCCTGGTTTCGTGGCAGCTGATCTTTGCCCAAGTTTGTACGGGAACCTAAATCACACCTACCTCTCAGCACAAAGTGTGAAATGCAATTTTTTTTGTGTTTCTTTTTCTCAAGATGATTAGCATTCATTAATCCCTTTGTCCCTGTAATGGAGCAATAGGCAGTCTGCAGAGGACCCAAGGTGTTACAGCAAAGTAATTCTATGTTTAAAAACAATGATTTAGCATTGCGAAGAACATCAAGTCCTGATATTTTGAGTTGGCCATAGGTGAAAGGACTTCAGACACATTTTTGAACAGGGCACATTGACCTTTGGAGTCCTCCCTTTGCATACCATTCATCATCTTTGCTGTGAGCAACCAGTTGGTCCAATGTCCTTTCCCGAGCCCACACTTGGGGAAAAGTCTTTCAGCTTGAATCGTCTTCTCGTCTTTTTCTCTTCCGCCAGTTGTTCTTCAAATGCACCTGCAGAACTGGACCTTCACCTTCCTAGCTCTGCCTTTATCTGTCTCATTCACTGTCCCCACTATCTTGCTTTTTCCCCTGGTTCATCCCTGTTTGTACTGTAAACTAAACACACATAAAGACAGTCAGTGCACTTGTCAGTGCGCTGCCTCTGCAACTAAAGGGAGTGCGCTATAGTTGTTCAAACCACGTACCTGTTGCTAGTAAAGGTTGAATTTAAGCTCAGAGGAATGTAAAAGGAAAGAGATTAAATGAGCGTTAGAGCGAATGAAGGGGGAAGCAGTGAGAAAAAAACAAGGAAGTTGAGCAAGCATTACCCCTCCCCTTTCTCCCGCACACCTCCTCCACATCTCCCTCCCCCTCTGTAACCCAGTCCTATTCCCTTTCCCAACACTACTTTTACTCACCTGTCCAGTTTCCCCCCCCCCCCACACTCTTTCTACACATACCCCCTACCCCCGAGGCTCCTCCTCTTAGAGCAGGTGAGCTGCTGTAGGGTATAAAGGTATGGTAATGTGAAGCAACCTATCTTCTCTGCTCAGGGGAGTGCGGAAGACACAGGGCAGACGCAACAGGGCTGTAAGAGAGAGAGTGTGTGTGTGAGAGAGAGAGAGAGAGAGAGCGTGAGAGAGAGAGAGAGAGGCGGAGTAGGAAAGCTGCAATTTAAAAAGACAATTGGATTGACTGTTCTCAGACTTGCACTGCAACCATGGGGCTGGGAGTAAGTATTGTAACTTTGTCACATGCTTTGGCCTACTTTCTGAAAGTCTTTAGATTTAGGTTAGGATTAGACCAGTTATGTTTTTTTTTTTTTTTTTCAGTTTTTGAGCTCAGACCAAGTTTCTGTCAGAAGTTATTGGTTAAGCTTGACAGTGGTGGATCGCCTGAAGTACTTTGAACCTTAGTTTTGAAATATTCTCCGCAAGTGTAAGGTTGTAGAAGTTCTTTAAACCTGACTAATTAGGTATTTTTTATGAGTTGTTCACGTTCCCTCCAACAATGATTAACAGCAGTTTCACAGCATGTTTGAACTGCAAAGTTGACACTTCTTGCCGCTCAAACTCGTGCGACAAAAGGAGGAAGTTTCAGTGCTGACTACTCACATGTGCCAAGTGTTTTCGAGAGGCTCATTTTGTTTCACTTTTTTCAATCCAGAGAGGGAAAGATGACTACAAGCTGGCGGCAACGTCGGATGGCGGGGACAAGAAAAGCAAGAAAGCCAAAGGGCAGAAGGATATGGATGAGCTGAAGAAAGAAGTTGACCTGGTAAGTACACAAAATAAATGTAAAACCAGTCTGTCCTTATGTTGAGAACACAGTCACTTCCTAAGTGCTCCTAAGTAACTTGCAACATACCCTTGATTCAAACTGAAAGGATCAGGCATTAAATTTAATGACCTTCTTGAACTTTATGCTTTCTTCCAATACACTTTGCTGACTAATACTGACAGCCTTATTAAGGCCATCATGGTCACTGTAAGTCCCTACCATTGGTCACAGCAATGACACAGTCACAGCCTCGGCTTTGACCTCATGGCCAGTCACATGAGATGTAGCTGTCTACCTCGTATTTCACAGAGATTACCACCTACCCTCACATGTTATTAAGGCGTTCACAGATATACTTAACTCCTAATTCATGTTTATCGAGATTTGTTTTTAGCACTGAATGTTGGGTTAGAGGCTCTGTAGTCATTATGGTCTTTAGTGTCTGATAATATAAACTAGCCCTTTCAAAAATCTCATATCACGTTTAGTTTGATGAGTGAGTTATTTTAACAGCCACAACCGTGCAGGTACTAAACTTTCACCACTGCACCCAGCTCTTCTGGAGGCACGTAAAGTAGTAATGGAGAGTAGTAATGTGCCTACATGAAGGTTTGTGTGGTTTTTAAATTTCCTGTGTTGAAGACCCGCCCCAGTTTCCACTGGTGTCAGCTTTTTCTGTAGCTCGTTAAGGTCATTTCCCCAAGGTCAGTGAGGTACCATTGCATTAAGGTCTCCCCAAGTCACAGTAAAGGGGAATGACTTCACGGGACATGTTGTGCCATATATAAGCACAATGGTGACATTTTACAAACAGAACAACATCTATATAAAGTTTTATGGGCCATCTGTAAAGTCTTTTTTAAAACTTAAGCAAAACTTTATGTCTGCGTTTGTCCATGATCTACACTCACAAATGGCTTGTTGAAAGACGGTGTCGTAGAAAATGTCCTTCACAAGGTCAGTAGATAGATGCAGGTCTCATGTTTCAAACCACTTTGTAGATAGAAGTGAACATGACGTCTTTATATGTCACGGTAAAGATTTGCTGATACTGTTGTAGTGATTAGTGTTTAAGTTAATTTTGCAGTTTGATAGATGTAAACCCCCTTGACTCTTAGAAGGTCATCCAGTCTATTTAAAGAGTAATGCTCTGTGCTTGTTGTAGATACATTTAAAATGATACTTTGAAGAACTTCAATTATAATTGAAAAAATAGGAAAGTCAGCTTTTTTTGCGAGGTTAAATTAAAACCTGAATCTTGAAAATGAAGCAACAGTTGCCCAATGTCATCCAGGAGGTCACAGAGTACTTATTAGTTAATAAAATCACCATCTAGGTTACATATTAATGGGTTATTGTCCTCCTTAAGTCTTAACTAGATCTCAAAGTCCTGCTGCGCTGAAGGACAAATCAATGCCATAGCAACCGTATCGACAGTCTGCCATAACCTCCTTGGCTTGGCATATCATTTACTGCAATAAACAGCAGGCGCTCTCTTTAAAGTGTCCTCACAAAGGCTTTATTTTCCAAACAGATTTGAATTAGGGCGATAAAAGAAACAGTGATTAACCGCTATACATTGACAATCCTCAGGCCTCAGATTTGACTTGTGGTTACTGAATAATTGCTTATTGGACCGTAGTGAAACAGTAGCAGAATTGTAAGTGATTCTCTATGGAGCCCATCAAGCCGACATGTTAATGATTATTACACCATCATACTTGCACCATCACAATATTAACTGAGGCGTCAAAGTCCGGCTAAAGACAATGGACACTGTTCCCATGGCAGCATAAAGGAGCGAGTGATTCCATCAAATGTGACAAAGTCCAACAGTGGACGGCAAAAATAGAATCATGTACAGTTTCATTTCATTTACCAGCCATGAAGTGTGTGTTTGGACATCCAGATATTATCCAAAAATGTGAGTTTTTAGCAAGAAGCCTTTTTCTCATCTGGCTTTAAAAGAACTTTACCCTAACCCTAAAGCAACAGTTGTTTATAGCATGTGTTAAACATTATCCATGGTGATTTTGGCATGAGGCACTTTGCTTTCTTTTTCAAATGTAATACAGTGGCATGCCGGCAGAACAGTGTATCTATTGTAACCATATTTTCAATTTTTCCAAATACTCATGTTATTCAAAAAGGCAGCAGAAAAAAAAACACCTCTCCATGTATTAATAATGAATTCAAGAAGGCATACTTTCCACGTTTTATTATGGTTGACTCATTCTATTTGTCAGGGTGTAACAAGCCGCTCAGGTTTAATTTCATGGGAAAGCAATTACTGCGGAGAAAGAACTCTGAATGTTGTACAGAACTGGAAAATTCAGCACCGTTTCAATCACAAGAAGAATTTCTCACGTATGTGAGGTCGGGAAACCAACACAAAAAACACTGTTGGAATCTCTACTGAGGATGTTACACTTTGCTGCATTTTGCACAAAGATTACAACACTGTAGCTGTTAAAAAGTAAGAAGTGGGAGTCTGATATTATTACGGATCATCCAAATTACAATCTCTATTCATTCACTTGCTGTAGGCGTTATTCAAGCAACACAGAGTAGGCGCATGAATGTGCCAGCTTTTCTTGTTTTTCATTTGAATATCAACTTCAGTTCATTTTCTCCTTTGATCTTTACCTCAGAAATAAAGAGTTTTCTTTTAGATGAAACTCTTTTAGAATTAAAACACTCTATGATCAACATGTTCCTTAAAGCGAATGCCTAACTGATCAAATCATCTGGCTAATTGACTTTGATGGTGATGTGAGTTCAGCTAGGAATCTGAAAGTACTGCTGCCACTTCTGGGGAAAATGTCAAGCTCATGAGCATCACTCTCAGGGGCAAACATCAGTGTATCAGTTGGCTGACATTGATTGGGATGGATGGACTGTTTGCTCGCAGAATTCTCGTCGTTGTGGCTTATCCCTTGTATTGGCTTTGCTTATCATCTGCAGAGTCAAGTTTTACACAAATACTCCTCAAAGGAGATAATGTCTGAAGTTTTAAAATGTCAGTGATTGTGGCTTTTTTTAAACAATCCCTTTCTCTCTCCATAGGATGATCACAAGTTGACCTTGGATGAACTTCACAGAAAGTATGGAACCGACCTAGCCCGGGTGAGCCTTCAGTGTTTGTTTGTTTTTTTGTCTGACCCTATCAGAGTGAAAGTAGCTCTCCATGTACAGCAGATACGCCAAGAAGTTGGGAGTGCAGAGTCAGGTCAAAAGCACACATCTGTCCATTTCCTTTGAATGTTTGAGTAATTGAAAGATGTGTAGATACAGACGATCGTGAAGCATACACATTCTTTGGACTTGGTTCCATTTAATGCCATTTTTTGAGTTATATTTTTGAGGTTTCTGCCTCCACTATTATAGTGAATAAAAACAGTCAGAAGGAGAAATGTTACAGCTAAAGATGAGCACGCTACATTTTTGACTTCACAGGTTTGAGCCTTAATGTTGAGCCTTAACAAAGGAAGAATTTGGGACAATTGTAGTCCTCTCAACGCCCTCAAAAGCACAAACAATATTGTTATTGTATTGGTGTGATGGCAAAAATCAAAGAGACAGCTGAGACATAAAGCATCAAACACCTGTATTGATACACACCTCAAGAGGAAGAGGAAAAAATGTAGTGATTTTTGCTTAGATGTCGCTTCAGACAGAAAAGGGGAAAACCCGGCTGTTACAAAATGTTCTTTCCATGTTTAGACCGTGGTCTTCATTAAGCTGAGGACACACACACACACACACACACACACACACACACACACACACACACACACACACACACACACACACACACACACACACACACACACACACACACACACACAGAATCCCATTACACAACCATACACCGGCTAAATGCTTCACTGATGCTGATTATCTGCTGAAATCTGATCTGTCTGAGTTTGGCCCAAAACAAAGACTTCATTCAGGCAAGAACACCGGTCTTATTGACCCTACCAACAAGGGGAAAAAACTCCTGGTACCCTTCCAAAGAGACCTTCAGTCACACTTTACCCTTAATGCTGCTGCGTTTAGACACACTACCAAGGTCACAAGAAAATGTGACCTTGGCCATGTTGAAGTACACACTGTCATTGATGGTACCCATGAGCATCTTTTCTGCTACTTTAAAACTGATATCACTCTCTACAAGCTACAAATCTGACTTATTATGCAAAAATTGTAGTGAAAAAAGCAAACAATAATTAGCAGATTACAGAGATCTTTTTTCCTTTGAATTCTGGTTTCTTTTGTTTTTGTTCAACCTCACTTTAATCCACCACCTCCAGAGGTAATAACAGTGCATCTGTTTACCAAATAAAACAGTTCAGGAGGGAAAATGTCCTTCTGACTTATCCTACGTGTTTCACCCATAAAGAGGACAAACAAAATGCTGCAGAGCAGCAGGGCATAAAAAACTGGCCTCACAGGTTTTCTAGTTTAGGTGCCCTTAGTTTACACAGTCCTTACCACAAACATATATCATGCAAGACAATAATGGGCATTCAGTTAACCAACCCTTTCCTTGTTTTTGTCTCCAATCAGGGTCTTTCCAACTTAAGAGCAAAAGAGATCCTGGCCCGAGATGGTCTAAACGCCCTCACACCCCCTCCCACAACGCCTGAATGGGTCAAGTTCTGTAAACAGGTAAAAGTCACTACCGGGCGAAAACTCCCAACCAGAAGCACAACAATATCCATGCAAAACACGCAAGTACTTTGCATATTCAAATGTTAGAATTGCAAATGTGCTTGTTGTGGCCTGTAAAACCTGAACTTTCCTGAAACTTGCTGTTGTTTCATGTCGTTTCTAGCTGTTTGGTGGTTTCTCCATGCTGCTGTGGATTGGTGCTCTCCTCTGCTTCTTCGCTTACGGTATCCAGGCTGCCTCAGAGGATGAACCAGCCAATGATAACGTAAGGACAGCTTTGTCCGTTAAGATCAAAATTAAGAATTAAGACTGCAAAAATGGGAATGACTAACAGTCTATTCTCTCTTACTGTAGTTGTACCTGGGTGTCGTGCTTTCTGGTGTCGTCATCATCACTGGTTGCTTCTCGTACTACCAAGAGGCCAAAAGCTCCAAGATCATGGACTCCTTCAAGAACCTGGTCCCACAGGTAAGTTTGTTTTAGGGATTTGGTCACAGTTTTCAGTTCAACTCTGATGGCCCAGCCACTGTAGAATTCCTAGATATTAACATATGCCTTTGGAGCCAAATCCTTCAGGAATAGCAAGTGGTTAAGGGAAAAAAAACATTACATTTCCAATTATACACATTCCTTGTGTATGGTGTAAGTCTCTGCATTTAAGTAGTGCAATGTAGAAATGTGCAAATACGAAGACATTTCAGTTTTTTGAAATATATTTTTGTATAATTCTCACACACATGGATCGTAAAGAAGAATCAGCCCTTAAACATGTATATTTTTTCAACTCTTGTTTCACAGCAAGCCCTGGTCATCCGTGATGGTGAGAAGAAGAGCATCAACGCTGAGGAGGTGGTGGCGGGAGACCTGGTGGAGGTGAAAGGTGGAGACAGGATCCCTGCTGATCTGAGAATCATATCTGCTCATGGCTGCAAGGTTCGTTGTTTCAGCCTCACATTAGAGACATTGATATATAACGCAGTGATTTGAATCTGAAGATCTTTAATATTAGATGTTGTTTGGGCTGTTACATTTGTTGATGTGTATATCGTATGTAGTTTCCAATTGGATACAAAGACAAAACAAATTATGATATACTAACATGTAATAAGTCTGGAAATAATGCTTTAAGTGGGTAAACATGTGATGGAAGATACAGTTTCTTGGTTAATCACTTTCAAAAAGGTTTCTTTTCACTGAGTTAAACTCATTAATTACATCCTCAGTTCCCTTTGGTTCCCCAGCTTAATCCTCAAACATTTCATTCTGAATTTACTTTTCTTTCATCAGGTGGACAACTCCTCCCTCACTGGAGAATCTGAGCCCCAGACTCGTACTCCTGACTTCTCCAATGACAACCCTCTGGAGACAAGAAACATTGTTTTCTTCTCCACCAACTGTGTTGAAGGTAAAGAACTAACAGCCTACAGTCAAAATCTATTGGTGTGGAGGTTCAAATAATAAAGTTGTGTTTGAAAAAAACAGTCTTGAAAATGTATGGAGATAATTCTTGCGCTCTCTTCAGGTACTGCCAAAGGAATTGTCATCAACACTGGAGACCGTACGGTCATGGGTCGTATCGCTACTCTTGCTTCCAGTCTGGATGGCGGCAAAACTCCCATTGCCAAGGAGATTGAGCATTTCATTCACATCATCACTGGTGTGGCCGTTTTTCTTGGTGTTTCCTTCTTCATCCTCTCTCTCATCCTTGGGTATGGTTGGCTGGAAGCCGTCATCTTCCTCATCGGTATCATTGTCGCCAACGTGCCTGAAGGTCTCCTGGCTACCGTCACTGTGAGTCCTGTTTTAAAGCATATCGTCCCATTCTTTTTAATGTCTTTCGTTAAAGAATACATTTATAACACTTGATATCTGTCTCTAGGTGTGTCTGACGCTGACCGCTAAGCGTATGGCCAAGAAGAACTGCCTGGTGAAGAACTTGGAAGCCGTGGAGACCCTGGGATCCACCTCCACCATCTGCTCCGACAAGACCGGCACCCTGACCCAGAACAGGATGACCGTGGCCCACATGTGGTTTGACAACCAGATCCACGAGGCCGACACCACAGAGAACCAGAGCGGCGCGACCTTCGACAAGAGCTCAGCCACCTGGGCCGCCCTCGCCAGAGTCGCCGGACTCTGCAACCGCGCCGTCTTCCTGGCAGAACAAGGAAATGTTCCCATCCTGAAGGTGAAAAAAAACAAATTTCACGCTTGTGACTCTAATTACTGAATGTTTGGCTCCACTTCACCCTTTCAGATCATCACAAAAGAGTCTAAATAATTCACCAATGGGAGAGGATATCCATAACATTAGCTTTTGGTGTAACACCATCTCTTGGCACCGCTAGCATCTTAGCAAGCAGAGAGCTCATGGAATATTGTTCTCCTGAAAACACGTGGTTTAATTTGAAACTGCACAGATGAATCTGAGATGCAGTGTGGGAGGTGACTTGGCAATATGACGTGGCCAGGAACTTTTTGGGCCCAGCATTAAACCAAAGCAGCCAGACTGCACTACAGATCTTTATAAACAGCACTCAACGTAATTAAAGGCTCTTTCACAAATATATAGCTGCTGCTATAGCAATATGTAACCAGGCAGACCAAGTGATTTATTTCTGAATGAGGACTGGCAGCTTTATTTCTTTTTCCATTTGCATAGTGGGAGCTGATATTAAGTAGAAGAAAAGGCCTTTTGGAAAACATGCCCACTAACGCCATTTATTTGCGCCAATGTCACTTCTCCCTTACCCCCCGATCAAAATCAAGAAGGGGCGGGACTTCTGATATAATCAATACTGAGGAAAGTGGAAGTCAGCTTTGTAACGTGACAACATTAAGCGTCGCTGTGAGGCGTTCTATAACTGAGGCCATGAGCGTTGCCAGCCCAAAAATAACGCACAGCCCCTTTTACAGTTTTAACCTTCATCGTAAATGCTCTTTGAAATGTTGTGGGGGACTCCTGCAAAACTGTTAAGGTCTTCTTATAAGTAAACTAGTAACATGATTCTTTCAGATGGTCTTGCCTTTAAATGTAATGTTGTATTTTCAGTGTCTTGTACTCTTTAAATAAGACCCCTGGTCAAAGTATAATAAACATGTTTGCTGTTAAATCAGTACTCATGTCGAATACATAGTAAAAGAAGTATTTTGATCCACCATTAGTTTTAAACCCACTGATCCATTTCACCCACAGAGAGATGTTGCTGGAGACGCCTCAGAAGCCGCCTTGCTGAAGTGTATCGAGCTGTGCTGCGGATCTGTCGGTGGTATGAGGGACAAATACTTCAAGATTTCTGAGATTCCCTTCAACTCCACCAACAAATACCAGGTACACATTCAAGTTTCCAATAAGCATACAAATTAGTTCAACATGTTGTCTATGCAGGTGAAATGATTCAGCTGTTATCTCAGAAACGTTTATCCTAATGTTATGAGAACATTGTTCTAGATGTATTTGGGGGAAATGGGATTTGTGCCCTCTTGTGGCAGGGTTTATAAATATCTTCACAGAACAGCTTCCAACACATGAGAACCAGCTTGGCTCAAATAAGATTACCAGTACTGCTAATTTTAGCTAAGAACAACTATTAAAGGTTTACAATCCCTTGTCCCAAAGCTCTCAGTCCACAAGAATGCAACTCCCGGAGAGTCCAAGCACCTGCTGGTCATGAAAGGAGCACCAGAGAGGATTTTGGACCGCTGCTCCACCATCATGCTGCAGGGCAAAGAGCAGCCTCTGGACGACGAGATGAAAGACGCTTTCCAGAATGCCTACGTTGAGCTGGGAGGACTTGGAGAGAGAGTGCTGGGTACAATACAGCTCCATCATAACTCTTTGATTAGATGGTGGACAAAATGGGCTCTGACAAACATTTTCTTCCTGCAGGTTTCTGCCATTTCAACCTGCCTGATGACCAGTTCCCAGAGGGCTTTGCTTTCGACACTGATGAGGTGAACTTCCCCACGGAGAACCTCTGCTTCATCGGCCTCATGTCCATGATTGACCCTCCTCGTGCCGCTGTGCCCGATGCTGTCGGAAAATGCAGGAGCGCTGGAATTAAGGTATGGAATAGTAGCCTCTACAGATATCCAGTGCATGGGGGAAAAAAATCAACTTGCCATTAAAGATATTCACATTTACATCCTCAAAAACCTGCAACAAGTGTGATTACTTTGATTCAAAGTAGATCTTCTCATTGGTTTGCTCACCCATGAAGAACGTCCATATCTTTATTCATTGATCATACTATTGCGCAATCAAAAATGTAAAAATAAAACATTTTTACACAATGCAAGCACTTCCCATTCTAAGACTTCCATAACTTATTTTCCTCAGGTTATCATGGTGACAGGAGACCATCCCATCACAGCTAAGGCTATTGCTAAGGGTGTGGGTATCATCTCCGAAGGCAACGAGACTGTTGAGGATATCGCTGCCCGCCTGAATGTACCAGTTTCAGAGGTCAACCCAAGGTTAGTACAATTACCAGAGTATTAAATTGAATTATTGAGCTTGTTTGTTTCACTTGTGGAAATCTTGAAAGATTTTGTGATCATTTACCGCACTTCCTTTATCTTCATACACTTTTTGTACTACTTGAGTAAAATGAAATCAGCGTTGGCTAACAAGGCCCTGTTTTCTACTTTGCCAAAAAGGCTTTTACCGTTATTTCACTGGAGACAAATACTTCTCTGGATGTGTCAGAGCTCTCTGGTTTTGTAAGACCGCAGTCCGTCTGTTAAAAAGAGCACTAGTGCCCAAACAAAGATGTAAAAAATACTCCAGGGCAGAACTCTCTGCAGGAATGTCCTGATCAAGACATGTCACCTGTTCCCTAGAAATGCAGAGCACTTTTAAATCAAGCTCTCCACAGACAATGGCATCATTTTTTTTTGAGTTGTATCTGTTTTGGGAGGGAATTTCCCAGTTGTTGTGTTTTGCTCTCATCTCGATTTTACAACTAATCAGTTTCATGATGTTGCCAGTAAACTCTAACTGTTGTATTTCTGCTGCTGTGATTTCTTCTCCAGGGATGCGAAGGCCTGTGTTGTTCACGGTGGTGAACTGAAAGACATGACCTCCGAGCAGATCGACGACGTGCTGAGACACCACACGGAAATCGTTTTCGCCAGAACCTCCCCTCAGCAGAAACTGATTATTGTAGAAGGTTTCCAGAGACAGGTTGGTAGTAAAAAAAGAAAAAGATGCTTTCAATGATTTTAGGTTTGGTGTTTCTGGTTGATATCTTAACATTTCTGTCTTCTCTCTGCAGGGAGCCATTGTGGCTGTGACAGGTGACGGTGTGAACGACTCTCCTGCTCTGAAGAAGGCCGACATCGGCGTTGCTATGGGTATCTCTGGATCTGACGTCTCCAAACAGGCCGCTGACATGATCCTGCTGGACGACAACTTCGCCTCCATCGTTACAGGAGTAGAAGAAGGTAAGAGTTACACCTGCAGAATTATAAAAAAAACACAAGAACACAGGAAGCATCATTATAACTGGATTTTCTCTCTTCAATAGGCCGTCTGATCTTTGACAACTTGAAGAAGTCCATCGCCTACACTCTGACCAGTAACATCCCTGAGATCTCACCTTTCCTCCTCTTCATCTGTGCCAACATCCCGTTGCCCCTGGGAACCGTCACCATCCTCTGTATCGACTTGGGAACTGACATGGTGAGCTCTTTGCATAAAAGATCATCTGGTTTCTTCACATCCTGCAGTCCTTCTTATTTTTCCTGATAAGAAAAGTAACTACAAGACCAAATTTGTGCCACAAAGAGGTTAAAAGAAGTTGACTCTGGTGTAACTGTGCTTGTTGTCTTCCAGGTCCCTGCTATCTCCCTGGCTTACGAAGCAGCTGAAAGCGACATCATGAAGAGACAGCCCAGAAACCCCAAAACAGACAAGCTGGTGAACGAGAGGCTCATCAGTATAGCCTACGGACAGATCGGTAAGAATAGCTCACATTTCCTCAATTATATTTAGTAAATAAATCTTGAAGAACACATCAAAGTGAAACTACTCTTCTCTGTTAGGTATGATGCAGGCCACAGCTGGGTTCTTCACATACTTTGTGATTCTGGCTGAAAACGGTTTCCTCCCCATGGACCTGCTGGGGATCAGAGTGGGCTGGGATAATAAATACGTAAATGATCTGGAAGACAGCTACGGACAGCAGTGGGTCAGTAATGCTCATGTTAATTCTACCATACCGTATCTGCTCCTTCTTTATCGCTCTCTATCCGGATGGGTCCATTTCATTTCTGTTTGAAATGACTTGACTTTAAAAGAGAAGGTGCTGATCTTAAAACAATGTTCTTTTCACCAGACATACGAGAGAAGAAAGATCGTGGAGTTCACCTGTCACACAGCTTTCTTTGCCAGTATTGTGATCGTCCAGTGGGCCGATCTGATCATCTGTAAGACCAGAAGGAACTCCATCCTGCAGCAAGGAATGAAGTACGTACATACCAGTACAAAACTATAGACAGTGACATCCAAACTTGTATCTTTGCAAAAGGTTCATTTGTAGGATCAATCTGTGTCTTATCTTTCACAGTTAATTTCTTACCTTTAGGTGAAAATAATGGGATTAGGTCATGTAACAGTAATGATACTGAGGTTCAAAAGTAGCATCCTCAATGCTTATCTTGTTTTGTTCTGTCCTACACTTACTGCACATTCAAACACCATTCTTGCTTTAAGTGTCAATGAAATACCAAACATTATTAAATCATGATTATCTTTAGAAATGCAAATATTTCAAAGAGGGCATATTTGTTGGTTCAAAAGTAGTGTGCAGTAGTGTGTTAGGAAAATGTTCTCATCTGTTTGTTGTCACTCTTCTCTTCTACAGGAACCGTATCCTCATCTTTGGACTGTTTGAGGAAACAGCTCTGGCTGCTTTCCTGTCATACTGCCCAGGCATGGACATAGCCCTCAGAATGTACCCTCTGAAGTGAGTAAAACACACACACACACACACACACACACACACACACACACACTGCACTTCAAACCTGATAAGCTGATAACTTTCTCTTGCCGTGGTGGTTATTCTGGCTGGTCATTTTGATACTCAGAATATAAATTATCATGTATGCTGGGGATTTGAACAGTACATTATGCATGATCCATATTAAAGCGGTCATCCGTAAAATCCTTCTTTCTGTGAATTTGCTGACATGCACCACACCTGCCTCTTTAGTTCTATCAGTGTTGAACTGTTTTCCCTGATCCTGCTAATGATTTTTACTTACGTCCATCGCCTTTGTCATGGTTGTGTTTAAAAAGGTGGATATAATCTCGTTTCATCAGTAATGACCACTTCAGAAGAAGATTGAAGCAGAGTAGCTACTGTACTAATGAGATTTTTTTACCCATCCAAGAACAATTGAAAGCAGCGAAGGCACCTGAAGCTCATTTGCTCTGAAGTTTCACACGCTGCTGGAACCTCCTTTGCCTTTTTTTCTCTTGCTTATTGTTTCATATCTTCCCCTTCTCTTGCTTCTCCTTTCTCCCTGACTCCATTTTTATCTGCTGCTTCGTCATCCGCCTCACCCAGCCAGTCACCCTTCTCTTAGGGTGACATGTGAATAACCTTTGCTTGTCTGAGTTTCCCCTTTCCTGTCTCCTCTGCTTTCTCTGTTTCGTTTTCTCTCTCACTTTAAATACAGACAGGAAATGAATCGGTAGCTACTAGAAAAGGTCAAAGATATGCAGGAAGTGAAATCAGTAAAGGCATTTGAATCATTTTTCTTTCTTGATAATTGTGGTACTTTTAAGGTTTTTTTTAAGTTGCTGTTTTTTGGGCTGCACATTTCTAGACAAATAATCAAAGTTTATTTGAGCACTTAAATTCTCTGTAAAACAAAGATGTAGCCTCCCGCAATCCTCCAAGTAATACTTGATAAAAACAGCCCATAACCCCATGTTATGTCACATCACGGCATGTTACAATATGAAACAAGCAGACAAACTTTTTTGGCCCCCTTGGGGAAATTTGGCTTGGAATCCGATGCTTGCACACATTGAGCCGCATCTACAAAACTTGCAAGCATCACTCAAAATCCCCCATTTACAAGCATTTGAAGCAATGCCTCATGGGGTTTCAGTGCCGTCAGCACAGAGGACTCCACACAGCTTCTGGATTAATCTTCAAAATGGAGCAGTCTAATGTTCCCCCCCTGAAGCTCTTCATGTGCTCTTAGAGAAGCTTCAGCCAACCATAGAGCCATAAAAGATGTTATACACACCAACACTTTAACAGCAAAAAGTACTCTTGTCTTTTTTTGTGACGTTCCAGCTGTAACTCAACCTCTGTCTGTCTGTCCCTCTCTTCCTCAGGCCATGTTGGTGGTTCTGTGCCTTCCCCTACTCCCTCCTCATCTTCCTGTATGATGAAGCCAGAAGATATATCCTCAGACGCAACCCAGGAGGTAAGACTCCTCACTCAATCCTGTTTTTTTTTTTTTTTTTACAAAGTTTGAAACACTTCTACTTCTGCTCTCTGTATCTGGAGGTTGATGTAGAGAGGAGGACAGAAATCATATTTAAAGCTCCTGGGAGGAGATCTTAACTAGTTCGGAAACAGCCTGATATTAATATGGATCCCTCGATATGAGCAACAAAAGCAAACTAGACCGTCCCTGTTGAGATGGACTGCTTATATAGTCATTTTGAATGGCTGTAACCACTGCCACGGGTAGGTGTCAGACACTACAGCACACTGAAGACATTCAGACTTTCAAAAATTCCTGCAAACTATCAAAGGAGACTGGAAAAAAAAAAGTCCTGGAAAGGTTCAGCACCTTTAAATATATATTTGTTTGATTCTTTCTGATTCATCAGCTGCGATAGAGAGAGCAAAGAGGTGAACGGTACAAGGATAGGGAACAACATGTGTGTGTGGGCATGGGCTCCATATCTATTTGTGTGCGCGTGTGTGTTATCCATGCCACAACTGCGCCCCCCACACAGACCAGTGAACTGTGGCAGATGGCAGAGCCCAGTGGGATTTCAACCCTCAACCCCTGCGATTGTTAGTCAAAGCCTCGTTCCACCCACGGAGCTGAGCACAACCTGTATCCAGAGCTGTCACTGATGCAGCTGTGCTTGTGTGTGTGTGTCTGTGTGTGTTAGTGGGTCTGTTGCATCTGAGCCCCACCGCACAGATCAGTGAACATCCCATTGCCCATTCATGGTGAATAATTTGTAACCGTCAGACAGTAAAAGCAAGTTAAAGCGACATCTTCCAAACAAACAGGAATGGATTCAAGTGGATAAATAGACGGAACGAGTTATATTTGAACAATCTACTCAGAGATGATTTGCCCCCAGAGTACATTGAACCTTCAGTTTTATAAAGTTTTACAGTCTACCTCAAAAGTGTGGCCCATATTTCTAGTCCAGTGGATTTTTAGCCTTCTATGAAAGACAGTTACTCCGTGTCTGGAGCCTAAAAATGAAACGTAGCTTAGGGCTGAGTGGCGCTGAGCAAAAAGATGCTAAATCACACAATTCAAGCATTCAAATCTAGAAGTCACACAGACGTCCTCTATAGTTTTATGGGAGTATGCATCCTTTTAGTCATAAGCAAGGCCTCAAGGGTGATATCATCATCTCATGGCACAACCTCCCTGTCGCTGCAGGAGACATCATGGAGAAAGTCTCAGCAGCAGCAGCGCTTGGCTCTAAATTAAGAACGTGTCTTGCTCACGGTAGCTAGTCAAGTCTTGTGGTATCACCCTGCAGCCCGAGTGCAAAGAAAAAAAAAAAGGTTACATTTGTAAATCCTGAAAGAAAACGTGGAGAATTTAGAAGCTAAAAACGTGTGGTCCCTAACCATGTATCCTTTGGTTTCTAGGTTGGGTGGAACAGGAGACATACTACTGAGTCAACACAATCACGGAAGGAGCCGTCAGTGTTTCATCGTTATTTACTGCCATGTTACATATTTGTCTGAAAAGTTAGCCAGACATGAAAAAACACACATAAAAGCATGGATAAATTAAGAATATCTTGATGTATATGTCATTCTCAATAAAATATTTCCTTACCCTTGTACATCCATGCTTGGAAGTTTTTCTTTGAAAAAAAAAAAAACCCTGAAATTTCAGGCTTTGATGCAGGATGTTGTCGCAAAGGTTGAAGAACAGTTCCTAAACTTCAGGTTCTGGGGTCTGATGTGAAGAACCCAGACGTGGGAATAATGAATGCATGATAAAAAAACTGAAAAAGCCAGAAAGATTGTGATCACTTTTCAAGGCTTCCTAAATGTTTTTGGCTGTTTTTAAGACCTTCGAAATAGACCAGCAATCAATTAACTACGGCGCATAAGTCAAAACGATTCATCTTATCTTGAAAGCCAATAGTTCCCTTACATCATCACGGCAATTTTTGGCAGATCAAAAGCAGAAAATTAAATCAAGTTTGTGTTTCAGAAAGTAACTGATTTACACAATAGAAGCAGTTAAGTAATACACTAATTGTATCAGTCTTATCTGATGCTACACTCACTTTTTTTTTATCTCTATTTTCCCAGGGTTTTATCTGCAAGAAATTAGGTAGAGGAGTGTGAAAAACTGTGTGTTTATTTGTGTGTGTGTGTGTGTGTCCATTATCTCAAGGGCTAGTCAGCCACAGCGGTGTTTGCAGTGGATCGCTCTGTCGACCGCTAATGCAAAGAGACCCTCGGTGAAAATTAACCGAAGCCACTCTTGTGCTATCTACTGTGTTTGCCTCCGTCATTATGAACGCCCCCTTCTCCATCAAACCCCTCTTGTGTGTGTATATCTGTGTGTGTGTGTGTGTGTGTGTGTGTAAACAGTATCATCAAACCAACCTGGGCACAGATGGCCTGCTTCACACACACTTAAGGGAACACTTAAAGGCAGAATGTCACTTTAATTGATGCACTTTAATTAGTGAAAAAAACTGCTAATGCTAAACCCATTCAGATTGTGTGCTCCAAACAGCCAGTCAGGTTGTTTTCCTTCTAACTTTCAAAGGTGATTTGTTTTACAGCAGAGGGTGCTAGTGTTAGAAAGACATCCGAGTGTGCAGCCACAAAAGGATGGAGGGATGGAGGGGCGTGAAGAAGGGAAAAAGGTTGATCGATGGTTAAGAAAGTCAATCGATGCCACAAAAAAGGAAGAGGAGAAAAACAGAAAATATTGGCCTTTTGGAGCGCCCACTTTCAATTCATCGCCTTGTTATGACTTGAGAGCGTAAAATTAGGGCGCGCGTCGTTTGTCATCGCCGCTTTGTTTGTACATCTTCTGATGGATTGTCGCGCCGATAAGAGCGATCCAGTTGTGATGAATTGAGCGCGGGGAAAGAAAGGCAGCAGACAGACACCGACATTATCATGCCTCCATCCTTTTGCACACAAGCAGGGCCCCATGAACGTGCCTGTTGCTATGGCAACACATTTTAGAGCCCTTTCTCTCTCTCTCTCTCTCTCTATTCCCTCTCTTTCTCTCTCCAACATCTAAATAAAATCTCGGCTATTTATAGAACACAGAGCAACACGCTGGCTACACAGAAGTTCCATGCGTGAATGTGAACGCGCCAAAACAAAAATATAGTATCGTGCATAAAAGGTAGAGATTCATGGACGTGTGTAGGTACGCACACACACTCCGCCAGAAACACTGAGGCCTCCTGCTGTGTGTCCATCTGTGAAGGCTACATTGATCATTCAGATGCGAGTTTTTGTTTTTGTCGGGGGCATCAATTTTTAGAAAAGAGCTTAGAAACATGAAAGAATTGACTGCTGGGTAATCGAGCTCGTCCTCGCTGAGGCTTAAAGCAGTGAAATTTTCCCGTCTCTATTTGATCTGTCTCAGATTTATCTTGTCAGTCGGCACAGAGTGCTCTCCAGGCCAAACTGATAAGCTCCATTAGAATACACTGGGGGCCAGACAGTGATTGACAGTCTCACCTATCTGGATGCAATAGCACTTCAATAGCAGCAGGTTTTTTTCCCGCGTGCTCGGGTCTTCTTCTTGTTTGAAGAGGTCAGTTTGAAAAACTCAATCTACTACAGCCTGTTGATAGAGCTGATTGGGGTTTTGTTCCTGGGGTTTTGTGCCCCTCAAAATGCGTCAAATATGAAGCTCAGGTGAGGCCGGAAGACCTCTGTTTATGTCCCTGTGAACAACAACTGGCTGAATGTTTCTGTTTGCCGGCTAAGATCCAGGGATGAAAGACTAAATCTCTCATTTTGTGTCATGGGATGAAAGGGTTTAAGAGCTCCTGGAACAGATGCAAAAGGACATGAGGATGCCGCTGCTGGGTTACTGTCCGGCTAAACTTGCTCGCGTAGCTACAATGTGATAATCAATGGGCTTATCTGCACACAAAAAGCTGCCCTTGCCTCCATACTTGCATCTACACGGGCGGTATAAAAAGGTCAGGGAGCATCATGGATCATTGAGTTTCTGCTATTAGCAACCAAAATGTGAAATTTGGGCCAAAGACTTAGTTTCTGCTGAATCTAAAGCTGCGCTTTTTTTTTTTACATTTTTGTATCGCTAAACCGCCAAACAGATGCTCTGCTCTTGTCCATCAATCATATTGTTTTTCGATTCCACTGAAGTATTGGAAAGTGCAAACACTATCAGCCCTGTTCAGATCAGATTTTTGGAGCTCTGGATTTGGAAGCACAGGGTTCACAAAGTTGGCTTCCCGCTATCAGCACGCAACAACCTTGTCAAAGCAGCATGGGAAAGGAGGTGTCTGTGAACCCAGCTGTTAAGCCTGGGTGAGGTGTAGATGAATCAGGAGTGTGTTCCTGTGTGCCCTGAGAGTGTGTGTGGCGGGGTAGCACACTAACATTTCAGTGTTTACGGTTAAGCTTACAGAACATGAGATGTCTATAAAACATCTGAACCATAATTTGTATATAAAAAAAAATAAAAAAAATAAAAAAAAGCCCTCCTAGTTTGTTTTTCTAATTGTTATGCTAAGCTAAGATAACTACCTGTGCAATGAATATTAATTCTCTCAAATTGCTAATTGATTTTGGTTTTCTTTTCCACTCAATATTATCATATGAGCTCTTTTATTTGTATTTTATTTATCTTATTGTTTATCCATGGGGAGTGATGTGTGCTGTATGTGTGTGTGTGCTGTGTGTGTGTATGTGTGTGTGTGTGTGTTGCATGGCAAGATGAGAAAAAAAAAAAACGCCCAATAATGGATGAAGCCCCTCCTCTATCCGTGGCGTTACCATGGCAAATGGCGTCGACGTCACAATGGAAGGAACGCCGTCTATAAGTATTGGAGGGTCTGCCGCGGCGGCTCGCGAGCTCGGATGTGCGTCCTGGAGGAGTGACACGTGCTGTAGAAGAAAAAATAAAAAGTTAAAAAAAAATAAAAAAAAAAAAAAAATAGCAGCCACATCCTGGAGTTTTATTTTCTTTAAATATTTTTATTGTAAATATATTTTTTAAGGTGGAATTTTGTTCGTCTATTTCTACTCGGAGTGGGACGAGTCCACATCTTCGGAACCATGGGACGAGGAGTGAGTAAAAAAAAAAATGTTTCTCTTTTGTTTCACTTCTCGGATGCTGTTCGTGTTTATATCGAGGTTTCATTTCGGCGAGAAAAAAAAAAGACAGATTTAAAAAAAGTTGGCCATTCAAACAAGTGGTTTCGTGAATCGATGTTGATGTTGTCACGGGGGGAGGTGGAGTATCACATGTGTTAAGATAAGCAAGGCTGTTTTCTCTCTCTCTCAAAATGCCTGAAACTACTGCGAGGACTTCCGTGTTTGCGAGCTAACCCCCCTCCTCAACCCACCCAAAAAACAAAACACAAGACCACCTTTCATTAGAGTTAGGAGGAAACAACTCCTCAAAAATAAGTTTCCAAAAAAAAAAAAAAAGGCTGAGAAAGATGCTCGCAGCGGCTCTGTGTCCCGGGTTACATAACGGGATGTTCTCAGACGCCTTGTGCACTGTCAAAAGTTTTTTTTTTTTTTTGCAGGGCTAACGGTATTAGCCGAGGGTGTTGCAGCTGTGGGAAATAAACGGGAGAAAACTGCGTGACTTGTGCTGTGGGGCTGGCTATTTCACGCTCCGTTTTTTTTTTTTTTAGTCCAATTTCAGCCGAAAAATGGCGACAGAGTTACCCCCTCCCTCCCATGCTGCATGTGGAATTTCAAGTAGTTTCAAAATTACCTGTACCTCTCTAAGAAGAGGTAACATGTGACAGTTTCCTGATATGTTGCTGTTTTTGTTTTTTTAATGTGGCACTTTAGAGGACAGCAGTAGAAGAAATGTTCTGACAGTGGGAGGGAGGGAGGGGGGGGAGTCCAGCCGACGTTATCCTTTGATGGCTGAGAGATTTGGAGCTTTGTGACTATTAAAACTTAACTTTTAAAGTCAAATCTACCCTCTCTCTCTCTCTCTCTCTCTCTCTCTACTATCTCTCTTTATCTTTCTGTGGCTGCTTTTTTAGGCTGGCACCCTTTTGCAATATGCTCATTTCCAAATGCATCCGACTGAGTTACATTTAAGTAGTGAGCAGTGAGAAAACATGCAAAAAACAAAAAACAAAAAAAAGGTGCATTATCTCATACAATATGACATTTTCAACATGCAGCAGTTATCTTTCGATGACAGATTGTCGATGATGCCGCCTGAACATTGACCAGAGTCTGCAAGTTGTTTCTAAACGTTGTGATGTGTCCGCTTCTGCAGGGGTCTTTTTTCTTCTGTTTCTGTGATCTTCTTTTTTTTTTGTTGTTGTTGTTGTTGTTGTTGCAAAATCATCTCCTCATGAAGTTCCTTTTTAAAGCGTTTACTGGTTGAAAAATGAGACTCCTCAACGAGTTTATCAGCGTTTTCAGTCTCATTTTGTGCGGTGTTGTCATCCTTTTCTGGTTGTGGCTTCGTTCTTTTCACAGTGAAATGAGTGTCTTCTGTGTTTTCTTTTCATTTTGGAAGATGTATCTAGTTAGTTGTCGCCATAAGAGTTGTTGTTTTCACTGACATTTTGACAGGCGGCGTGTAGAAAAACCATCCCATTTAGACCCGGCAGACCTTGTGTTATGTTTTGCTCTTTATTTTTAGCCACCACACAGCAGTGAGTTGAACTGAACTGGACCCGGTTCTACGGAATATCAGTCAGTCGCCACACCCTTCCAATGCTGCGCAATAGAAACCCTCATTATGGATGCAGCCTGCGAGGGATGGAGAGGTGGACGGAGGGAGAGAAAGATGGACATGAAGAGAAAGAGAGAGAAGGGGGGTGGAGAGGTGGGGGAGAGATCTGTGGCGGGAGATGTGAAGCAGAGCGTCTCATTCAGTCATTTACGATTCTGAAAATCTTCCCTCACTCTCTGCTGGCTGCTGCCGTGTTTTTTTTTTTTTTTTTTTTTTTCCTCCTCTTCCTTCCATATGTGATGAAAGCCATGCCCTGCCCCCATCCAACCTCCTTCCACCTCCCTACAGTGCCCCCCACTCCCCCCCCCCCCCCCCACTTCTCTCTGGTCTTCTTCTCCTCTCCTCTTTTTTTTTTTTTTTCAATACATTCAGCTTTGGCAAAGACAAATAGCTAGACTTGGAAGGAATGAGCGCGACTACAGAGCTCCCCTGGTGGGAGGAAAAGGAGAGAAAGAGATTGAGGAGGAGGAGGAGGAGGAGGAGGGGGAGTTGTTTTGTTGTAATGGAGAAGAATCAGGGCAGTGAGATTGAGCACAGGTATCAGAGAGATTATGTTCTTCCCACTTTTACTCCAAGCGTTTTGGACCCTGCTAATGTGAGATTACCCCTCTGCTGCCCTTTTTTTTTTTTCTGCTCTTCCATGTTTGCTCATCACATCGGCATCACAGTGATACCAGCAGGGAAAAGAAAGTGAGCTGAGAGGAGAGGAAAAGAAAGAGGCGGTGGTGGAGGGGGAGATTTTTTTTTGGGGGGGGCAGGGGGGGAGCAGAGAGGCACCAGTTGCCGCATTGCCTTGGCTCTCAGATATGATGTAAACATTCAAACGCGTCCCTTTTTTTGTCGATGAATTTAGTTTTTACTTGATGATAATAATAATAATCTAAGATGTGTTTTCAGAAAAGTCTGTGTCGATCAGTCTCTGTGCTGGTTGGTAAACAGGTGCAAGAGATATACAGACACATGTCGAATTCGCAGGAGACCGACGGTGGGAATCCTACTAAATATTTCATCGTAATGCCTCACTCAGTCTTCGCCGTGTTTTCTCCTCCACAGGTTGAGGTTGAAACTTGACAGCAGCAAACGTTAAACAAAAACAACCCAAAATGTTCCAACAAAGGACACTCTTGTACTTTTCAGACCCCCGAACGAAAGTGACATTTGTTCAACTTTCGCATCGTCGCAATGAAAATGTGCGACGTTCGGCTTTGACGTCTCTTAGACCAAACGAATGCAGGCAGCAGAGTGTGCTCATGATGCGAGTGTCATTCCATTGGACCATAGACCTGTGGACCTTCCTGTTTCTGATCCCCACACCCACTCTGACAATAGGGCGTACGATTGAAGGGGACGTAATCGGAGGAACTATCTCTTTTTTTAATTGCAAGAGATGGCAACATCTGTAACTCCTCGCAAGGTCTCTGCTGGTTACATCTCACACTGTTCTCCCCACTGTGACCTGACCCTGGATGTCAGCGCGGGGCCCACATTTTAATCTCGTCCAAAGGGGGGCACCCCGACTCCACCTTCACATCCATTCTTTACAGTCTGTTTCCCTCTTGTTCTCTCGCTCTGCTTCTACCTGTTTTCCCTCCGCTCCGTCCCTCTCTCTCTCCGAGGATTTAACATTCTTTCCGCTCGGCAGTCATTGTGTATTAACCGAGGCTTTTGTCACACTCCACCTCTTGTCTGTGACAGAACACAGCCCTCTCTCTCCCCCTCCGACTTTCTCTCTTTTTTCACACTCTCTCCATCCCCGACCCCCCCCCTCCACCCCGTTATTCCCCTTAGCCACGCTGTTTGTGCCTTTTATCTCCTTGCTGTCTCTTTTTTTTTTTTCTCTCCCCCTCCCTCTCTTCTTTCGCTTTCTCACATGATGCCACCTCTCTCTTTTCCTCTTTCTCTCGGCCTCTGTTTGGTTTAGCAGCTTCTAGCCGTGCGATTTGTTTTTTCTGTGGAAGCTCTTTTGAACTTTCTCTGCAAGCCTGTTGCTCAGCAAAAGTAGAACATTAAAAATAACAATCTGGAGAGCTCACTCTTTCAGCTAGAAGTGGAAAAATGTGACATTTTCCATGCCACAGGAATGCCATGTCATAATCCAGGCCTTAAGCACCTCTGCATAAAATCCCTGCAAAGTGTGTGTGATTTATGTGTTTACGTGAAGTGTTTCAGACAAACATGTGCAACACATTTTCTGTCCTCCCGCTCCTGAGGAAATGATGCAACTTGTAGCTATGGTGCCTTGGCCTATAACTGTCAGGGAGGCGGGGCTTTTGTCCTGAAAAAGTGGGAAAAGAAGGAGCCATTGATTTACTGCTTCATTCATTCCAGCCCCAGAGCAGCTTCTCCCACATCCAGAACAATTGATCTTTAAGACTCCTGGTACTAAATGAGGCATTAGCTTGTGGACTAAACAGGTCTCAAGGATTCTGTTTGCCTTGAAATATGAGGAATGAACTCGAGGACTGCTTTGACTTTTCAGTTCTTCCCAACATTAAGGTTGTCTACTCATGCAGGGGAGACATAAAAACATTTCATTTAGCACAGAAAGAAGAAGACACTTATTAATCAGGGTATCTCTATATGTATTTTTTTAACAATGTAGCCTCTTGGAGCTCCCTTATTCAACCAATTTTCATCTGACCATCATGCACCTGTTGATACTGAAAATCACCTAAAGGACACAAACCTGAAATAAACGTCATTGCATATCTTGCAACAGGTGCCAGTGTACTTTTAATTGAACACAGGAATGTCGTGTGTAGTCAGGGGTGAGATGATGTGTGAATGCTGCCGGAATGTTTCAGGAAAATTGAATTGCAAGTGAGCGCGCAGAGGGCTGTGGTTCATATCATGCGACTGGTGTTGTCTTTGGGAACGTAACGATGCAGTTTCCAACTCTTTTTCTGCTCGCCTGTACGTTCTTTCAGACTCTGTCGGGGACATGCTGTCCTGAAACGTTCCAAAATGTTCAGGGGGGATTGTGTGAAAGTGGCTTCAGTCCATATAAAGCATCCTTTCAAGTGCTATATTGTGTAATGACGATGGCAGCCTGTAGATTTCAGTGGTGTTTTGTGCGTCACCCCTGGCAGTAGAAAGTTCACAAAAGGGAAAGCCATTGATTCATCCGTCCACTTTTGTTCTGCTCGGGGGGGAAAAAAAAAAAAAAAAGCTTAAAGTTGCTCTGGACGTGAAGGGAGTGTTAAACACGACCCCCGTGTAAATTAACACAGTCTTTTCAGCCGGTTTAACAGAAAACGGGGAAGTCGGAGGAAATGTGAGAAGAGAAACGAGGAGGGAGAAACGGGAAGGAGGAGGGGCGACATCACTTGACTCTGTCCATTCACATATCTCCAGAGGTGTGGCGTTAGTCGCTGGTAGCAACGGGGCAAGGTCCCAGAGCTGAATGTGTGTGTGTGTGTGTGTGTGGGTCTGCACAGTTGAATGAGCAGCTTGTGTATCTGGCACCAGGAAGAGCTGTTCATAGGAATTCAGGTCCGCCTGTAAAACCAGTGTGCGCTTTAAAATATGCAAGCGCTTGACCGAACGCTCTCTCTTCTGATGTTTTGTACGAGCCTGTAGGACGCTGTTCTCTCAGGCGGAGCAGAAAGGGACATACAGGGGGCTGCAGAAATTCTTGGACAAGTTGTTTTTAAAGGGGTTCATTTTGAGAGAGGCTCGTTCATTCAACCTTTTCTTGCACGTGTTTTCTTTCCCTGTTTAAAAAATAAAAAATAAATGCTCATTCTCTGTTTTTCTCTTAGCTTTCACCGAGAGTCCTGCTGCTTCACACTTTTGTCCTGTTCCCCACCAAAAGGAATACATTGTCAGTCTTTAGACATCCCTTACACATTAATCATGAATCATGAAAGGATCAGCACATGGCTTTATTCAAACACTAGAAGCGACTATGTTTTTTTGTTGTTGTTGTTGTTGTTGTTGTATCAATTCAAGGCTGCGTTTTGGTCAGCTTCACTGCCGGATGACGTGGCCCACACCGGGGTCTTAACAAGTCACATGAAAAGATTTCTGAGCCTCTGTTTGTGTTTTTGATGTGCATTGTATGGAAGCTGAACAAAGAGTGATTGTTCTGTGTCCAGTAGGCTCGCGTGTGTGTGTGTGTGTGTGTGTGTGTGTGTGTGTGTGTGTGTCTTTTCTAATCTGACTATATTTCTGCCCTCAACATTAGCTTTAAATATCTTCTATCTTCTATCGCTAAATTGACTTATCTCAAATCATGATTAGTGTAAATAGAATGGCTTTGAGTAGTCTACAGAGTTATGAACATATTCCAAAAAAAACCCCACATATTATAAACTGCTTGGAGAGTCATTATCAATTGTCTTATTGGACTCTAGATGGCCTGTGCACGTTCCTTGAGTTCCCTTTTCTAACAAGCAGAAGAAACAGCCATGCCATAGACTGTAAAGTGTGAAGCGTCTGCTGGTTTGTAAATATTGAAACAGAGTTGAGCTAATGTTACGCCACTCGTGTCTGACGTCTGCGGTGAATGTTGGAATTGGCTTATTTGATATCACGCTGCCATAAAGCAGCAAAAATGTGGTCTCAACGTTACAGACTCAGTGCTCAGATATTGTATCTGAAGTGCTCTTAAGTGGTTTTGTGGCCTCTGAATGAAAGAAGACAGCAAGTAGAAGGCCAGCACCATACACAGCAAACTATGTCGTGTTTCAAAAAGAAAGGGAATCCAAGAAACTTTCACTATTTTGATTTGATTTTGTACAACATGAGAAAGATAAATAAGCTGACCCAGATCCAGCTTATTCTTTAATTTAGAAAGGGTGCTACCACCTCCTCAATTGAGACGATGCCTCATACACCTGTTGAGTTCAGCCTGGGCGTTATCTTTTTTCATATTCATCATTTGTAAATATTGGTCATTTCATTTTAAATATGTGTTAAACTGGTCATTACAAAGCTATTTTAACAATCTGATCAGATAGAAAAGTTTGTTTTCACTCTTTTTGTGTTCGTATTTCAGATACAGAGCTTGAAATACGATATGAGAGGAATGCTGTGATTGGGTAAACAGCAGGCTCAGAGCTGCTCTTTGAAAGAGCTCGGGCCGGGCAGCTTGACTTTTCAATTTGCTTCTTCTTCTGGAAGGAAATGTCGAGAGATGACGCAAGAAGGGGCTCTACGTGCAGCAGCTTGGGCCTGACCGGTGCTCATCAGTTCCTGAAGAGTTTTTTTTTTTTTTTTTTTAACTGTTCAATGTGACAGCAATCTTTTTATTTTGACTCTTCTATTGGAGATGACGAGTCACCTGGAATGGGTCCACCTGAAATATCTGGTGTTCAGATTTATTTGTTTTCTTTCAAACTTTTAAGGGAACAAAAGAGGCAGAACTGGAAGGTGTTTGTGTTTTCTATCAGTGTTTAGTTGTTTGCTTGGGTCAGTGGATGTTAAATAAATAGGAGTTGTTGGTATGCCACAGTGCTGTTTACTGAAATGACAGTGTATTGATGCTGTTTATGCTACTTTCCAATCAGTTTTTTATGCAAACCTTTTTCTTAATTGTAAAATATGACTTAAAATAGTAAATAAACACCAAAACTGAATGATGTAACATCTAAATGAAGAAGAGGAAAGAAGACTAACAATTGTTTTCCTTCAGGAAGTTTGAACTACGGCCGCATTTTCAACATTCAGAGAAAGTGGTTGGAAAAATAACTTGTTGTCAAATTTCTGTTTTCTCTCCCTTTTTTTGTTTCATGGCCGTGATGTCCTGAAACTATTTATAGCTATACATTTTCTATTTCATCATCAATTCATCTTCAAATTAATCAAGATTAAAGATTGAATCGAAGACAATACTTTAAAAAGTACCGACGTATGAATATGTATTATATGAAGAAGAAGAAGAAGTCAAGCAGGGAAAATGAAACATTCAAAAAGCCACATCTTTAGAAAAGTTTCAGATTGACTTAATCAGTCATCTCCTTTTTGTTTTAAGTTTTAATAACTGTCTCCAATCCTGGACCTTCATCTCTCCGCTTACATTAAACACAGAAACCAATCAATCAATGAATCGGTCTTTCATGCCTGTTGGAAAGAAGAAGTCTGCATTCCACTTTCAGGCTCTGAACCAGGGCCCCCGGGGGCTCATCGGGGGTCCAAAAGCTAAGATGTGGCCGCAGCGATCCGGGGCCAGACTCAGTGTTTTCCCAGCTTAGCCGGCCGGGGGGGGGGGGGGGGGGGGGAGAGAGAGGGCTCCAGCAAAAAATAACAACATGTGCTGAGATCACACACTCTGCTCCGCACACTGCCTGGGAAACGTTGAAAGGCTAACGCAGAAGAAAAAAAAAACAAAACAATATTAGTTAGCATATTTCCATGACTGGGATCGTGTGCAGGAAGTCCACATTTGGTCATTATATCGCCTTCTGAGCTGTTTTCAAAATGGCTGCTGCACCCTGTGAGTTGTATGCAGCAAGACAAATGGCTGATTAGTAGTCAGCCTCCATCTCTCCCTCCCTGCTCTCACATGCTAACACCTCTGATCCTTGTTCACTGCTGAATTATAGATGAGCTTTAACTGCTAATCGATGTCAGCTTCTGCTGTTTGTGGTCTCCTGCTACCTACCTGAAAATACCTGCTTAATAGAGTTGTCCATATGTGCCGTAGATTGTCTGCGTTGCGTTCTGTACCATGATGCATTTTAAAAAACGGAATCCCTTTTGACTTAATGTGAGTCGGCGCCGGCTTTTCCTGACTGATGATTCAGGTGATTTCATCTCAAGGAGGCACAGCTCTTCTCTGGACAGCCAGGAAGAAGGATAATAATAATAACTTTATTTATATAGCACCTTTTTAAAAACACAGGTTTACAAGGTGCTTTGACAAACAGCAAGAACAAAGCAAGCTAAACCAATCACAGAAGAACAGAAACAACAGCAAGAACATGACAAATGCAAAATACTCCAAATAATTCAATACAATTCAACAGAAAAGAACCCAAAGTGCACGATACCTCAACAGACATGTATATAACCCGACCATCACAAAGAACCACGATAAGAACCCAGGCAACACAAGGAACCCAACAACACGAGCTGAGACCAAGGATGTTTTATCTCCTCGTGAAAAGGATGCTGAAAGTAGCTCCACTTGCCATCTGTTGGTGCAGAGTAATTAAGTTAGGGTGGGGTGTTTGCAAACTGACTGTAGACCTGTATGTTTGCAGTTGTTTTTGAAATCTCACCTGATACAACCTGTGGCTGAACACTTGTCAGGATGGATATTTTTAACTGTGCAAAGACTGATGAAGCAAATTTGTGCCAGGTAAGGGATAATAGACGTTTTTTTTGTGTGTCTCTACTGTGTGAAATACATATTTTCTTGCGTTCAGTGCAGGATTTAGGACAAACTTAAGCTAATTTTGGGTTCTTCTTCCTTTTGCCTCCTCCTCTTGATCTCTCGCCGTCGTCCTTCCTTCTGTGTCTCACCTCCTCTGCGTCACACCGTCTCTTTACCCCCCCCTCTGGCTTTCAGCCGTCTTGGAGGACACAATCTTTGCTCAGGCCTTTGTTGCTCTGTCAGCGACAGCAGCGGCTGATAATGTCTGTCTGCGGAGAAGACGGCGGAGAGAAAGAGGCCGTCTGTCACGCTGAGTTATAGCTCGAGAGCTGGTGGCGTGATACTGGGAATTTAGAGGGAAAACACACAATTTGAGGATATTTCTTCACTTGGGTTTGATCAACACAGTTTTCCACAACCTTAATTGTTGCAGGGATGCTTGATACCAAAATAGGATCAGTATTAATTAGGTCTCTTCTGCCTACAGCGAGAGAGTTTGTGTCTCAGTTAGAGTTAAAATCAACAAACTGTCCCCGAGTGTGATTACCAGTCAATGACTCCTCTGTGGTTCCTCTCTGGGGTCTGGCATAAATACATAGTTAACTGGTGAGGTTATGTTATGGAAATGTGCTGGTGAATGAATAGAGTGTTACTTGTATTTTTCTCACTCAGACTGTGGCACTCTCTATTGCAAACGTGGGCGTTTTGAAACAAGCCATCATTCTTTTTATGGTGTAGATTTATCCGTCACTGTGCATAAAAAAAAAAAACCTTATCTTCCAACTGACCAGAAACAACACCTGTCACTTCCCCTTTTTATACTGTGGTCTTCAGTGGTTGTTTATTTCTTAATGTGTCATGATACTACTCTGATCAATCCCTGAAAATCGAGGGTTTTAATAGATGAAGAAGAGACTGGTCCTGTGTTTCTTTTCAAATATTCATACACAGTGGTTAAATAATAAACACATTAAGCATGCACATGGCAAGAGGTGTTCAGTCTTGAGCTTCAGCTGCTAATGAAACATTGAACCGTTCACTGGTTTAATGTTTTCAGTGAGTTTTTTTAGGAATAAAAAAGTCTAATTACAAATAAAATGACCAACACAACATCTGGACTTTTTTTCTCGAGCTGCAACTTTAAAACGCTTCCTTCTTCGGTTGACTTTTACTCAACAAGTGGCACATTTTCTATGATCAATTGGTGGAAATGATTTTGATTTTTTTTTTTTTTTTTCTAAATGGATAAGAGCCTCGAATTCCGATGGTGCAGGTAGCCCAGTGGTTATTGCCCATGTACAAAGGCTAAAGTCCTCAATAGTGGGCTTAGTTCAATTCCGACCTGTGGCTCCCCTTCCAGCATGTCGTCCCCCACTCTCTCACCGGTTTCTGACTCTATCCACCGTCCTATCTCTAAAATAAAAGGCATAAAATCCCCAAAATAAATCTTAAATTAATTAATCTTTCCTTTGTGGTTATTTGAAAATCGTTTTTGTGGGCAAAACTTATAGCTGACGTTGTCATCTTCGGCTTTTGAAGGAGCAATCCAGAGTTTTTGCAACTTTCTGACATTAAACTAACCAAAAATCTTTAAGTAGAGACTTCTATCCACAGATTTATAGACAACAAAACTAATCTCTTGGTTGCAACCCAGTTCCATTCAACTTTGTCAGCTGCTGAAGTGAGACTCAAACAAACAGAGAAGTTTTATAAAAAGCTTTTCTCGTGATAGAAAACCTTCCAAAAGTTTTCATATCCCCAAAAGTAGATCCCCCTGTAGAGTTTGTTTGTGCAGTGACAGATGGCGCTGGTGTCCATAAAGCGACACTACTCCTGATCTCTCACCCTAACAGCATGTGGCAAGTAACAGAGGTGACTCTGTTTGTGTTTTCTTGAACTTTCTGTTAAAGTTTTTGGCAGTTTGTCGCCCCAATTTAGTCCACACTTTTCCGAGTTCTTAGACCGTGTGTGTGTGTGTGTGTGTGTGTGTGTGTGTGTGTGTGTGTTCACTCTTTAATCTTATTCTAAGTGCTTCGACCCACAAGCGGTCTTCAAATGAAGATGTGTGACAGAATACCTTCTGGCATTTTGAGTCACCGGGCATGTTCACGTCGCATCAGACACACCTCAGCAGTAGTCAGCGTGTTATTTATGCATGAGCTCTTAAAAGACACCACCTAAAAATACTCCAATAAAACAGTTTGACACTTTTCATTTGAAATGTCCTGAAAGCACAGAGTGATGAAAGCTGTTATAGGGGGTTACAAGTTGACAACATTGAGGAACAAGTAGTATGAAAACAGCCGGACAACAAATTATACATTGGCCTCTTTTTCACTGGAAGATTTTTGGCACAACTAAGGACAAAGTGGTTCTAGGTTTTTTTTACCACCGGTCTTAAATCCACTCCAGTCCAGTTGGTGGCAGTACTGTTCGTCTGTGTTTTTCGAAAAAAAAAAAAACACCAATAACCACTAGAAAAAGAAGAGGAACGCTTATATGAAAGTAAATATTTGAAAAAGCAACCTTGACTGTTTACCTAGCTAGGTGACGGCCTGTTTCAGCTGAATACAGTGTTCAGTGTTTCCCCTGGGTTTACAGGGTTGGGGGGGGGGGGGGGGGGGACAAGCTGACAAGCCGACACAACGACACAAACACTTGGTGTTCATGTGTTACTTTTAATGACAGATGTCCTTTTCTATCAGAAAGGTATCCCTAAATGACTCATTTCCCTGATTTCCGACTCTATCCACTATCCTATCACTACTATAAAGGCACAAAAAGACCAAAAATAAATCTTTAAAAAAATATATATGGTAGGGGAAACACTGGTGTTGCTGAAAATGTATTCAAGCCTATGAATATTGCCTGACACTAATTGCTTTCTGAGTTGTCTTAAAGTTTTTTAAAAAAGTGATGTCTTTTGATGTGTTTGCAGGAAGGACGCGAGCAGTATGAGCTGGCTGCGACCTCGGAGCAGGGCGGCAAGAAGAAGGCGAAGGGGAAGAAGAAGGAGAAGGATATGGATGAGCTGAAGAAAGAAGTGGATATGGTGGGTGTCTTTTTAATTCACTTTCATACTCCATGGCTTCAGGGCTTTTTCCTCTTGCTGTTCAACGTCTGACCATCCTGTCATCCTTTTTTTTTTTTTTTTGTACTTCCTTCATGCATCTCGACACAAACCAAATAGAATAACACACAATTAAAGATGTCACAAAGCAAAAATGTCTGAAATACAAAGTTTAAAGGTCTTTTTTAAGCTTCAGTTTCAATTACATTTTACATTTATAAAGCTCTAAAATGAGATGTGTGTTGATGTCTTCATTCATTACAGCTGATTCCTTACTTGAATATGAAGTAATTCTAAATTTAATTTGAGGACACTGCATTATGTAATATCTTAAACCTGGCTTCTAAAATATTGCATGTAAATCCAAATTCTTCTCTTTCTATCTGTGCCCACATGTTTTTTTTTCTATCTAACTCCCTCACTTTTGCCTTTGCTTTCATTCTTGTGTCCTCATTTCACGTTCTCAATTTGTTGCTTCCCATATTACCATATTCCATATGCTCTTCCTCCTACATTGTCCCTCTTCGTCCTCCTTCTGTTTTTATCTTCTTCCCTCCTCCTTGTCAACCTCATCCATTTATCCATCCTTCCCCTAAACAGACAAATGTCCCCCCTGTCATTGTTAGAGCTCTTCTCAGTGTGTGGTACTCACTCTAAAATGAAAGGTCAGCACACAATATGCCGTAAATGTCACTGGCTTTTTGGCATACTGAACACACACACACACACACACACACACACACATACATACAGTAGATACTCATGTGTAAAACACTAGTAACTGAAGCCTCAATCTGTCTCTTGTGGTGTGTTTGCAGGATGATCACAAGCTGACCCTCGACGAGCTCAATCGCAAATATGGAACAGACCTCAACAACGTGAGTAAAATCCTGCTTCTCTGTGTCCTTTTTTTTGAATGTTTTCGTTCCACAAATGTGTCACACTGAGATGTTTATTGGCAGCCGCGTTTCTCTTGTCTACATTTATCACAGAGACGACTTTAATGTCAAATACCAGCAGCGTACCGCCTGCTGTTCTCCACTAACTTCTATCCTCTCTTCCGCCGGTGAATGATTAATGAGGCTTCAATGAATTAAACTGATTCTGTTTAGAGAGGTTATCTTTCTCTTTCATATCATGAAGGGAGAGTCATTGAGAGGGTGATCAGCTGCAGCTCGCCCAGGATTATTTAAAACCCAAGGCTTCGATATCAAAAGAGGGGGAAGAGGAAAGTTGGCAAAGAGAACAAGATTCTTGAGCCCAGTATTGTTTCGAGGAGAATGTTCAAAATATGTTTCTCTCCGTTCTTGACGAAAACTGTGAAAAACTGAGAAATATTCAAACTTAGCTGTTAACTGCACTCACAGGGACACTATAGGTTGGACGTAATAATGTAATGTCACTAAATTTGCCTCTCAAAATAAGTATTTTATTTTTTTCTACTCTTTATGTTTGTGTTAAAACAACCAGCTGCTGAATTATGGTTTATATTTTGTCTGAACAATCCGTTTTTTATGGATTGAGCACAATGAATAATAAAAGATAGATAAGATAATAAATAACAGATTTATGAAGACATTTTTAAACAATAATAAGGAAAAGAGAAAATAGATAGGTTTAGTTTTTTTTAGACTATTTAAGTGAAAATGTAGAAGAAATCGTATTGACAAGGAGATCTGTTATCTCGTGATGAAATTTTGAGCTCTAAAAATACCAGCAGGTGTAATTTCTGACCTTTAGACATCGTCTAGCCAGCTGCTCCCAGTCTTTTGCTAAGCTAAGCTAACCAGCGTCTGGCTGGATCCTGTTTTAAGTGTTCAGTTCAGCTTTTCAATCTTCTTTGGCCAGAGAGAAAAAATTGAACTATACCTTTTTTAGCACCCTCTAATTAGCAGCTCTCTCTCTCTCTCTCTCTTAATGCTAATGTGCTCCTGGTCATATGAAAAAGATCAAGGAGAATAGCTAATCAGTGCCTCTAAACCAGGGTCTCCAGGCTAAGAGCGCACGTGTGTGTGTGTGTGTGTGTGTGTGTGTGTGTGTGTGTGTGTGTGTGTGTGTGCTGCTTTGAATAATTGATCACCTGCAGAAGCCCCTGCGCCCTGATTTCATATGATCCTATTTCTCTCATCTCCTTTACGTTCATTTATCTCCTTCTCTCCCCTCTGTTTTTCCTCCTACCTGCTGATCAGGGAAATTGCCTTGTTTTTCTGTTGATGCTGCGTTCCTAAGCAACTAGTACAACCTTCAGTTCCCCTTAGATTTAAATAGTGCCAGTGAGATTGTGTTTACACGTCAGACTGGAAAAAAAACCATGAAGTACTTAAAATGTGGTTGTTTTGATAAGAAATGTCAGCTTTTAGTCACTTAATAATCTGGTGTTTATCTTTTTTGTGTGCAGGGTTTGACTAGTGCAAAGGCTGCTGAGATTTTGGCCAGAGATGGACCAAACGCCCTCACTCCTCCTCCCACCACCCCAGAGTGGGTCAAATTCTGCAAACAGGTAACACCAACTCAGTCAGAAACTAGCTTCTGGAACGTTTCTCTATTCTCTCTTCGTATCGTCCGTATCCTAGTGTTCATCACACATTCTAGTTCTCATAAATGTCTAACCAAAATTCAACGTCTTAACATGCCCCTTTTTGTTCTGTTCATCCTTTCAGATGTTTGGTGGTTTCTCCATGCTTCTGTGGACCGGTGCCATCCTCTGTTTCCTGGCCTATGGTATCCAGGCTGCAATGGAGGATGAGCCTGCCAATGATAATGTAAGAAAAGGTCCTTGAAATATCCATGACACATCGTCTCCATTTTAACAGGATGACAGATCCCAAGCCACCTGAGGATTTCATAAAATGTTGGATGTTTTTATGAGAGCAAAGCGAAAGGGAGCAGAATTTTAGATTGCTCATTTAACGTTGCATTTTGCTTCGACGTGTAAATGTCATTTATTTATGTCCACAGTTGTACCTGGGTGTCGTGCTTTCTGCTGTCGTCATCATCACTGGTTGCTTCTCGTACTACCAAGAGGCCAAAAGCTCCAAGATCATGGACTCCTTCAAGAACCTGGTCCCACAGGTACCACTCCCAACCTTAACCTTATCCAATAAATAGTCTGTTTTGTATATCTCCTCGTAGATGTACAAAGATGACGAATAATTACTGAAAAACTCCAGATGGTGTTGATGTGTCACCACGCCAACTATATTGTCTCATGTGAAATCAAGGTCTTAACAATTTAGCAGCACAAAACAAAAAAGTGTCCTCTTGATATTTCAGTCTCATGTTGAATAATTTGGAGTTTAAAAATGAAAGTCATTCAGCATTTAGATGATTGAAATGAGCTTTGCTTGCAGACGTGGAGGCAGCTTAAGCCATCACACGCAGACATCAGGCTCACTCTGTCCCCCCCGTGTCTTACATTAGTGCCTGTCTCCGTCGTGTCTCCTCTCGTAGCAAGCCCTGGTCGTCCGAGACGGTGAGAAGAAGCAACTCAACGCTGAGGAGGTTGTGGTCGGAGATTTAGTGGAGGTGAAAGGAGGTGACAGGATCCCCGCTGACCTGCGAATCATCTCCGCTCACGGCTGCAAGGTGGGCGACCTCGACGCGACTTACTTTCTTCCGTCTGGGAGTCATATTAAAAGAAAGTGTGTCACTGTGCTTCAGTCGACACTTGGACAGCATCTTTATTTTTCAGTGCATTGAACTTCCTTTATAAAAGCTCAGCATGCTACTAGATGTAAGCAGTAAGTGACTGGATTTCTGATGCTATCAACATTTTATCATGTCAAACAAGGCACTATTTTTCTTCATTGTTGTTTCATTTGAAAAGCATTAGGACAGATAGAAGTTTGTGATGCATTTTCAGATCATTCACCCAAGACACGCTCGACCCAGATATGCCTCTTTCTTTGTCACACCGAGTCGCCTACCTCTGCATCATTTAGCTGTTTTTCTGTAAGGGACCCAAAGAGTGCCGTTCAACCCAAATCTGCCAAAAACTCCTCTGAAGCCAGAAGAGAAAAGTTTGTTTTCCTCCTTGTGAAAGGAACTTCCTGGCAGCCATCGTCTCAGCTCTTACAGCTTTTCTCTTTTCTGCAGATGTTGCCACGCTCTGTGTGTCGTGTTTTTTTTTCTTTCTTTCCATCAATCACAGTCAGATGGTTTGTTTCTCAGGTGGACAACTCCTCCCTGACCGGAGAATCTGAGCCCCAGACTCGTACTCCTGACTTCTCCAATGACAACCCTCTGGAGACCAGGAACATCGCCTTCTTCTCCACCAACTGTGTTGAAGGTATGTTCAAAGGACGATGCTTCAGATTATTCGAAGAGAGAACGTTTTATAGATCTACAGTTCCAACACGCATAACTTTTCTAAACTGCCCGGACATAGCTGGCGTCTTTATGTGCCGCCCAAAAGCACAAATCGATTTGATTGGTTGTCTACAAGCCAATTGTACTGTTTAACAAAATCCATTGTAGACTACAGTAGAGCCTCTCGAGGTCTCTTTAATTGCTCTTTTTCCACGTTATATATATATTTTTGAGTTCCATACATAATTGGGTTCCTAAATATCATCGCTGCAGGAACTGCTCGCGGTGTCGTGATCAGCACCGGAGATCGCACCGTCATGGGTCGTATCGCCACTCTGGCCTCTGGACTGGAAGTGGGACGCACCCCCATCTCCATCGAGATCGAGCATTTCATTCACATCATCACTGGTGTGGCCGTCTTCCTTGGTGTTTCCTTCTTCGTCCTCTCTCTCATCCTCGGGTACACCTGGCTGGAAGCCGTCATCTTCCTCATCGGTATCATTGTCGCCAACGTGCCAGAAGGTCTCCTGGCTACCGTCACTGTGAGTCCTGTTTTACTATATAGATCAAATTAAGCACCAAAAAGTTCACTTACTGACTAATTACCTTAAAAAAAATGAACTCTAGGTGTGTCTGACGCTGACCGCTAAGCGTATGGCCAAGAAGAACTGCCTGGTGAAGAACTTGGAAGCCGTGGAGACCCTGGGATCCACCTCCACCATCTGCTCCGACAAGACCGGCACCCTGACCCAGAACAGGATGACCGTGGCCCACATGTGGTTTGACAACCAGATCCACGAGGCCGACACCACAGAGAACCAGAGCGGGACCTCCTTCGACAGGAGCTCAGCCACCTGGGCCGCCCTCGCCAGGATCGCCGGACTCTGCAACCGCGCCGTCTTCCTGGCTGAGCAGAGCAATCTTCCCATCCTGAAGGTACGATTTCACCCTCATCGACACTTTCTCTGTTGATGTGAATAAATAATGAAGAATATGATTCGGCAGACAATGAGCTCTGCAGACTTCTTATCTCTGGACCTTCATTCAACAGTCAGAAAGCCTTTTTTTCCTGTTGATCCGTGCTTTTAGTTTGTGTGCTCACGATGTGGGTAGTGTTTAAAACGTCTGTACTGCTGACTCATTTTTCCAACTCAAATGTACCTTTTTTTTAAGCACTGAACAAAAGACTATAAAAGCAAACAACTGTTCCTCTTCTCTTTTGTTCTTTTTTTCCTGATATTGGTCTCAATTATTTTTCTGCTAATGTCAAAACCTATTCAAGGGTACTGAGAGATGAATGTGTTTTTTTATTGTGATGATGAACCAGAGGCTGAAACATTATGTGTCGCCCTAAATTTAGAATTTAATAAGCCTCATATTTGGACTCTGGAAAATAAAAGATGATATTGTAGTTTTTAACATATCCTTCAGTTTTCTTAAAGAAATAGAAACATTTATTGGACAATCAAACTTTTCATGTCACTATACTACCAATACATAAACGTATTAGTCCTTTAAGACTTAAAACATTGATATCAGCCCCTTTATTTGTTATTATTCTTTTCAAAAAACTGACCTGTGCCACCATCAGGCTTGTTTTGCAGTTGTTGTATCACTCTCCCTGTAGTAATTACACCCCCACACACACACACACACACACACACACACACACACACACACACACACACACCCAGGAGTAAAATAAGTCTCCTGGCTCCAGAGCCCAGACTCTTGTTTCTACTCTCATGTTAATAACCTGTTAACGTGTGTGTGTGTGTGTGTGTGAGAATCACCTGTAAATGTCTCGCTGCCGTGGCGGCTCTAATTACCAGTCACTCTCCCCTCACTGCTCATTATTTTTCTCTCAACCACTGTAACAAAACAGAGGAGACTAAACAAGAGGTTGGTGTTTATCAAACCCGATAATTACGATCGCTGAATGCAGGAAATTTGCATTTTTCTTTCAAGGCTCATTCCCCAAAGGAATTTTTCTTGCATCCTATATTTTTGCATTCTAGTTTGTTACAAAAACCATACAGGGCACTGATGGACCATTTACTAATTGTCAATTGAGGGTATTGATTATTCAGACTCGTGCTACATTCATAAATAAATGCCAAGAAAACAAACCGAGAAGTTTGGGACCTGTGAATTGGGTGCATACGATTAAAGTTTTCTTTCTCCTCCAGAGAGATGTTGCTGGTGACGCCTCTGAGTCGGCTCTGCTGAAATGCATCGAGCTGTGCTGCGGATCAGTCCAGGAAATGCGAGAGAAATATCCCAAAATATCCGAGATCCCATTCAACTCTACTAATAAGTACCAGGTATGCAAAGAGAAGCTATTTTGCAGCATTAAATAATTTTTCACTTGGAAATTGGCTGTTGTCGGATGCTAAAATAGATATTAATTTCCTGAAAATAATTAATTTGTTTGTTAATGTCATAAGCATTAGAGGTCTTGTTATTTTATCCTCATTTGTCAGTAAATCCTCAATGTAAAAATGTAAGACCTTCAGTTGAAACATAGCCTTAGGATAAAACATTTTGTCATCTGTCAGCCTATTTTCTACCTAAAGGTTTTTAGGGAAGGCTTTTAAGGCCCTTCTTCATACCTGTTAGGGTTGAGGATTAAACAGCAAAACAGGCATTTAAACATGAATAATGAAAATAAATGTTTTCTTTTGTGTGTTTGTAGCTTTCCGTTCACAAAAATAGCTCATCTGAGGACGAGTCCAAGCACCTGCTGGTGATGAAAGGAGCCCCAGAAAGAATCTTGGACCGCTGCTCCTCCATCATGCTGCAGGGCAAAGAGCAGCCTCTAGACGATGAGTTAAAAGACGCTTTCCAGAATGCATACCTTGAACTGGGAGGTCTGGGAGAAAGAGTTTTGGGTAAGGATGAAGGGCAAAAGGGAATGAGATCAGAAAATTGAAATACTATTCTAGGTTACTCCTCTCATCCTTTGATGCTTTTTGGCTTCTGGTTTCATACAGGTTTCTGCCATTTCAACCTGCCTGATGACCAGTTCCCAGAGGGCTTTGCTTTCGACACTGATGAGGTGAACTTCCCCACGGAGAACCTCTGCTTCATCGGCCTCATGTCTATGATTGATCCTCCTCGTGCTGCTGTGCCCGATGCTGTCGGAAAATGCAGGAGCGCTGGAATCAAGGTAAAGACAATTAGAAATGGAAATTTAAGCCTCTTTCATTCAGCCTCCAGCCAACTCACTGGAGTTATGTTATAATGTGAAGTGTTTCAGTGTTTCAACTTGGCTTTCTCCTAGGTCATCATGGTAACTGGTGATCATCCAATCACAGCTAAGGCCATTGCTAAGGGTGTGGGTATCATCTCTGAAGGCAACGAGACTGTTGAGGACATCGCTGCACGTCTGAACATCCCAATCAATGAAGTCAACCCCCGGTACTGCTTAACATAGCAAAACACCCTGTGTGCAAAAGTTAATGAAATGGACATTTTTATGACACTCGGAGTACCCCATGGTTATGTTCTGGGTCCCATTTTGTTCTGATTGTTAGGAATTGTTAACCCAATGCTAAGGATATTATTCCTAATCCTTGTTTAATTAATCTTCTATTTTGAATAAATAACCTTTGCATCTTTGTCTCCCTTCTAGAGATGCCAAGGCCTGTGTAGTCCACGGCGGAGACCTGAAGGATCTCTCTCCAGAGCAGCTTGATGACATCCTTAAGTACCACACCGAGATTGTCTTTGCCAGAACCTCTCCGCAGCAGAAACTGATCATCGTGGAGGGCTGCCAGAGACAGGTGGGAACAAAACAAACAAGGAGGTGTTTGTGTGTGTGTCAAAGAGAAGATGTTCCCACTCTCATGAACCTCTGCAGCATTTGAACTGCTGTGCTGTTTTACAGTTTGGCAAACGCAGCATGTGCCTGTGCCTTATTATGTAAATTCACGTGTGAATATTTGATATTTCTGTCCCCTAGTGCTTATTTATGATTACTGCTCTGCTCTGATGACTGAGTTGGCAGAAAAATCAGGCATAGCATCTGTCATGCTGTGACCTCAATCGCACATGAATATTCATGAGTGCATCAGTAGGCAGAAGACACTGAGCTGAACTGTGGTTTTATTTACTGATAAGAATGTTTTAATGAGTTATCACCTGATAAAGTGCGACCGACAAACGGTATGTGCATGTTAAATAGTTCCAGTTTCATTGCCTAGTCCTTTACTTGTAACGATACATTATTTTTTAAAGCAGATATTCTTTAACATTTAATACACATTTAATTGGATTTGAGATTTGCGGTCATAGATGATGAATGCGACTGAAAGTGTCATAAAGTCGGCAGAACTAATTAAAATAATGTATTCCAGAGTGTCCCACATAACTGCTTGCGGGAGATTAATTGTTGATATGTCGTTTTAAAGTCCCAGCATTATACTTCAAACTCCTCTCTGTTCACTGCGTTCTTCTTTTAGCTAGTTTTTGGGAAACTTAAAATCTATGTGACAGTCTAAAAGTAATATGACTCTTATTTAAAACAGTCACTTTTGGCCTTTTTTTGTAGTTAATCCAATATCTGTAGTGAGCATGCAGCAACTGTCTCTGATTATCTTCAAAACCAGACATTCACATTTCTGCCCAGATGACAGGCTCGACTGATCCGCCCCTGCTGTCTCTTCTTCACTTTTATCACATCCCTCTGTTCTGTTGAATAAAGCAGAGCTGCCCTGAAACCTTTTTGAAAAATGAGGCTTTTCTCTCAGAAGAGGATATTATTCTGTGTGACGCAGTGTAACTTCAGAAAATTGAAATGCCACTCAAAAGCATGAATGGTGACTCCTCTCTCAAAAAAAGGGCTACCTGTTACTTCAGTTGAATATCTCTTTATGCGCTCGCACAATTCACTTGGACTTCTCCGTCTGGCTGGAGTCAAACATTTGTTTCTCTGAGAAAATGTGACATTTTTTTCTTCCTCTTGTCTTTCTAAGAAAAATGCAATACAATGTAAGTCTTCCCCTTCGTGCCTTTTCTTGTCTGCACATAAACATTAATATTAGAATCCCACGTCTCTCTTCCCTCTCTCCGCAGGGAGCCATTGTGGCTGTGACAGGTGACGGTGTGAACGACTCTCCTGCTCTGAAGAAGGCCGACATCGGCGTTGCTATGGGTATCTCTGGATCTGACGTCTCCAAACAGGCCGCTGACATGATCCTGCTGGACGACAACTTCGCCTCCATCGTTACAGGAGTAGAAGAAGGTAAGAGTTACACCTGCAGAATTATAAAAAAAAACACAAGAACACAGGAAGCATCATTATAACTGGATTTTCTCTCTTCAATAGGCCGTCTGATCTTTGACAACTTGAAGAAGTCCATCGCCTACACTCTGACCAGTAACATCCCTGAGATCACACCTTTCCTCCTCTTCATCTGTGCCAACATCCCGTTGCCCCTGGAACCGTCACCATCCTCTGTATCGACCTGGGAACGGACATGGTAAAGATGGATGCCTTTTGATCCCTTTTCACTCTCTGACACTGATTCTGGGACATCAACTTTTGTATAATCTGAAAGCAGAGACCAGTGCCATTTAAAAAAACCATACATACATATTATTAATGATCTGTTACCCTGCGTTCGTCTCCCAGGTCCCTGCTATCTCCCTGGCTTATGAAGCAGCTGAAAGCGACATCATGAAGAGACAGCCCAGAAACCCCAAAACAGACAAGCTGGTGAACGAGAGGCTCATCAGTATAGCCTACCGGACAGATCGGTAAACAGAGACTTTTACTTCTATAGCTGAACCAGAAAAAGGCCATTCACGTCTCCTTTGTTAGATCTTTCTGAAGGGGGGCAGCTCTGTATCTGGGTGGTCCAAGATAACTGGAAGAGAGGCATGCACCAGAAATAGGCTCATACTGATAGAGAACAGCAGTAGTTGTGTGTGTGTGCGTGTGTGTGTTGGAGTGACGACGGAGTGGTGGCCTCTGGCTTTTGATTTTTCCCTCTCGGGTAATGAAGCCAGGAATAACCTGACCCTTCAGGACTTCCTGAACTACCTTATAAGAGCAAAGCACAAGCAACACATCTGGCTGTATTCATTTTCCTCAAAGTTGCAAACGGCTCTGTCAGCTCTGTTGACTTTTCCATTCAAGTGTGTGTTTCTTAATGGAGGATATAGTTTATACCTTTTAAATTAGAAAATGTCACTAAAAGAAAAGCCTTTACTTTTGAGGTTTTGATTAAGGGTTCATAGAATATCTTAACCGGCAACAGAATTTATGATATGATACGGTCCTCTAGTATATGACATGATGCGACACAAGACGGCACGACAATACAAGATATGATACGACACTACATGATGCGTTACGATACAATACAACACAGCACGATATGACAAAATAAGATACAAAACACTTGGACTCCAGTGCTCCTGTAAGGTTTCTATCTGCAACTTTCCAAAAATATAAGGTCTCAATTTGGATCTTTATGGTTTTGATTATCCCATAAGAACTTCCATAATCACTTACCTCTAAATCCTTTTATTTTCAGTAAGCATATAATTCCTCAGAAGACAACCGTAATCTCATTATTTATTTATTAAATCAATTATTCCTCCAATTTCCACAAAAGGCTGCCTAAGTAATCTTAAGACCAAAGTGTCAGTGTGCCCCTTTAATCATGCACTGATTCCTGGTGAATAGTGAATAGTTAGTTGTACAGCAGTGTCCTGTTTAAAAG